>NC_060060.1:61172986-61539852 GCF_020283565.1 Trifolium pratense | reverse complement strand
ACATGAGCTAGATTTAGGCACACCGAGGGACATTAGTTCAATTTAGGGACAGCGAGTGACATCAGTTCAATTTAGGGACACCGAGGGACATAAGCACAATTTATGGACACCGAGGGACATAAGCACAATTTATGGACACCGAGGGACATGAGCTCAATTTAGGGACATCGAGGGACATAAGCTCAATTTAGGGATACCGAGGGACATAAGCTCAATTTAGGGACACCGAGGAACATAAGCTCAATTTAGGGACACCGAGGGACATATGCTCAATTTAGGGACACCGATGTACATATGCTCAATTTAGGGACACCTAGGGACATAAGCTCAATTTAGGTACACCGAGGGACATATGCTCAATTTAGGAACACCGAGGGACATATGCTCAATTTAGGGACACCGAGGGACATATGCTCAATTTAAGAACACCGAAGGACATATGCTCAATTTAGGGACACCGAGGGACATACGCTCAATATAGGGTCACCGAGGGACTTACACTCAATTTAGGGACACATCCAGCACATTAGCTCAATTTAGGGACCTCGAGGGAGATTAGCTCAATTTAGGGACCACGAGGGTCATAAGCTCAATTTAGGAACACCGAGAGACATATGCTCAATTTAGGGACACCGAGGGACATATGCTCAATTTAAGAACACCGAAGGACATATGCTCAATTTAGGGACACCGAGGGACATATGCTCAATATAGGGACAGCGAGGGACATACGCTCAATATAGGGTCACCGAGGGACTTACACTCAATTTAGGGACACATCCAGCACATTAGCTCAATTTAGGGACCTCGAGTGAGATTAGCTCAATTTAGGGACCTCGAGGGTCATAAGCTCAATTTAGGGACACCGAGGGACATAAGCTCAATTTAGGGATACCGAGGGACATATGCTCAATTTAGGGACACTGAGGGACACGAGCTACATTTAGGGACACCGAGGGACATAAGCTCAATTTAGGGACACTGAGTGACATAAGCTCAATTTAGGGATACCGAGGGACATATGCTCAATTTAGGGACACCAAGGGACATGAGCTAGATTTAGGGACACCGAGGGACATTAGTTCAAATTAGGGACACCGAGTGACATTAGTTCAATTTAGGGACACCGAGGGACATAAGCACAATTTCTGGACACCGAGGGACATAAGCACAATTTCTGGACACCGAGGGACATAAGCTCAATTTAGGGACACCGAGGGACATAAGCTCAATTTAGGGACATCGAGGGACATAAGCTCAATTTAGGGACACCGAGGGACATAAGCTCAATTTAGGGACACCGAGGGACATGAGCTAGATTTAGGGACATGAGCTAGATTTAGGCACACCGAGGGACATTAGTTCAATTTAGGGACACCGAGTGACATCAGTTCAATTTAGGGACACCGAGGGACATAAGCACAATTTATGGACACCGAGCGACATGAGCTCAATTTAGGGACACCGAGGGACATGAGCTCAATTTAGGGACATCGAGGGACATAAGCTCAATTTAGGGATACCGAGGGACATAAGCTCAATTTAGGGACACCGAGGAACATAAGCTCAATTTAGGGACACCGAGGGACATATGCTCAATTTAGGGACACCGATGGACATATGCTCAATTTAGGGACACCTAGGGACATAAGCTCAATTTAGGTACACCGAGGGACATATGCTCAATTTAGGAACACCGAGGGACATATGCTCAATTTAGGGACACCGAGGGACATATGCTCAATTTAGGAACACCGAGGGACATATGCTCAATTTAGGGACATCGAGGGACATATGCTCAATATAGGGACACCGAGGGACATACACTCAATATAGGGTCACCGAGGGACTTACCCTCAATTTAGGGACACATCCAGCACATTAGCTCAATTTAGGGACCTCGAGGCAGATTAGCTCAATTTAGGGACACCGAGGGACATAAGCTCAATTTAGGGATACCGAAGGACATAAGCTCAATTTAGGGACACCGAGGGACACGAGCTAGATTTAGGGACACCGAGGGACACGAGCTAGATTTAGGGACACCGAGGGACATTAGTTCAATTTAGGGACACCGAGTGACATTAGTTCAATTTAGGGACACCGAGGGACATAAGCTCAATTTAGGGACATCGAGGAACATAAGCTCAATTTAGGGACACCGATGGACATAAGCTCAATTTAGGGACACCGAGGGACAGATGCTCAATTTAGGGACACCGAGGGACATATGCTCAATTTAGGAACACCGAGGGACATATGCTCAATTTAGGGACACCGAGGGACATGAGCTACATTTAGGGACACCGAGGGACATAAGCTCAATTTAGGGACACCGAGGGACATAAGCTCAATTTAGGGATACCGAGGGACATATGCTCAATTTAGGGACACCGAGGGACATTAGTTCAATTTAGGGATACCGAGGGACATTTGTTCAATTTAGGGATACCGAGGGATATAAGCTCAATTTAGTGACATCGAGGGACATAAGCTCAATTTAGGGACACCGAGGGACATAAGCTCAATTTAGGGACACCGAGGGACATATGCTCAATTTAGGGACACCGAGGGACATATGCTCAATTTAGGGACACCGAGGGACATATGCTCAATTTAGGGACACCGAGGGACATATGCTCATTTTAGGGACACCGAGGGACATATGCTCAATTTAGGGACACCGAGGGACATATGCTCAATTTAGGGACACCGAGGGACATATGCTCAATATAGGGACACCGAGGGACATATGCTCTATATAGGGACACCGAGGGACATATGCTCAATTTAGGGACACATCCAGCACATTAGGTCAATTTAGGGACCTCGAGGGAGATTAGCTCAATTTAGGGACCTCGAGGGTCATAAGCTCAATTTAGGGACACCGAGGGACATAAGCTCAATTTAGGGACACCGAGGGACATAAGCTCAATTTAGGGACATCGAGGGACATAAGCTCAATTTAGGGACACCGAGGGACATAAGCTCAATTTAGGGACACCGAGGGACATGAGCTAGATTTAGGGACACCGAGGGACATGAGCTAGATTTAGGGACATCGAGGGACATAAGCACAATTTATGGAAACCGAGGGACATAAGCTCAATTTAGGGACACCGAGGGACATAAGCTCAATTTAGGGACACCGAGGGACATATGCTCAATTTAGGGACACCGAGGGACATAAGCTCAATTTAGGGACACCGAGAGACATATGCTCAATTTAGGGACACCGAGGGACATATGCTCAATTTAGGGACACCGAGGGACATATTCTCAATTTAGGAACACCGAGGGACATATGCTCAATTTAGGGACACCGAGGGACATATGCTCAATTTAGGGACACCGAGGGACAAATGCTCAATATAGGGACACCGAGGGACATATGCTCTATATAGGGACACCGAGGGACATATGCTCAATTTAGGGACACATCCAGCACATTAGCTCAATTTAGGGACCTCGAGGGAGATTAGCTCAATTTAGGGACCTCGAGGGTCATAAGCTCAATTTAGGGACACCGAGGGACATAAGCTCAATTTAAAGATACCGAGGGACATATGCTCAATTTAGGAACACCGAGGGACATAAGCACAATTTATGGACACCGAGGGACATAAGCTCAATTTAGGGACACCGAGGGACATAAGCTCAATTTAGGGACACCGAGGGACATATGCTCAATTTAGGGACACCGAGGGACATATGCTCAATTTAGGGACACCGAGGGACATATGCTCAATTTAGGGACACCGAGGGACATATTCTCAATTTAGGAACACCGAGGGACATATGCTCAATTTAGGGACACCGAGGGACATATGCTCAATTTAGGGACACCGAGGGACATATGCTCAATATAGGGACACCGAGGGACATATGCTCTATATAGGGACACCGAGGGACATATGCTCAATTTAGGGACACATCCAGCACATTAGCTCAATTTAGGGACCTCGAGGGAGATTAGCTCAATTTAGGGACCTCGAGGGTCATAAGCTCAATTTAGGGACACCGAGGGACATAAGCTCAATTTAAAGATACCGAGGGACATATGCTCAATTTAGGAACACCGAGGGACATAAGCACAATTTATGGACACCGAGGGACATAAGCTCAATTTAGGGACACCGAGGGACATATGCTCAATTTAGGGACACCGAGGGACATATGCTCAATTTAGGGACACCGAGGGACATAAGCTCAATTTAGGGACACCGAGGGACATATGCTCAATTTAGGGACACCGAGGGACATATGCTCAATTTAGGAACACCGAGGGACATATGCTCAATTTAGGGACACTGAGGGACATATGCTCAATATAGGGACACCGAGGGACATATGCTCAATATAGGGTCACCGAGGGACTTACACTCAATTTAGGGACACTTCCAGCACATTAGCTCAATTTAGGGACCTCGAGGGACATTAGCTCAATTTAGGGACCTCGAGGGTCATAAGCTCAATTTAGGGACCTCGAGGGTCATAAGCTCAATTTAGGGACATCGAGCGTCATAAGCTCAATTTAGGGACACCGAGAGAGATAAGCTCAATTTAGGGACACCGAGGGACATAAGCTCAATTTAGGGACACCGAGGGACATATGCTCAATTTAGGAACACCGAGGGACATATGCTCAATTTAGGGAGACCGAGGGACATGAGCTACATTTAGGGACACCGAGGGACATAAGCTCAATTTAGGGATACCGAGGGACATAAGCTCAATTTAGGGATACCGAGGGACATATGCTCAATTTAGGGACACCGAGGGACATTAGTTCAATTTAGGGACACCGAGTCACATTAGTTCAATTAGGGATATTGAGGGACATAAGCACAATTTCCGGACACCGAGGGACATAAGCTCAATTTAGGGACATCGAGGGACATAAGCTCAATTTAGGGACACCGAGGGACATATGCTCAATTTAGGGACACCGAGGGACATATGCTCAATTTAGGGACACCGAGGGACATATGCTCAATTTAGGGACACCGAGGGACGTATGCTCAATTTAGGGACACAGAGGGACATATGCTCAATTTAGGAACACCGAGGGACATATGCTCAATTTAGGGACACTGAGGGACATATGCTCAATATAGGGACACCGAGGGACATATGCTCAATATAGGGTCACCGAGGGACTTACACTCAATTTAGGGACACTTCCAGCACATTAGCTCAATTTAGGGACCTCGAGGGACATTAGCTCAATTTAGGTACCTCGAGGGTCATAAGCTCAATTTAGGGACATCGAGCGACATAAGCTCAATTTAGGGACACCGAGGGACATAAGCTCAATTTAGGGACACCGAGGGACATAAGCTCAATTTAGGGACACCGAGGGACATATGCTCAATTTAGGGACACCGAGGGACATATGCTCAATTTAGGGAGACCGAGGGACATGAGCTACATTTAGGGACACCGAGGGACATAAGCTCAATTTAGGGACACCGAGGGACATAAGCTCAATTTAGGGATACCGAGGGACATATGCTCAATTTAGGGACACCGAGGGACATTAGTTCAATTTAGGGACACCGAGTGACATTAGTTCAATTTAGGGATACCGAGGGACATAAGCACAATTTCTGGACACCGAGGGACATAAGCTCAATTTAGGGACATCGTGGGACATAAGCTCAATTTCGGGACACCGAGGGACATATGCTCAATTTCGGGACACCGAGGGACATATGCTCAATTTAGAGACACCGAGGGACATATGCTCAATTTAGGGACACCGAGGGACATATGCTCAATATAGGGTCACCGAGGGACTTACACTCAATTTAGGGACACATCCAGCACATTAGCTCAATTTAGGGACCTCGAGGGAGATTAGCTCAATTTAGGGACCTCGAGGGTCATAAGCTCAATTTAGGGACACCGAGGGACATAAGCTCAATTTAAAGATACCGAGGGACATATGCTCAATTTAGGGACCCCGAGGGACATGAGCTAGATTTAGGGACACCGAGGGACATGAGCTAGATTTAGGGACATCGAGGGACATTAGTTCAATTTAGGGACACCGAGTGACATTAGGTCAATTTAGGGACACCGAGGGACATAAGCACAATTTATGGACACCGAGGGACATAAGCTCAATTTAGGGACACCGAGGGACATATGCTCAATTTAGGGACACCAAGGGACATAAGCTCAATTTAGGGACACCGAGGGACATATGCTCAATTTAGGGACACCGAGGGACATATGCTCAATTTAGGAACACCGAGGGACATATGCTCAATTTAGGGACACGGAGGGACATATGCTCAATATAGGGACACCGAGGGACATATGCTCAATATAGGGTCACCGAGGGACTTACACTCAATTTAGGGACACTTCCAGCACATTAGCTCAATTTAGGGACCTCGAGGGACATTAGCTCAATTTAGGGACCTCGAGGGTCATAAGCTCAATTTAGGGACATCGAGCGACATAAGCTCAATTTAGGGACACCGAGGGACATAAGCTCAATTTAGGGACACCGAGGGACATAAGCTCAATTTAGGGACACCGAGGGACATATGCTCAATTTAGGGACACGGAGGGACATATGCTCAATTTAGGGAGACCGAGGGACATGAGCTACATTTAGGGACACCGAGGGACATAAGCTCAATTTAGGGACACCGAGGGACATAAGCTCAATTTAGGGATACCGAGGGACATATGCTCAATTTAGGGACACCGAGGGACATTAGTTCAATTTAGGGACACCGAGTGACATTAGTTCCATTTAGGGATACCGAGGGACATAAGCACAATTTCTGGACACCGAGGGACATAAGCTCAATTTAGGGACATCGTGGGACATAAGCTCAATTTCGGGACACCGAGGGACATATGCTCAATTTCGGGACACCGAGGGACATATGCTCAATTTAGGGACACCGAGGGACATATGCTCAATTTAGGGACACCGAGGGACATATGCTCAATATAGGGTCACCGAGGGACTTACACTCAATTTAGGGACACATCCAGCACATTAGCTCAATTTAGGGACCTCGAGGGAGATTAGCTCAATTTAGGGACCTCGAGGGTCATAAGCTCAATTTAGGGACACCGAGGGACATAAGCTCAATTTAAAGATACCGAGGGACATATGCTCAATTTAGGGACACCGAGGGACATATGCTCAATTTAGGGACACCGAGGGACATATGCTCAATTTAGGGACACCGAGGGACATATGCTCAATTTAGGGACACCGAGGGACATATGCTCAATTTAGGGACACCGAGGGACATATGCTCAATTTAGGGACACTGAGGGACATATGCTCAATATAGGGACACCGAGGGACATATGCTCAATATAGGGTCACCGAGGGACTTACACTCAATTTAGGGACACTTCCAGCACATTAGCTCAATTTAGGTACCTCGAGGGACATTAGCTCAATTTAGGGACATCGAGCGACATAAGCTCAATTTAGGGACATCGAGGGACATAAGCTCAATTTAGGGACACCGAGGGACATAAGCTCAATTTAGGGACACCGAGGGACATATGCTCAATTTAGGGACACCGAGGGACATATGCTCAATTTAGGGAGACCGAGGGACATGAGCTACATTTAGGGACACCGAGGGACATAAGCTCAATTTAGGGACACCGAGGGACATAAGCTCAATTTAGGGATACCGAGGGACATATGCTCAATTTAGGGACACCGAGGGACATTAGTTCAATTTAGGGACACCGAGTGACATTAGTTCCATTTAGGGATACCGAGGGACATAAGCACAATTTCTGGACACCGAGGGACATAAGCTCAATTTAGGGACATCGTGGGACATAAGCTCAATTTCGGGACACCGAGGGACATATGCTCAATTTCGGGACACCGAGGGACATATGCTCAATTTAGGGACACCGAGGGACATATGCTCAATTTAGGGACACCGAGGGACATATGCTCAATATAGGGTCACCGAGGGACTTACACTCAATTTAGGGACACATCCAGCACATTAGCTCAATTTAGGGACCTCGAGGGAGATTAGCTCAATTTAGGGACCTCGAGGGTCATAAGCTCAATTTAGGGACACCGGGGGACATAAGCTCAATTTAAAGATACCGAGGGACATATGCTCAATTTAGGGACACCGAGGGACATATGCTCAATTTAGGGACACCGAGGGACATATGCTCAATTTAGGGACACCGAGGGACATATGCTCAATTTAGGGACACCGAGGGACATATGCTCAATTTAGGGACACCGAGGGACATATGCTCAATTTAGGGACACCGAGGGACATATGCTCAATTTAGGAACACCGAGGGACATATGCTCAATTTAGGGACACTGAGGGACATATGCTCAATATAGGGACACCGAGGGACATATGCTCAATATAGGGTCACCGAGGGACTTACACTCAATTTAGGGACACTTCCAGCACATTAGCTCAATTTAGGGACCTCGAGGGACATTAGCTCAATTTAGGTACCTCGAGGGACATTAGCTCAATTTAGGGACATCGAGCGACATAAGCTCAATTTAGGGACACCGAGGGACATAAGCTCAATTTAGGGACACCGAGGGACATAAGCTCAATTTAGGGACACCGAGGGACATATGCTCAATTTAGGGACACCGAGGGACATATGCTCAATTTAGGGAGACCGAGGGACATGAGCTACATTTAGGGACACCGAGGGACATAAGCTCAATTTAGGGACACCGAGGGACATAAGCTCAATTTAGGGATACCGAGGGACATATGCTCAATTTAGGGACACCGAGGGACATTAGTTCAATTTAGGGACACCGAGTGACATTAGTTCAATTTAGGGATACCGAGGGACATAAGCACAATTTCTGGACACCGAGGGACATAAGCTCAATTTAGGGACATCGTGGGACATAAGCTCAATTTCGGGACACCGAGGGACATATGCTCAATTTCGGGACACCGAGGGACATATGCTCAATTTAGGGACACCGAGGGACATATGCTCAATTTAGGGACACCGAGGGACATATGCTCAATATAGGGTCACCGAGGGACTTACACTCAATTTAGGGACACATCCAGCACATTAGCTCAATTTAGGGACCTCGAGGGAGATTAGCTCAATTTAGGGACATCGAGGGTCATAAGCTCAATTTAGGGACACCGAGGGACATAAGCTCAATTTAAAGATACCGAGGGACATATGCTCAATTTAGGGACACCGAGGGACATGAGCTAGATTTAGGGACACCGAGGGACATGAGCTAGATTTAGGGACATCGAGGGACATTAGTTCAATTTAGGGACACCGAGTGACATTAGGTCAATTTAGGGACACCGAGGGACATAAGCACAATTTATGGACACCGAGGGACATAAGCTCAATTTAGGGACACCGAGGGACATAAGCTCAATTTAGGGACACCGAGGGACATATGCTCAATTTAGGGACACCGAGGGACATATGCTCAATTTAGGGACACCAAGGGACATATGCTCAATTTAGGGACACCGAGGGACATATGCTCAATTTAGGGAGACCGAGGGACATGAGCTACATTTAGGGACACCGAGGGACATAAGCTCAATTTAGGGACACCGAGGGACATAAGCTCAATTTAGGGATACCGAGGGACATATGCTCAATTTAGGGACACCGAGGGACATTAGTTCAATTTAGGGACACCGAGTGACATTAGTTCAATTTAGGGATACCGAGGGACATAAGCACAATTTCTGGACACCGAGGGACATAAGCTCAATTTAGGGACATCGTGGGACATAAGCTCAATTTCGGGACACCGAGGGACATATGCTCAATTTCGGGACACCGAGGGACATATGCTCAATTTAGGGACACCGAGGGACATATGCTCAATTTAGGGACACCGAGGGACATATGCTCAATATAGGGTCACCGAGGGACTTACACTCAATTTAGGGACACATCCAGCACATTAGCTCAATTTAGGGACCTCGAGGGAGATTAGCTCAATTTAGGGACATCGAGGGTCATAAGCTCAATTTAGGGACACCGAGGGACATAAGCTCAATTTAAAGATACCGAGGGACATATGCTCAATTTAGGGACACCGAGGGACATGAGCTAGATTTAGGGACACCGAGGGACATGAGCTAGATTTAGGGACATCGAGGGACATTAGTTCAATTTAGGGACACCGAGTGACATTAGGTCAATTTAGGGACACCGAGGGACATAAGCACAATTTATGGACACCGAGGGACATAAGCTCAATTTAGGGACACCGAGGGACATAAGCTCAATTTAGGGACACCGAGGGACATATGCTCAATTTAGGGACACCGAGGGACATATGCTCAATTTAGGGACACCAAGGGACATAAGCTCAATTTAGGGACACCGAGGGACATATGCTCAATTTCGGGACACCGAGGGACATATGCTCAATTTAGGGACACCGAGGGACATATGCTCAATTTAGGGACACCGAGGGACATATGCTCAATATAGGGTCACCGAGGGACTTACACTCAATTTAGGGACACATCCAGCACATTAGCTCAATTTAGGGACCTCGAGGGAGATTAGCTCAATTTAGGGACCTCGAGGGTCATAAGCTCAATTTAGGGACACCGAGGGACATAAGCTCAATTTAAAGATACCGAGGGACATATGCTCAATTTAGGGACACCGAGGGACATATGCTCAATTTAGGGACACCGAGGGACATATGCTCAATTTAGGGACACCGAGGGACATATGCTCAATTTAGGAACACCGAGGGACATATGCTCAATTTAGGGACACTGAGGGACATATGCTCAATATAGGGACACCGAGGGACATATGCTCAATATAGGGTCACCGAGGGACTTACACTCAATTTAGGGACACTTCCAGCACATTAGCTCAATTTAGGTACCTCGAGGGACATTAGCTCAATTTAGGGACATCGAGCGACATAAGCTCAATTTAGGGACATCGAGGGACATAAGCTCAATTTAGGGACACCGAGGGACATAAGCTCAATTTAGGGACACCGAGGGACATATGCTCAATTTAGGGACACCGAGGGACATATGCTCAATTTAGGGAGACCGAGGGACATGAGCTACATTTAGGGACACCGAGGGACATAAGCTCAATTTAGGGACACCGAGGGACATAAGCTCAATTTAGGGATACCGAGGGACATATGCTCAATTTAGGGACACCGAGGGACATTAGTTCAATTTAGGGACACCGAGTGACATTAGTTCCATTTAGGGATACCGAGGGACATAAGCACAATTTCTGGACACCGAGGGACATAAGCTCAATTTAGGGACATCGTGGGACATAAGCTCAATTTCGGGACACCGAGGGACATATGCTCAATTTCGGGACACCGAGGGACATATGCTCAATTTAGGGACACCGAGGGACATATGCTCAATTTAGGGACACCGAGGGACATATGCTCAATATAGGGTCACCGAGGGACTTACACTCAATTTAGGGACACATCCAGCACATTAGCTCAATTTAGGGACCTCGAGGGAGATTAGCTCAATTTAGGGACCTCGAGGGTCATAAGCTCAATTTAGGGACACCGAGGGACATAAGCTCAATTTAAAGATACCGAGGGACATATGCTCAATTTAGGGACACCGAGGGACATATGCTCAATTTAGGGACACCGAGGGACATATGCTCAATTTAGGGACACCGAGGGACATATGCTCAATTTAGGGACACCGAGGGACATATGCTCAATTTAGGGACACCGAGGGACATATGCTCAATTTAGGAACACCGAGGGACATATGCTCAATTTAGGGACACTGAGGGACATATGCTCAATATAGGGACACCGAGGGACATATGCTCAATATAGGGTCACCGAGGGACTTACACTCAATTTAGGGACACTTCCAGCACATTAGCTCAATTTAGGGACCTCGAGGGACATTAGCTCAATTTAGGTACCTCGAGGGACATTAGCTCAATTTAGGGACATCGAGCGACATAAGCTCAATTTAGGGACACCGAGGGACATAAGCTCAATTTAGGGACACCGAGGGACATAAGCTCAATTTAGGGACACCGAGGGACATATGCTCAATTTAGGGACACCGAGGGACATATGCTCAATTTAGGGAGACCGAGGGACATGAGCTACATTTAGGGACACCGAGGGACATAAGCTCAATTTAGGGACACCGAGGGACATAAGCTCAATTTAGGGATACCGAGGGACATATGCTCAATTTAGGGACACCGAGGGACATTAGTTCAATTTAGGGACACCGAGTGACATTAGTTCAATTTAGGGATACCGAGGGACATAAGCACAATTTCTGGACACCGAGGGACATAAGCTCAATTTAGGGACATCGTGGGACATAAGCTCAATTTCGGGACACCGAGGGACATATGCTCAATTTCGGGACACCGAGGGACATATGCTCAATTTAGGGACACCGAGGGACATATGCTCAATTTAGGGACACCGAGGGACATATGCTCAATATAGGGTCACCGAGGGACTTACACTCAATTTAGGGACACATCCAGCACATTAGCTCAATTTAGGGACCTCGAGGGAGATTAGCTCAATTTAGGGACATCGAGGGTCATAAGCTCAATTTAGGGACACCGAGGGACATAAGCTCAATTTAAAGATACCGAGGGACATATGCTCAATTTAGGGACACCGAGGGACATGAGCTAGATTTAGGGACACCGAGGGACATGAGCTAGATTTAGGGACATCGAGGGACATTAGTTCAATTTAGGGACACCGAGTGACATTAGGTCAATTTAGGGACACCGAGGGACATAAGCACAATTTATGGACACCGAGGGACATAAGCTCAATTTAGGGACACCGAGGGACATAAGCTCAATTTAGGGACACCGAGGGACATATGCTCAATTTAGGGACATCGAGGGACATATGCTCAATTTAGGGACACCAAGGGACATAAGCTCAATTTAGGGACACCGAGGGACATATGCTCAATTTAGGGACACCGAGGGACATATGCTCAATTTAGGAACACCGAGGGACATATGCTCAATTTAGGGACACGGAGGGACATATGCTCAATATAGGGTCACCGAGGGACTTACACTCAATTTAGGGACACTTCCAGCACATTAGCTCAATTTAGGGACCTCGAGGGACATTAGCTCAATTTAGGGACCTCGAGGGTCATAAGCTCAATTTAGGGACATCGAGCGACATAAGCTCAATTTAGGGACACCGAGGGACATAAGCTCAATTTAGGGACACCGAGGGACATAAGCTCAATTTAGGGACACCGAGGGACATATGCTCAATTTAGGGACACCGAGGGACATATGCTCAATTTAGGGACACCGAGGGACATATGCTTAATTTAGCGACACCGAGGGACATATGCTCAATATAGGGACACCGACGGACTTACGCTCAATTTAGGGACACATCCAGCACATAATTTGCTCAGTGTATCTGATAATTTGCTCAATAGGTCATTTAACAAAGAAAGTAATTAAGAAATAGATTCCATAGTTTCTTCCATTGCATGAAAGAAACTTGTTCTGGCAACCATGAATCCAAAGTTGTGGACCTCACCTTGTAACAAAATCAGAAGGTTCGGCCATTATAAAATTTCTAAACTGAGAAGGAACAAGAATGTATATAAACCTTCGATATATGCACTCCTAGACTCCGGTGAATCCCTGAAAATTGCATGCAAAAGAAAATTCCAAGGTTCACACAAGCCCATTGTGGTGCCCTGAAATAATATAATTCCAAAAAAACTCATTAATTTCAAGAATACAATTTGCAAGATCAGATGCTAAACTTTACACTGCTACAATGAACAATGAATGTGGTTGGTTTGCTTCCTTTCACATGAAAAAAACTTTCAACTATACTATATCTCATAATCCTAAGTAAATTCAATGATGAAGCATCCCCAAAATCAGATTATAGGAACATAAGCAAAGTGAATGAAAAGAAAAAACTTAGAATTGGGTGAAACACTTTTAAATAGCTGTATTTAAGTGCTCAGCGCAATGGTTATTAATCAGATCAAGATTCAAATTGTGAATCAGAAGACTTTGTTTTCAGAAACCTGAATTGAATCTTATCATCAATAGTAAGATAATATGGCAATAAAAATGTCATTTTTAAGGAAAAAAACCAAGTGAGACAACAAAATGATAAGCAGATATATCATATATGGACATCAAATTAATTCAAGATTCAAATCATATATCATACGACAAAAAGTAAAAAAAGAAAACAAAGGTTTGATTATATAAAGTTGACAGACAAAAAAAGTAGTTTTCTACACTAAATTTAAGCAGTGATTTATTATAACGAACCAGAATTCAAGATGGGATTATGTCCTTGGTAGCTTGTTCGGCTTGGTAGGATCCTTAGCGACTTTACTCGTCTGTTTCCTTCCTGTTACAATTCAACAAAAAAATCGAATCAAAAACCAGATCAAACCATTCTTTACAAATTGTTGATGAAAATTGTTCATCTAAAACCTAAAAATCAAAATAAAAAAATATAGTGCTATAGCAGCTAGTTATTAACATTCTGCTGCTACGCTATAGTGCTATAGCCGCTATTTGGCAACACCGACATCTTCCATGAGTAAAGAAAGAGCTAGTCGATCAAATCGAAATTACATAATGTCCTTTAGGAGAAAAAGAAAGAGTTGCTCAGTGTATCTAATAATTTGCTCAATAGTACATTTCACAAAGAAAGTAATTAAGAAATAGATTCCATAGTTTCTTCCCTTTCATGAAAGAAACTTGTTCTGGCAACCATGTATCCAAAGTTGTGGACCTCACCTTGTAACAAAATCAGAAGGTTCAGCCATTATAAAATTTCTAAACTGAGAAGGAACAAAAATGTATATAAACCTTTGATAATATATGCACTCCTAGACTCCGGTGAATCCCTGAAAATTGCATGCAAATGAAAATTCTTAGGTTCACACTAGCCCATTGTGGTGCCCTGAAATAATATAATTCCAAAAAAACTCATTAATTTCAAGAATACAATTTGCAAGATCAGATGCTAAACTTTACACTGCTACAATGAACAATGAATGTGGCTGTTTTGCTTCCTTTCACATGACAAAAACTTTCAACTATACTATATCTCATAATCCTAAGTAAATTCAATGTTGAAGCATCCCCAAAATCAGATGATAGGAACATAAGCAAAGCGAATGAAAAGAAAAAACTTAGAATAGAGTGAAACACTTTTAAATAGCTGGATTTAAGTGCTCAGCGCAATGGTGTTATCAATCAGATCATGATTTAAATTGTGAATCAGAAGACTTTTTTTTTTCAGAAATGTGAATTGAATCTTATCATCAATAGTAAGATAACATGGCAATAAAAATGTCATTTTTAAGTAAAAAAACCAAGTGAGACAACACAATGATAAGCAGATATATCATATATGGACATCAAATTAATTCAAGATTCAAATCATATATCATACGACAAAAAGTAAAAAGAGAAAATAAAGGTTTGATTATATAAAGTTGACAGACAAAAAAAGTAGTTGTCTACACTATGTTTAAGCTGTGATTTATTATAACGAACCAGAATTCAAGATGGGATTATGTCCGTGGTAGCTTCTTAGGCTTGGTAGGATCCTTAGCGGCTTTGCTCATCTGTTTCCTTCCTGTTACACTTCAACAAAAAAATTGAATTAAAAACCAGATCAAACGATTCATTACAAATTGTTGATGAATATTGTTCATCTAAAACCTAAAAATCAAAATAAAAGTGCAGCTAAAGCAGTTACTTGAAAACACTTTGTACTGAATCGCGTATTGTGGAGCAATAGTTGTTAACATTCTGCTACGCTATATTATGCTAGTGTTATAGGTTTATAGTGCAGCTAAAGCAGTTACTTGAAAACACTTTGTACTGAATCGCGTATCGTGGAGCAATAGTTGTTAACATTCTGCTACGCTATACTGCTATAGCCACTATTTGGCAGCACCGATATCTTCCATGTGTAAAGAAAGAGCTAATCGATCAAATCAAAATTAAGTAATGTCCTGTAGGAGAGAAAGAAAGAGTTGATCAGTGTATCTAATAATTGTTCAATAGTACATTTCACAAAGAAAGTAATTAAGAAATAGATTCCATAGTTTCTTCCATTGCATGAAAGAAACTTGTTCTGTGGCAACCATGTATCCAAAGTTACGGACCTCACCTTGTAACAAAATCAGAAGGTTCAGCCATTATAAAATTTCTAAACTGAGAAGGAACAAAAATGTATATAAACCTTTGATATATGCACTCCTAGACTCCGGTGAATCCCTAAAATTGCATGCAAATGAAAATTCCTAGGTTCACACAAGCCCATCGTGTTGCCCTGAAATAATATAATTCCAAAAAAATCATTAATTTCAAGAAGACAATTTGCAAGATCAGATGCTAAGCTTTACACTGCTACAATGAACAATGAATGTGGTTATTTTGCTTCCTTTCACATGAAAAAAACTTTCAACTATACTATATCTCATAATCCTAAGTAAATTCAATGTTGAAGCATCCCCAAAATCAGATGATAGGAACATAAGCAAAGCGAACGAAAAGAAAAAACTTAGAATAGAGTGAAACACTTTAAAATAGCTGGATTTAAGTGCCCAGCGCAATGGTGTTATCAATCGGATCATGATTCAAATTGTGAATCAGAAGACTTTTTTTTTCAGAAATGTGAATTGAATCTTATCATCAATAGTAAGATAATATGGCAATAAAAATGTCATTTTTAAGTAAAAAAACCAAGTGAGACAACAAAATGATAAGCAGATATATCATATATGGACATCAAATTAATTCAAGATTCAAATCATATATCATACGACAAAAAGTAAAAAAAGAAAATAAAGGTTTGATTATATAAAGTTGACAGACAAAAAAAGTAGCTGTCTACACTAAGTTTAAGCAGTGATTTGCAGTGATTTATTATAACGAACCAGAATTCAAGATGGGATTATGTCCTTGGTAGCTTGTTCGGCTTGGTAGGATCCTTAGCGGCTTTGCTCATCTGTTTCCTTCCTGTTACACTTCAACAAAAAATTCGAATTAAAAACCTTACAAATTGTTGATGAAAATTGTTCATCTAAAACATAAAAATCCAAAATAAAAAAATACAGTGCTATAGCCGCTAGTTATTAACATTCTGCTGCTACGCTATAGTGCTATAGCCGCTATTTGGCAACACCGATATCTTCCATGAGTAAAGAAAGAGCTAATCGATCAAATCGAAATCGAAATTACGTAATGACCTTTAGGAGAAAAAGAAAGAGTTGCTCTGTGTATGCTTTGCTTTCTTTCACACGACAAAAACTTTCAACTATAATTATATCTCATAATCCTAAGTAAAATCAATGTTGAAGCATCCCCAAAATCAGATGATAGGAACATTTGCAAACATCAGAGAAAACAACAAAAAAGAAAGTGAAACAACAAAATGATAAGCAGATATATCATATATGGACATCAAATTAATTCAAGATTCAAATTATATATTATCCGACAAAAAAGAAAAAAAAAGAAATCATATATCAAATTGATTCAAGATTCAAATCGAAATAAAAACCAGATCGAACGAACTATCCATTACAAATTGTTGATGAAAATTGTTCATCTAAAACCTAAAAATCAAAATCAGAAAATCGCAAAAAAGAAAAAGAAGAAAGAACTGATAGAAACGATTTACCTGTTATCGGCGGGTTTGGAATCAACTTTAGCCTTCGGCATGATGAAAAAATCGAAACCGAAGAGAACGAGTTACGCGAACGAATCGAGTGAGCGAGTTACACGAACGTGTTGTGAGGTTTTTTTAGCGTTGCGTTATGATGAATGACGGAGAAGGAAAGAGTGTCGCAAAGAGAAAACAAATTGGGCAGAATGAATCGATTATGAATTAGTGATAATGAAAGATTAAAGAAGCGATAGTGATAACAAAGAACCCTAATCAAGAAACTATCTCTGAATTAGTGTTTCAAAGGAGTGTGAGAGAGATAGAAAGAGAGAATTTGGGGATTGAAAGATTTTGAGTTTGGAGAATCAAACCTACCGTTTGATTTTAACTCAAGAACCATTTGGATTTTTTTTTCAAATCAAACCTACCGTTTTGTCAAAAAAAAATCAAAACTTTCGTTTTTTTTTTTTCCTGCATTGTGAGTTATAGGATATTAGGATTGGATTTGATTTATTTTTCTAAATATGGAAAATTGGGTTTGAAAAAAAATTTATGTTTAAAAAGTTAAATACATTCGGTATATTATTTCTATTTTTGATTTCTTAACATGTTTCGTTGTTCATATATTAATATTTTTCTTTTTTAATTAAAAAAACAAAATAAAAATAAAAAAAAGGTACCCAAAAAAAATCAAAAATTTAATTCAATAAACTTAATACCTGAAGAACTTAGAAAACTCAATTATATTTTTCATTATGAATTCCAAAAGAATTCAATAATTTAGTTTCTGGAGAACTTGAAAAAATCTTAGTTTTGATCATTAGGGACTTTTTGGAGTCGAAACACCATCGTCACTTAAATCTTATTTAAAACCCTAAATTGCGATCTTGCCAGCGACATATCGGTTTTTTGGGTAGATGAAACCACAATGTAACTGCGATTAGGCTACATCGGTTGCATTTGATCGCAAATCTATGCAATTCTATGTAATATCAGATATCGCATTCGGTCACAATTTTCTACAATATCAAAGACCGCTATGCACCCTCGTCTCTTAAAACTCTATTTAAAACATACTTAATTGCAATTATAATCACAACCGCTATTTAAAACTTACATAACCACCGTATCACTTTACTAATAACAGAAAAGCCAAATCTTTAGACAAAAAATGGCACGCTCTAGCAACAAGAATGAGTTTATAAAGATAACCTAATCATAAGAAAACTACTAACACATTGAAAATGACATGTACACATAACAAATACCGAAAGATTTTACCACAAAAAAAAAAAATAACACAACTCAAAATCAAAGAGGGTGGTTTGTTTAAGAGTAAAACGAGAAGTAATAATAATTCGATGAACAAAAACAAACCTCTGAAACTGTGGAAAGGAGAGGGTAAAAACGGTACCTTTATGGAGTAGAAAAAAAAGTAATGAGAAGGTGGGTATCAAAAATGTTCTCCCGCCAAGGTAGTGAATTGTTTTTTTTTTTTTTTTTGTTAAGTAGCCTAGTGACTAGAAAATCTATCTTATATGTGAATAAGTGAAGTGTCCCGGGTTCGAAACTGGACTTCTGCACATGTAGTGCGATTTCCCTATCAATTGAGCTAAGCTCACGGGGACATTTAAGTGCTATTTTAGCATAAAGTTCTTCCATCGAAGTAGTGAATTGTTTTACCAATCGTTAGGTGGTTCAACGGTGATTGGCGTTGAACTTGGTAGGGAGGACCACGGTTCGATCCCCCGCAACTGCGATCGGGAGTGGGCTATAACCATTTGATGCCAAAACTGACCCCTGAACCAGATTAAACTGGTGGTGAAAAACCAAAAATAGTAATGAATTGTTTTATTCTTTTTTAAATTCCTACCTCATTTAGCACATACACTCTTCAACTTTCCATTAAAATTTTATGGAAAATGTGAAATAGAGTTATTTGACAAAATAAATATAAAATTCAGTATAAAAAAAAAATATAAGATTTTTTTTAGCAATAATCATTTTATAGTCATCTTATTTATTTATTTTTTTGACAATATAGTCATCTTATTTTATTATCCAAAAATCTTACATCCATCGAATGAGATAGCTACTCATTAGTCATATGAGTTAATTAGTTTACTCAAGAGTAAAAATATCTTAACAATCTGTACCAAAAAATCTTAACAATTTAAACCTTTATCCATATTTATATTTCTAAATTTCCAATAATTCTCAAATTTGAAAATTTCCTTCCGTAATATTTTCACAAAGTTTGACTCTATAATTCATATAATAATTATTTTAGTAATCCTCGACCATTAATTAATTTTAAATTGACCAATTTTAATTTCATTTTCACGCAATAAAACAATCTCAACCGTTTATTTTAATCATACGGCTCAAAGCCATAACAGCATAGCAGAAAATCATGTTCCCTTATCTCACGTTTTTTTCACGCTCCTACTAGCTACTCTACTCCCTCCATCCACTACATATAATCAAAACACAATTGAACCAAATTTTATTTTTCATTTCGCTGACCCATTAACAGTTTTATTTAAGAGAGACAAAAAATATTAAAAAGAAATCAAGAGAGAGAAATAGAAACAAAATACGAAGGAGAGAGATGGAGACAAAAAATTAAAAGAGAGGATCCATTCTCGACACATTCAATTACATGTTGAATTTGACATGTCATTTGTAAAACTAAAACTAAAAAAAATGTTCAATTGGGTGATAATCTCTCATACTCGAAATACAATACAAAAAAACAAGACTACTCTAGTCATTATTGTCAAATATTTCTCTAAACACATGTAGGGTCCGTTTGAATTGTCTTATTTTTTAGCTTATGCGAGATTTGATCTAAACACAAAAGAAGAAGAAGAAGAAGAAGAAGAAGAAGAAGAAGAAGAAGAAGAAGAAGAAGAAGAAGAAGAAGAACCAGTTCTTCAATTGCAAACACGCTGCTGCTTACCCGATTAAAATCATCAACCTCCACCATGTGGCACTTAGATAGATCTATGATAATGTAAAATAATTTTATTTATGTTTTTATATTATCTTAATTATTAGTAATTTATAATTTTTGCAATATTAATAATATAAGTTAGATGTTCTTCTACTATATTTTTTTTTATGATTTTATATATTTATTAATTTTAAAATAATAATTTTATAATTATTTAAAACAAAAAAGAATAAAATAAAAATAACTTAATAAAAAAAAAGAATTTCACAGAATTTCGTGCACTCTGCACAGAATTTTGTGCCTAACATTGTTTATGTGCAATTTTTTTTCTAATTGCCCCTGACACATACAAAAAACTCCAAACTACCCTAACCTTTAAATAAATTTTCAAAATACCCTACTTGTGGGACCTGTTGTGGTCGCTAGATTCGGAATGACGCGTCCATCAATGGAAAGTGCCATTGTGGATGGCGCGTTCAAACAAGCAGTGTTTTTTTTTTGTTTATTTATTTTAATAGGCAACACTTTTTAAATATTGTCTTAAGCCTTAAAAGTGTTCTCTTAAGTTTATTTCACAATTTTGTGTTCTTAGTTACGATAGGCAAGTGTTCTCTTCACGGACGGCTCACACCCATGTACGGGAGTGTACAATGGTATCGTAATCAAAATTTTGAACCCCGTAATAATTATTATATATTTATCACCTTTTCTCTTTTTGATGTTATATTTGATGATAATTATTTTTTTATGTGTTGTTTATGTTATTTACAATTTACATAGAAAATGATTTTTTTTTTTGCTTTTTTTATTAGGGGTTACTTTTAATATTCGAGGAGAACCTCCAAATAGTCGAGAACAACCTTTGTTCTCTTTGCTTTGTTTCACAATTTTGTTTACTTCGTTTTTTGACAAAGATCGACAACTCTTAATGAATACCACCACAAATCTTAAATTGGTTATTCGTATTTCTATTTATAATAAAATCGGTTTTTCATAGCATTCATTAAGATATAGCAAAAAACTATTTTTATTCTTAATAATATTATTAAGATTTGTTACAGTATCTTAAAATTTGAAAATAATTTTATTATTAATATTATTAAAATTTGAAGATAATTTTATTCTTATTAATATTATTAAGAAAAAAAAACCTTCTTTGAAGATACTCGTACTTAAGAAATAAGTACCCACCATTAAAATGTTCTAAATGAAAACCAAAGTACAAGACATTTCCAAGTTTTCAACTAAAACAGATTCTTCTTGTTTTGTCGCCACCATGATTTTTGTAGTAAAAAAATAAAAGAACCCAAACTCACAGCTTTGCAGCCACACACATGTATTTTCTTTTATTTAGTACTAATTATCTTCTCTCACTCTCACACTATAACTTCCAATTGGAAAACTGTTTGTTATCATAGGTGTGGCGGCCGGAAGAAAAACGGGAATAGAAAAAAGGTAGTTTTTATTGGCCCGTCCCGCCTAGCCTGCTCAAATATAAATTAACTTTAGTTTAACCAATTTTTATGAAAATATATTTTAACCAATTTTTATGTATATTTGATGACCAACTTTTAGTTATATTTAAAATCTAAGTAACTAAAGTAACACTTAATATGATTGAGGATAAATAAGAAATGTTCAATCTTGGTGCAATTAAATTGTTTGATATTAATTAGTTTTTATATATTGCAAAGTGCGTGTTGTTACTACATACTAATATGTTTGATGGAGTAATAATGAACATTGAAGTAGATTGCATGTCTGTTCAACGCGTTGTGTGTTTTCGTGTGTGAAATGAGTTGTGTTATATAGTGTCGCTCTTTAATTTAATGTGTTTGTTTTTGGTATTGTTGAGTTCTATTATGCGATCTTAAAAAATATTTTTTGTCGGACTCTTTGATAATTATTAATAATTTTGTAATTAATTGTAGTAATTCAAACTATAAAAAAAGAAAAGAAAAAAAGAGGAAGACGGGCCGACCCGCCAATAAATGGGGCGAGCTTGAGGTTTGAGCCCATACACCTAAGTTGGCCCGCCTCTTCCCCGTCTCACTTTTGGGCGGGATTAAACGGGGAGGGCCTAAACGGGGGGCCAACCTACTTTGCCACCCCTAGTTTCTATAGTACATATGAAATTTTTTAATATACTAGTACGTTAGATCAATTAATTAATAAATTATCGATTATTTTATAAATAAAAAACTATTTATCGATTATTATATTTCAGAGTTGATAATTTCATAAGAAAATAAAATCAAGTTCTATGTTTTATATGCATTATACTAACTTTTTTATATTTTTTCATAAAAAATTCAATAATGACTATTATGAGTGATAAGAAATTCAATTTTTTTTTTTACAATTTCGATAAATAGTATTTAGTTTTTATATAATATTTTCAATGATAGAAAAATGGCTTCCTTTGAAAAAATATTCATTTACCTCTCCATATCTTTCTCAAAAGACCTCATACTTATATAGTACTGGGAATTAAATAATAATAATAAAATAAACAAATAAAGTGTACAATCTTACAAATATGAGACTTAATTTTTTTTCTTTCCAAATTACACATTAATATGTTAAACATGCTAGTATGCTTTAGTAGTCAATGTGAGATTAAAAAAATTTATTTTCAATTGACACATAAATATGCTCTATGTTCCAATACAAAGCAATTTGGAATTTGGTACGAAAATTAAAATGAGTAAAAAATTATTAAAAAACCAAAAATAATTTTATATGAAAAATTATCTATTAAATTATTTATAAATAGTTGTCAAAATATAATTTTTCAAAAAAAATAAAAATAATTAATTTTCAATTTAATCTTTTTTTTTTTTTTGTGAATATAAAGAGGGCAAAGTCCAAAGAGAAAGAAAAACTACAAGACTAATGTAAGACTCATTGGCATGCAAGTCTCGGATACATCATCAAAGAGGAGTTGTTGGAGTTCCCTAGGTGGATCCTCCGAAATTCTCACATCATATGAACTCTGGTTGAGACTAAAACTAGCTAGTCAATTCGCACATCTATTTCTTCCTTCGCGCCATGTGTGTTTAAACATAACATGCCACTGTAGGTTCGAGAGGTCTTGGATATACGATTAACCAAGATAGGAGCGTTTCCGTAGAACTTGCACCTTCCTGTTACCATACTACGAGGTGTGTATACCCTTGTCTTCTCGCCATTTCCATTCCCATATACATTCCCCACATTTCAGCATGAAGAGCATCACAATCTCCAATCCTTCGTGTATACCCTTTTAGCCACCGACCATTTGAGTCCCGAAAAAGACCGCCACATCCTGCAATGTTCATTGAATCCTTGTATGCCCAATCACAGTTAAGCTTGATCCAATCTCCATGTAGATTTTTCTAGCCGATGTAAATTGTTTCACGTTGTCTACGAATTCCCATCACGAGAGTATCCTCATATTACTCAATATCCTTGGTATTCTAAGAATCACTTATCATGGATCATTAGATTAGATACGTAAACAAATCAGATACGTAAACAAAACATATGTTGAAAATGTTAGTAAGCACACCAACTAATCCGGAGAGAATATTTTTATTTTTACAAGAATCCGGGGAGAATATATAGTTTCAAAATGTGTCTTTTTTCTAAGCACACCACGTGACAGGCTATGTTTCATTATCATTAAGAATTTTTCAAATTACTTTAAAAACTTGAGAGTGAGGTTTAATTGGAATTTTGGTTTTCAATTGCTGTTTATGACCCGTTTCATTTTGGTTGATATGTCAATTTGGTTTTCCAAACCCCATCCTTATTGAGTTAGTAATTCAAATGTTAGTTTGTTAGTTTGTTAGCTTGTTTGTAAAGTTAGTTAAGAGTTTGTTAATAACTACTCTACTATAGTTAGTTAGTTAGAACTATGGTTACTTGCTAGTGAAGCTAGTATAAAAGCATTGTACATAACCTTTTTTCATTAATGCCAATTACTTCTCTTTTACTCTAAACTCTTCTATCTCAATTCAATCCCAATACAAACTATTTCTCTAACAAATTGGTATCTAGAGCCCTAAAGATTCAATCTTGCTGCAAAAATCAAAATTGAATCATGATGAATCCTAACAATGTTCCATCGCAATTACCAAAATTGAAAGGAGACAATTGGGATCGGTGGAATATTCAGATGCAAGCAATCTTTGGATTTCAAGAAGTGCTTGAAATCATTCAACAAGGTTATGCAGTGGTTGGTGATGAAGGGACTGCAGCTCAGAGAACAGCATATGCAGCCAACAAGAAGAAAGATTGCAAAGCAATCTATCTGATTCATCAAAGTGTTGATGAGGTGAACTTTGACAAGATTTCAACCTGCACAACTGCAAAACAAGCCTGGGATACATTGGAAAGATGCCATACAGGTGATGCAAAAGTGAAGAAAGTGAAACTTCAAGCATTGAGAAAGCAGTATGAACATGTGGAGATGGAAGAAACAGAAAAGATTGAAGATTTCTTCAACAGAGTAAGAAATATCACAAACTCAATGTCCCTTAATGGAGAAGTAATTACTGATCAACAATTCTGTGAAAAGATCCTCAGATCTTTGCCCTCAAGGTTTGATTACATAGTCTGTACAGTAGAAGAAACCAAAGATCTAGCAACAATGACTCCAGCAGAATTAATGAGCACTCTACAAGCAAGAGAATTGAGACTCAGCACAAGAAATGAAGAGAAAGGTACAGATCAAGCCTTATTTGCAAATTCAAAAAAGAAGCATGTTGCTGGTAAGAACAATTGGCAGAAGAATAAAAAGAAAGAAGGCTTTGAAAATTCCAAAGGAAGTGACAAAACTGAATCCTCACACAAAGGAGGAGGAGGTTCTGGCAATCCAAAAAATTCAAAGAAATATAGCAAGAAAGATGTTGAATGCTATAACTGTGGAAAACATGGTCATTATGCAGATGAGTGCTGGTTTGCTAAAGGCAACAAAGGAAAGGGCAAGAAGAAATACAATGATGCAGCCAATGCAGTAGAAGAGGAGGAAAAATCATCTTCAGATGAAGAAGATGATGTAAAGCTCATGATGGCTACATTGAATGAGATTAGTGACAACACATCAAACACTGATTACTGGTTTCTTGACACTGGTTGCTCAAATCACATGACCAGTCACAAAGATTGGCTAATTGAAATTGATGCCTCAAGAAAGAGCAAAGTGAGGTTTGCAGATGATAGAACATTGCAAGCAGAAGGAATAGGGAAATTAGTGATCAACAGAGATGATGGAAAGCATGTAATCATGGAAGATGTGCTCTATGTGCCAGGTATGAAAAGCAATCTCTTAAGCCTAGGCCAGTTAATCCAGAAAGGCTTTGCAGTAACAATGAAGAACAATTCATTAGCCTTGTTTGATGCAAAGAAAAATCTGATATTGAAAACACCTCTGTCAAAGAACAGAACTTTTCAAATCAACATGACAACTGCAAAAGTCATGTGCCTAAGTGCAGTAGAAGCAGATGACAAAAACTGGATATGGCATGCTAGATATGGTCACTTGAATTTCAAGAGCTTGAGGGAATTAGGCACAAATCACATGGTTACTGGCTTACCAATTATCAAAGTCCCTGATAATGTGTGCAAAGTGTGTATGATGGGTAAGCAAACCAGGAACTCATTCAAATCAGAAGTTGCTTCAAGAGCAAGGCAACAGTTAGAAGTGATATATTCTGATGTATGTGGACCATTTGAAGTACCATCACTTGGAGGTAATAAGTATTTCATTTCTTTTATTGATGAATTCAGTAGAATGATGTGGATTTACTTAATCAAAGCAAAGAATGAGTCATTTGATGTATTCAAAAGATTTAAGAAGAAAGTTGAAAAAGAGAGTGAAAAATCCATTAAGATCCTAAGGACTGATGGTGGAGGAGAGTACACATCAAATGAATTCAAACAATTTCTTGCTGATCAAGGAATTGAGCATGAAGTGACTGCACCATATACCCCTCAACATAATGGTCTAGCTGAAAGAAGAAACAGAACAGTGATGAATATGGTTAGAAGTATGTTGAAAGAAAAATCTCTGCCAAGCAATCTTTGGGGTGAAACAGTCAACACTGCTGTGTACATTTTGAATAAATGTCCAACAAAGAAGCTAAACAACATTGTGCCTGAAGAAAAATGGAGTGGAAAGAAACCAAAAGTGAGTCATTTAAGAGTTTTTGGCTCAATATGCTACAGCCACATTCCTGACCAGAAAAGAACAAAGCTGCAAGACAAGAGCAGACAAATGATACTTGTTGGCTACCATCCCAGTGGAGCATATAAACTATATGATCCAATTAGAGAGAAAGTTGAACTTGGAAGGGATGTGAAAGTGTGTGAACTTGAAAACTGGGACTGGAAGGGCAAATGTGTTGACAAAAGTGCCAACACCATTCCACTCATCACTAGTCAAGAAGAATATGATGTAGAGAACATCACTGCAAACACTGAAGCAAGCACAAGCTCAAATAGTGTTGCAGATGGTTCAAAGAGAACCAGAGTTCCATCAACAAGACTGCAAGGTTTTGAAACCTACAGAGATGATGTGATTGATACAGAAGGAGATTTAGTACATTTTGCATTATTTGTAGATACTGAACCAGTTAGCTTTGAAGAAGCAATAGTAAGTAATGTCTGGAAGCAAGCCATGATTGATGAAATTAAAGCAATTGAAAGAAACAACACATGGTGCTTGACTGACTTACCAACAAATAAGCAACAAATAGCAGTGAAATGGGTGTTTAAAGTCAAACTAGACTCTAATGGTTCAGTTGCAAAGCATAAGGCCAGGTTAGTAGCAAAAGGATTTTTGCAGAAAGCTAGCTTGGACTATCATGAAGTTTATGCACCAGTTGCTAGAATTGAGACAATTAGACTAGTAGTAGCAATTGCAAGTGTGAAGAATTGGTCATTGTCTCAGATGGATGTAAAATCAGCATTCCTCAATGGACCCCTTGATGAGGAGGTATATGTATCTCAACCACCAGGTTTTATAAAAGAAGGAAAGGAAGGAATGGTGTATAAACTGAATAAGGCTCTATATGGATTAAAACAGGCTCCAAGAGCATGGAATAAAAGGATTGATGGATTCTTAATACAATCTGGTTTCAAGAAAAGTGTAGTTGAACATGGAGTATATGTGAAGCATAACTCAAGCACAACAAAAATCTTAATCATCTGTCTTTATGTTGATGATCTCCTTGTTACTGGTAATGATACTAGTGACATAGCTACATTCAAAGAACTAATGCACTCTGAGTTTGAAATGACAGATATGGGAAAACTGAACTACTTCCTAGGATTGCAATTTGAAGCAACTAGTAAAGGTATCTTGATGCATCAGAAGAAGTATATGAAAGAACTACTGCTAAAATTCAACATGCTTGAATGCAATCCTGCAGTGACACCAATAGAAGTAAATTCAAAATTGGATTTGGATGATAATGGTGAAACTGTGAATGAAACTCTCTATAAGCAGATGGTTGGATCACTCAGATACTTATGCAATAGCAGACCAGATCTAGCTTTTGCAGTTGGAGCTGTGAGTAGATTTGTAAACTCTCCAAAGAAATCTCACATGATAGCAGTAAAGAAAATCATGAGATATGTCAAAGGAACAATGGACTATGGCATATTACTTCCAAATACTCTCAGCAATGCAGTGAATAGATTGGAAGGATTCTCAGACTCTGACTGGTGTGGTGATCATGTTGATAGAAGAAGCACAACAGGTTACATTTTCAAATTCTTGGATGCTCCAATCTCATGGTGCTCTAAGAAACAGCCAGTCATTGCTCTCTCATCCTGTGAGGCTGAATACATAGCATGTGCCTTTGCTGCTTGTCAAGGCATTTGGCTTGAATCTCTGCTAAAAGACATCAAAATTGAGCTGACTGAACCAATGCAGCTACTAGTAGATAACAAGTCAGCTATCAACTTGGCCAGAAATCCCATCTCTCATGGAAGAAGCAAACATATTGAAACAAGATTTCACTTCATCAGAGATCAAGTCAACAAGGGAAAGATTGTGCTATCTCATTGCCCTACTGATGAACAACAGGCTGATATCTTAACAAAGGGATTGAAGCATGACAGGTTCATTGGACTAAGGAACAAGCTTGGTGTAAAGAGTTTGGAACATTTGAATTAAGGAGGTGTATTGAGTTAGTAATTCAAATGTTAGTTTGTTAGTTTGTTAGCTTGTTTGTAAAGTTAGTTAAGAGTTTGTTAATAACTACTCTACTATAGTTAGTTAGTTAGAACTATGGTTACTTGCTAGTGAAGCTAGTATAAAAGCATTGTACATAACCTTTTTTCATTAATGCCAATTACTTCTCTTTTACTCTAAACTCTTCTATCTCAATTCAATCCCAATACAAACTATTTCTCTAACAAATCCTAATATCCACTTCACTGCTAGGAAACTACTCCCTCCGTCCCGAAATATAAGCAAAAAAAAAGTTTTCACACTTATTAAGAAACTCTAAATTTTATCAAAACAAACAATTAAGTTTCCCGTATTACCCTTGTTATAATTACTTCTTGTTAATGAAAAAATTAGCTTTTTGAATGATGAAAGCTAAAAAGTCATATTGAAAGAAGCTAACTACCCAAAAGTTTATTGGGAAACTAAACAATAGTGAATTATGACTAAGGGTAATTTTGTAACTTTAGTATTAAAAAAGTTGTTTTTTGCTTATATTTTGGGACATCAAAAAGATGTTTTTTTTGCTTATATTACGGGACGGAGGGAGTACTATTTAGCTTGAAAAAAGTTAGGTCAAATTAAACTTCGTTAATCATAAGTCTGATTTGTTAAAAAATAAAAGGTCTGAGCCTGATCTGTGACCTGTCATAACATTATCTTTTAGAAATGAATTTGACTTTTTAAAAACTTGATATGATATATTAGCCTATTTAAAAGTCTGAAGGTGTGAAAATACAAGAAGGGGGGGGTTGAATTGTGTTTTCAGCTAAGTTAAAACTTTTTCAAGTTCTTAACTCAACTACGTTCGCAGCGGATAAATAACACAAATAATAACAAGAGAGAGAGAGAGAGATCACACAAGCAATTTATACTGGTTCCTCTCACAAAACGAGAGTAGTCCAGTCCCCTTGCACTTCCAAGGGAGTTCACTATAATCACACAAGATTACACCTGCTCAAGCACACAAGCAAGAGACTTCTCAACAATGCTCAAGCACACAAGCTTAAGACTTCACACTTAAGCACACAAGCTTAAGTTTCTCAAGAATAAAAAAGTATATGAAAATATACAAATGCTCTTAGATGAACCTAAAGAGAGCAAATACAAATAGTACAGAGTATTTGACTAAAGTGCAAAAACACTTAACAGAGGTTCAGAGCTTGTATATCACAGAGTTCAGAGTTTGTTCAGCACACGTTCAAATCTTAATAATTGTGTTTGTTGTAGCTGAATCTTCTAGTATATATATCACTAGAAAAGAGTCGTTGCAAAAGGAGCCGTTGGAGTTGATAATCTTTTGTCTTCAAGCAGCCTGTCTTGATGCAGTTTGGTTGTATCCAAAACTAAGAAAGAGTTTCAGGTACTTTGACTACTGCAGAGAAGACTTTCCTTATTCAGCTAACAAACCTGAAGACCCACGTTCTCAAAAGAGGACAGACAAAACAGAGGTAGCTGAACTGATCAGACTTGAAAGGTCCTTTTCTTCATTGGTAGAAGAGTTGACTAGCAAAGGGAATCTTCACAACTTTCAAAGAGATCTTCAGAGGTTGATGAAGCTTGTAGACAGACAAGAAGTTCTGAAGTCTTCATCCTCTGAATGTTGTAACTTCTGAAGTCCAACATCTTCTGAGCGCTTGTGAACTTCTGAATTCACATCCTCTGAACTTCACTCAGAGCTTATATGATGCTTATATCTGCGCACTCAAAATAAATCTTTAGTCCTTCCAATTGTTGATTAATACTTTGTTATCATCAAAACCTTTATAGATTTAGGGGCAAACATTTTTAAATCAATTTTGTTCCAACAATCTCCCCCTTTTTGATGATGACAAACATTAGTATTAATTGACAATTGTTGTTAAATTACCTTATCATGTTTCTCTTAGGTTTATGAGGTTTGCAAGCTCCCCCTAAGATTGATACTCCTTAAAGCCAAAACTTTAAGTTATATCCATGATATTTTAATTTAGTATAAGATTAAGATAATCTGAAATAAAACAAGTTTCATATCTTTCTTCAGAGTGAGAGGTTTGCAAGCTCTCCCCCTAAGTCTCATAAGGCTAAGTTAAAATTGCACTCTTAACTTATCCTTACTTATGAAATTTATTTTAGTTTCAACTAACTTAGTCTCCGCATTGAAATACGTAAAACAACTTAAAAGTAACAACTTTTAATTTAACGGATAAAAGCGAGATAAAAGCATAAAAGCGTGGTTTCAGTTTTGAACTTATCACTTATCAATTAATGCGTAACTACTCCCCCTTTTGTCATTATCAAAAAGTAAAAAAAAATTTATATAATCAAGACAGTCAAAGAAGAAGAGTGGTTGTTACAAAGGTGAATTAATTTCAAAAAACGAAAAACCAACGCGCTCAAAGGTTTATAAAAAGGAACAAGTTAACATGCCTGCTTCACGTAAAAACAGGAATAAACAAGTGAAGCAAGAGAAGGTAGGAATAATGAAAAGATTCAGTTTACGCATCGCTGAGTTTAAGAGAAAGAAGAACGAAGAGAAACGCGAAGACGATGAGAAAGATAAAGAAGACAACAAGAAACCACAAGACGCGGAGATAATAATCATCTCATCAGACTCTGAAGCTGAAGAGAATGAAGATGATGCTGACTATGTTGAGTTCTTGGCGAGCTATGTTCCAGAAGAGGAACAAGAAGAAGAAGAAGAAGCACAAAACCCAGATCCCATAGAGATTTCATCAGAGGATGCTGAGGAGAAATCTGAGATTTCTTCTGAGTATTATCCATCTGATTATGATTTGTCTTTTTCTTTTTCTTTTTACCAATGTACTCCACATGGTTAGAGCATTAATAAAATTTTCGTTTAAAAAAAATCTTGTGTTCTTATGTGCTTATTTATCAAGACAATATAATTATCAAGTGAACATGAAATAAGTAATCAAGCAAAACATAAACAAAACAACTTGAAATAGATAAACCAGAAAAAGTGTTCAGAAGATAAATAAGAAAAAAAATAAAATAAAGCTCAAAACAAGTGCATAGAATCCTAGGGTTTCTTAAGAAAGGCTAGGAGTTGGTCGAATTTATCATTCAAGGATCCCACATTGGAAACTAAACCATCCACCTTGGTTTCCAATGTCTCTTGAGCAGCTCTTTGACGTTCTAAACCTTCTTGCTGTTCCCTCAGGGCTTCTTGAAGTATCTGCAATTGATCAGCCACAACAGGAGCTTGATCTTCAACCATAGGCACTTGTTCTTCAACCAAAGGTGCCTTGCCTTTATCAGAGGGTTCACCTTCCTCTGGGTAATCAATCATCAGGACATCATCCTGGTTCAGCACATTCAGTACATCCTCTTCTGTGGCATTGTTTACGTTGGGATTTGGTAAACAACCGCTAGTTTAAGTATTTAAACTCGCGAGATCAACTAGTAAATCTCAGGACAATTTTGTGTTTGTTCGTTTCAAGAAAACTGTTTGAAGGTTCGTTTGAATAAGGAAACGAACACTTAGGAATTAAAATATTTTAAAGCATACACGAGAAACTAATTCGAATCGCCTCGAAGTAGCAGTTTCTCAAGCAAGTATCTGGATTCAGACTTAGAAAAAATTACTGGAAAACAAATTGCATTGCATTGAATGAAAAACAATTACAAATAAAGATGGTTCACAAAACATACATTTCTCCTTCGAATTCCGTTCGTTCGATCGCTGAGTACTTAGAATTTTTAGAGAGAATGTTTGTATAAATTTTGTCACCCTTGTTCTGAATGAAAAACTACTATAAATACTACTACAAAGTGGTAACTGTTCTTCGATCATCTGGACGCTCCTCCATTTGCCACGTCGACCACGTTCTCCACTTTCATCTTTCATTCCTTCAGCGCGCGCCAAGATCTTTTGGGCCGTTCGTTGTTTCTTTTTTGGGCTTGGCCCAACTATCTCTCGATTCGATTTTGCGCCTTCGATAGCCTCCTGGTAAAACCAAAACTATACGCATCCTCTACAGCTCTCGAAACGCTTTTCTGCTTCGACATAGGGAGTTCTCGACACCAACTTTGAAAGTTTTGTTTTGATAATATAACCTCCAAAATAAATATTGGACCCACCAATTATATTTAATTGATAAATACCAAATTTATGTCCAACAAATTGCCCCCCAAAAATGCCATTTTCGACGGTGTCTATCGAAAGAGGAAGTGGCATTTTTGAAAGTATTAATGGATAACTTTCTTTTCCATTTATCTCTCCTATCGTTTAGGCTGCCATTCAAAACTTTGGATTGGCTCCAAAACTTGTTTTTTCTTTCCACCTGTCCAGGGGTTTGGACACTTGTCAACATAGGAAGTTGAAAAAATTTGCTATTTTCCTCAATCCGTGTGCCTCTATAAATAGCCAGATTCTTCCTTTATTGCGTTTTTCTCCAATTTTTCCTCTGTCAACTGTTCATCTTCTTCTTCATCTTCTGCGATTCTTTCTTGAATTCTTGCTTCCAAAAGACTTCTTGTCTTCACTTTTCTACTTATCACCCAGTCATCAACTTTCTTTTCACTCGGATTTTCCTCAACCGTTGCAAACAACCTGTGATTCCCAAATTTAACCCTAATCACCATTCTTTCACGCCATCTTTATACCTTCATCAATGGCGTCAGATTCAGGTGTCAGAAAATTCCTTCCTTACGCCGGTAAGTGGACCGCCGCCACTCTTTCTTCTTACGATGAGGATGTGGTTCCAGAACCATCGTTGCGTCTGGACTTGCAAAAGTTTTGGGAAAGTCAATTAATCTTTCCTTATTCTGTTGATAACCTTGTGCATGCGTTTGGGGGACCCAAACCAAGTGATAAAAGCCGTAATTCCAAGGTTCTGTCTATCTTTCCTGTTTATAAACCTTGTGTTCCTAGGGTTTTCATTAGTGAACCCTATAATTTTAGCTATATCAAGGCGCCTAACAGAGTGTTTCGATCGGCTCCTTCTTTGAATGACCAATATCTTGGCTGGTTAGACAGGGTACAACGTGATAAGGCTGATATTTGGCAAGCCTGTGGTATTTATGACCTTATTCAGCTCTCTCGGACAGGCCTTAAATACCAGCAAGAGATGATTATTGCTGCTTTACACTTCTTTGAGTCTTCTACCAACACCTTCCACTTCGAATGTGGCATGATGACTCCTACACTGCTGGATGTTGCTGCCATTACTGGCTTATCGCCTCTTGGCGACACTTATGATCCTTGCAAAGCTTCCGACACCATCAAATTTGATTTTCGAAACAAGTCTTACTCCAAATACATCGTGGAAAATCGAAAGACTAGCGATGAAGTAAGTGACGAGGAACACGTTGCTTTCCTAACCTTATGGCTATCGCAGTATGTCTTCTGCACTCAATCTCTCCAAGTAGCCAAGAAATTCATCCCTATGGCTATTCAACTACATGAATGTCAGCAATTCAATTTTGCTCGACTTGTTCTTGGATGTCTTTATGAATCCATGAGGGATGCTTGTGAACACCTTAAGAGAACAGGCGATGGATCTACCTTTTTGGGTGCTGGCCCTTTTTGGTTGCTGCAACTATGGCTAACTGCCACCTTTCATGCTGAGCTCGACCTTTTCTTACCTGAGCCATACTATGAGGAAACGAGAACACGTCGAGTCGAAGGCACGAGGTTGGCGAGAATGGTGCCTAGGGAAAGAGGCCTTGGTTATGATGTGGCTTTCCAACAGTATTTTAATACTTTTCTCAGCCTGAAGAAGTTCAAGCCTAGCTTTGCTCCCTTTGTGGATAGGCCACTTGGTCCTCCTTGGTTTACTCACAGATTTCCTTCTCCACCAGAATTTGAGATGGTAACCAACAGCATTTGGAATGCTTACTTGATGCCTACAGTCTTGTCTTGTCGAATTGGCTTGACCTCTGGAGATTTTGGGTTAGTTGGCTACTTCCCAAACCTGGTGTCTCGCCAATTTGGCTTAACTCAAATACTCCCTAAGAGCATATACTTGGAAGAGAGGGAGGTTTGTTTAGGCAAGCATGGCATGACAGAACCACAGTTCCATTCATTCTTGAACCACTTCAATCAGCCTTCTTATGAGCTTACCCCATTCGACTTCGCTCCCTCACATGCCTGCACTAGGGAATTTTTTACCTGGTGGTCTCGACACTATGAAGGACGCCTGGTTGACAAGACTGCCTTACTCACTGCTATCTCTAATGGGTTCGACTCATCTATTTTGAACAAGATTAAGTCGAAATTGAACGCCAGAGGTATTCTTTTAGTTTTACTTTTACTTGCATCATTTTTACCTTGCGTGCTTTTCTCTTATGCGCACCTCTTCGATGCAGGGAGTAAGTCGAAGGCAGGTTCCAGCGACTCTAGCAAGCCTCTTCCTCCACCATCTAAGGTTGAACTACAGGTAGGCTTTTATCTTCTTGTGGCTTCTCACACTTCTGTAAGATTTCTATGTTAACTTTGATATGCCCTTCCTAGATTGCTTCACGCAAGAGGCCTCATTCAACTGAAACTCCTTCTGTTTCGAAAAAACAAAGACCTATTCCAGCCACTTGTTCGAGTGCTCCAGATAAGGTACTTATCTAGCAAAAGACTTTTCTCTTCTTTTCCTTACCTGCGAACTTACGGAGTTGTGGCTTGCAGGATATTCCTGTTCTCTCGACCATCCCCGAACAGACTACCGTTGTTACTACTCAAGATCTTTCTCCCAGTGCTGAACCCATTACTGATGAGAAAAAGAAAAAGAAGAAGAAGAAGAAAGAACGCCAACCCACCCAAGAAAGTACTCCTGAGCGCAAGTCCTCTGAAATTGAGGCACAACCTGATACTCTGGCATCACCTGAAGATCCTCCTTTGGAACAATCGGAGAGGAAGAAAAAGAAGAAAAAGAAGCAGAAAAAATCTCCTGCTGCAACTACTGTTGTCGAGGCTTCTGCTACTGCAAAAGAAACAACTTCACAACCTGAAGCTTCTGCTACCCCTCAAACCCAAGTAAGCCATTCTTATTTCTTGTTACTTCTCCAGCTTTTGGCTGTGTTACTCATTCTTTCATGGTTTTATTTGTTTCAGCCACAAAACTCTGCTCAAGTTATTTCTCAAGATGAGCCTACTCCTAGCAAAGCGGCGGAGGGGGTGGTCGAAGGACCAAGCGATGCACATCCTGAAGATGTTGCAGAAAAAATCCCATCTCCTCCGCCTGTCGGAACGGCCATTCTTGCTGAAACCTCACCACCGCCCAAGGCTCCTGGCTCGCCTCACCGCGCTTTCGAAGATGACAACCTTAAGCCTGACAATGAAGAAGACCAACTCGATCAAAGCTTACCACAACAGAATCCTTCGACAAATCCTGCCCAAGTATTGGCTGATAATGATCCTCCAACCAACTTTCAAGCTGACCCCATTGCTAATACTGAACAAAGGCCAACAGTCGATGGCGAGCACTCCACTACCAATCAACCACAACCAAGTGGGTCAAACCATGAGTCTAGTTCACCCAGTGCTGGCACTTTCGACTCTGAAGATGGGAACTCCTATATTGGTGATTCACTTGGTGAAGAGGGAACTTCCGTGTCGAAGCCATTTCCTACTGTTGTCCTGCCAGCTGAACTTGCTAAAGAGTTAAAAGATTTAACTCCCGTAGATGCACTTAGCAAGCTTTTATCAAGCTATGGCACCTCTAGCTCCGCTGTTGAGGACACAGAGGGTAGGGAAGATGTACTTGAGCAAGAACAGTTTGAGCATGAAATCAGGTTCAGGAGAGAAATTCTTAATGGGGATATGCTGGGCTTGCTTGAGCGTGACTCTTCTATATATTACAACATCAAAGCTCTTTTCCGCAAGCTGCAGAACCCAAAGACTGACGAAGCTATGTTCCTTCTAGTGACTCAGGCTGAAACCTTTTTAGAACAATTCGTTAGTCAATCTCAGCTCCTAACCAGGACTAGCAGCCTTTTGACATCTCTGCTTGCCACCCAGCAACACCATTTCGAGCAAGCTAATAGTTGCAATGCAGAGGTTACAACTATCAAGGCTGCCTCTGATGAAGCTCTTAAGCAACTTGTGGCTTGTGAGAACAATATTGCTCAATGGCAATCTGAAATCGAAGCGCTGAAGGAAAAGGTTCGACAGGAAGAGGCTAAGATGGAAAAGCTAGCTGCAGTAGCTATTGAAGCACAAAAGGTTAAGCTTGATGAGCTAGCACGTGAAGGTATCCAACACTACAGTGATGGTCTAGCTGTCCAGAAGCGAGTTGAGCACCTTGCTAGTGATAAGGAAATGCTACGACGTAAACTGGCGTCCATTCGAACTCAGTATTACCAATTTCAAGCGGCCAATCGAAAGCCTCCTTCAACATCTCAACAACAACCTTGACTTTATAAATTTTCTTTTTGGTCTCAAGTTTTTTTTTTTTTCTTTTGGATGTCGTAATTGTAAATCTTTTAACACTAGCAACTGTCAAACAATTTCGTACACGCCTTTTGAATGCATGCCCGTTTTGGCTTTTTAATGCTGCAGGTTCATATATTGGCTGAGTATTTTATTCCTTTGTTGTTGTTTGCTTTCCTTCTTTTGGGTCACTCTCCCAAGCCTTATTAATGGCACTTTGTAAGGAATGAAGCGAACATGTTCCCAAAGCAGTCAACATAATTAACTACATGGCTTTGAGCATTAATACAATGGCATTTCCTATGCAAACTGACCGTGGTTAGTTGTAACTGCCTAGCTATTAACGCGTATTAATCCTTCTATAAATACCCACGCCTTGCAACTCTTTTGCTCAGCACTTTGCACCAATTAACGCATCAACACCTCTCCACAAAGAATGGATAACAAGAAAAATCTTCCTTCCTCTTCCCCGGGCTCAAGCACACCACGTCCTCTTGGAAGGGGACGAATCAAGATTCCAGCTTCCAAACCTCCACGCACTAGAATCCTTCGCCCTAGGCCGACACCAGCCAAAGTAGTAGAAACCATCATTCTCTCTTCTGATTCCTCAAGCTCTAGTTCAGATGATGAAGATGAGGATTACCTTGAGTTCCTCAGCACCCTAGAGCCTGACGAAGAATACCCAGGAACTCCGTCTCCTTCTTCTGAGGATGAAGACTCTCAGGTCTCAGAACTTTCCAATGCTGATTCAAAGGATGAGGGAGCTCGGGCTCAGGGTAAACCTTAAATGGTTACCCTTCAACATTCAACCAATTCTTGTACTTTCTTGAACATTCTTGAATGATTGGTTGTATTGTTGATTTTGTATGAATAAAAATTGATTCTTGGCATTTTCTTTTACCATCTTGCAAATTTTATCCTTGCGTTATTCATTTTTTATGGTTATTTCTTGCAACATTGGCTTGTATTTCTTTAAATATTTGCCATTCATGTTGACTGAACGTTTCTCAGGAGTTAACTCTTCAATCTCATAAGCTCCATTTGACAAAACTTGAGAGATCTTAAATGGTCCTTCCCAATTGGGTGACCATTTTCCAAATACTCGATCTCGTCTGTCCATGGGGAGGATGACTTTCCAAACTAAGTCTCCTACGTCAAAGAGTTTGGATTTAACCCTTTTGTTATATGCTCTAGCAATTCGTTCTTTTTGTCGAATCAAAGCATCTAACGCCTGCAACCTTTCCTCATCCACGTCTGTTAATTCATCTAACATTATGTTCTCATAGTGATCAGGAGGTAGTTCCCATTGCCTTTGTACTCGAATCGACTGCATCATTATTTCAACAGGTAACACGGCATCGTGACCATATGTTAGTCGAAAAGGTGTCGAACCTGTTGACTCTTTAGGAGAATTCCTACATGCCCATAGGACTTGGTCCAGGGTCTTATGCCAATTCTTTGGCTTTTGGGCAACGTGCTTCTTAATTAAACTAATTATAACCTTGTTGGCTGCTTCAACTTGGCCATTTGCTTGAGCATAGTAAGGCGTCGAAGTCATTAGCTTAAAACCCAATTGTTCAGCAAAATCTTGCATCTTTCGACCAACAAACACCGTTCCTTGGTCTGTAGTGATCGTCTCAGGAAGCCCAAACCTATAAATAATATGGTCTTGGATAAAATGGATCACTGTCTCCTGATCCACATTTGTCAGGGCAACAGCCTCTATCCATTTGGTAAAATAATCAATCCCAACTAGTATATAACGTTGATTCTTGGATGACGCGGGCCTTATCTCACCAATTAAATCTAAAGCCCACCCTCTGAAAGGCCAAGGTTTGATAATCGAATGTAACTCACTGGCAGGAACGCGTTGTATCCCCGCGTGTTTTTGACACTCTTGACAACCTTTCGCATATTCTATGCAGTCCTTAAGCATGGAAGGCCAATACAAACCCTGTCGAAACAAAAGCCATTTCATCTTGTGGCCTGCTTGATGGGCACCACAGGCTCCACTATGGGCATTTGAAACTGCTACATACGCTTCGTTTTCATTTAGGCATTTCAACAAAACCCCTTCAGGAGTCTTCTTAAATAGTTCATTTCCCATGATTGTGTAATTCAAAGCTCTATACTTAACCTTCCTATCGGCTGTACCTGTTGGATTTTCTATATATTTAACAATGGGTTGTCTCCAATCCGTGTCAGCCAAATTGTCAATCACAAAGACTTCAGTCATTACTTCATCAAAGTGTGCATCAGCCATTTCGGACTCCCTTTCGCCATTTGGTTCATTTGCCCCCAGCTGATGGGGTATTACCTCACTTGAGATTAGTTTCTCTTTAATTTCAACTATCTCATCTAATTTTTTCCCTGTTACTTTATAACCAGAAGCTATTTGGGCTAAGTCATTTGCTTCTTGGTTTTCGATCCGAGGCACGTGTTGAATGTCACATGAATCAAATCGTTTTAGTAGCGAGAAGGCAATGACAAAGTATTTCATCAAATGTTCTTGAATGCATTTATATTCCTTTGTCAATTGTCTTATTACTAACTCAGAATCTCCTCTGATTTTAACATGTTTTGCCCCCAAGTCCAAAATAATCTTTAGACCTACAATTAAAGCCTCGTACTCGGCTTCATTATTGGAGCATGTTCCATTAATTTTGTACTTAAATTTTGTTGGAATCTTTAAAGGAGAAATGATTAAGATTCCAACTCCTGTACCATGTTTGTGCTTCGAGCCATCGAAGTACAACATCCAAGGTTCATGTTCTACATATGTTATTGGGGTCTCAGTCACCGAGTGGTCAACAAGAAAATCAGCCACTACTTGACCCTTTACAGCCCTCAGGGGTTGGTAAGTCAATGAATATTCAGTTAAAGCTAAAGCCCATTTCCCAATTCGACTATGCAAAATTGGTTTTAACAACATATGCTTAATGATGTCAAAATGAGAATAAACATAAACATGAACTGGTTTGATATATTGCTTAAGTTTGGTACAAGAGAAATACAAACATAGACAAAGCTTTTCAATTGGACTATATCTAGTCTCAGCATCATTCAAGATTCTACTTAGATAATAAATAGCCTTTTCTACGCCATTTTCATCCTCTTGTGCGAGCATGCTTCCAATAGTCGAATCTGATGCTGCGATGTACAACTTCATTGCTTTGTTTCGAATAGGAGGCATTAAAGTTGGAGGCTTCGACAAGTATGCCTTAATATCATCAAATGCCTTTTGTTGTTCCATTCCCCATTCAAATACATCACCTTTCTTGAGCCTCAGCAGTGGAGAAAAAGGTTGAGCTTTACCACTTAGGTTTGATATAAACCTTCTCAAGAAATTGACCTTTCCTAGCAAAGATTGAAGCTGTTTCTTCGTTCCTGGAGGTTCTGTCTCCATGATAGCCTTTGTCTTATTTTGGTTAATTTCTATGCCCTTCTTATGCACAACAAAGCCAAGGAAATCTCCTGCATGTACACAAAAAGCACATTTCAGTGGATTCATTTTTAATCCACATTTTCTCATTCTTTCGAACGATTTTTTAAGATGTTCGATATGTTCATCCTGGGAAGCGGATTTCACAACAATATCATCAATATAAACCTGCATAAATATTTCGATAAAATCATGAAAAATTAAGTTCATAGCTCTTTGGTATGTTGCTCCAGCATTTTTCAATCCAAAAGGCATCACCACCCACTCATAGGTGCCTAAAGCACCAGGGCAACGAAATGCGGTTTTTGGCACATCATCTTCATCAATAAAGATTTGATTATAACCTGAATAGCCATCTAACATACTCAAATATTCATGCCCTGCTGCTGAATCAACTAACATTTCGGCTACAGGCATGGAATATTCATCCTTAGGTGTAGCATTATTCAAGTCTCTAAAGTCTATGCAAACCCTAAGTGATCCATTTTTCTTAATAACAGGCACAATGTTAGCTAACCATTCCACATACCTGGTTGTTCGAATGAACTTGCATTTGAGCAACCTTTCAATTTCTGCTTTGATCTTTGTCATGATTTCCGGTGCAAACCTCCTTGGAAGCTGCTTTACAGGTTTCTTATCTGGTCGAAGGGGTAGCCTATGCTCCACAAGATTTCTGCTTAACCCAGGCATTTCGTTATAGTCCCATGCAAAGCAGTCTCTGTATTTCTTAAGCAACTCGACCATTTTTTCTCTTAAGGTTGGGTCTATATTGGCACTAATGTAAGTTGGCCTTTTAACAGAGCCATCTCCAATATCAACCTCCTGCAAAGGGTCTTGGGCTTGCATTCTCTGAATCGAACTATGTGGATCTTTCTCAAAACCCAAAGGCTCATCATCATAGATGCAATCTAACCTTTGCTTCTTCCCATCATTTACTTCACTAGCCTCCAAGGCCAGTTCGTTCCTTAAGTCATCATTGGCTTCGACAGCCATATTTTCTTGAACATTAATGGCCTCAAGAGCCATTTTGATTCTATTCTCGGCTGCGTAAGCCGTAATTCGATCCCATGCTGGGGACTCAATCATCAAACTCATCATGGTTGACCCATCCAGACACTGGTGGGTATGCATCCTCACACAAGGGTTTCTCTATGTCTTCCCTCTCCCAACAAAAACCATGGGTTGGATGTAACTTAACTGAGTGGTATACATTTTTCGATACCACTTCATTTGGATCGAAGGCAGCATCTTGCTCACCACAAGGAGCAATCGAGGCCAGGTTTTTGTCGAAATTCTGTAAAGTCACAGTGCCTGTCTCTGAAACATATGCACTCTGATCTGCTTCTACGTTCTCGACTAAACCATCTTCTCTCCAGATGATTAATCTTTGGTGCATGGTTGAGGGAACAGCTCCAACACCATGTATCCATTCTCTACCTAATAACAAATTGTAATTAGGTTTGGCAGCTATGACCATAAACAAGGTCTTTCGAACTGTACTACCAACACAAACTTCCAACTGCACTGCCCCCAGGGAATGACCAGTTTTTCCTTCATAGTTGGCCAACACCACATTGTGGGAATGAAGGTCTGTGTCATAGAGACCTAATTTCTTCAACATGAAGTGAGGCATGATGTTCACCACGGCTCCTCCATCCACTAAGACTTTATTGATTCCCACATTATTGACTTTTGCCCTAATGAACAAAGCCTTCAAGTGGTTCTGCATTCCCAGATCTGGCTTCTCGAAGACAGCTTTTTGCTCTTCGACACAACCATTTTGCATAACATAATAACACATTGGCTTATGATCAGCCAAATTAAGGGCTTCGAAGTCCTCTTCCAGCTCATTGACTTCAGTAGGTATATCATATTCCAGTGGCAGAATCGACACCACATTGACCATGACATCAAAATCAGACCCCTCATCCAGGAGATCATCATCCTCCATGTCATCCACATCTTCTGCCCCTCCTTGGGCATTTTCAGCTATTGGCTCTTCCAATATTATGGAAAGCCTCTCCTTTACTGGCCTCTTGGCCATTTCAACCTTTTCAACCTTCTGGGTTGCTACAGCCTTGCCCCCAGCCTCAGCCTCTTTTGCTGTCAACTTTTGTTTCCTCTGGAACCTTCGCCACTGAGTGCGGGTCATAGGATTCTTTCCCTTATAGTTATTCCTATAAGAGTATTTGTTGACTTCAGTGGCAGCATTCACTGTTTCCTTCCCAGCTACCACTTTTGAACCCTTGGGTTCAGATACAATGTTCACATTAACATTGCTAGAGCTTCCATTTTCCATCATCCTTCGATTAAAAGTGACGTACTGTCCACTCACCCATTGGTTAACAGGTGCTCTCCCAGATGGTTTGAAAGTGTTTTGGGGGCCTAGCCTCTGATGGATCGAAAGGCCTTTGGTAATAGGCTTTCCCCAGTTGGCCCCTTTGTAAGGCCAAGCTTTTTGATTTGGCCTAGATTTTGGCCATTTTCTCTTGTTTTCAGCATAAGGTACAACACTTTGAAGGCCTGCAGTAGCCTCTTTGTCACACACAGCACTGCATCTAGGGCAAAGCATCACTTCAGCATTCTTCAGCTTGCACCTATTTAGGAAGTCCACCAATTCTTCCTCAGCATTGGGGTACACCTCACGTACCCTCTTTTCATACTCCTCTTCAGGCACAGCCTTGATTGGAGCAGCAGCGTCTATCACTTCAACCATGTTGCAGTCATAGACTTCGACATAGGTAGCGTCTGCAGGTGGCAAGGGGTCTGAATCTACCTTCATTGGAGGCTTTGCCTTATCAGCATACTTCAGCCTTCCTTCATTCAGCGCTTTTTGCACCAAATCCCTGAAAACAACACATTTATAAGTTTTATGTCCCAAATAATTATGAAACTTACAATAACCTCTTTTCTTTCTTTGTTCTATTGGTGGTATTTTCATATCTTTTGGCACAATAATTTGGCCGTCAGTCACCAATAAATCAAAAATCTCATCACATTTAGTAATGTCAAAAGTATAAGTCTTTGTAACAAACTTATCATTTTTTGGTTCGATAGGATTTTTTCCATTCGACGGCCTCAACAATTTGCAAGTGTAAGGAGGCCCAGGCTTTAATTCAGCCACATTAATATCACTATCATCGAAATCTAAGTATTCATCACTCATTTCATAATCAATTTCATTATCATAGGAATCAACAAAACCTATTTCTTTCTTTTTCTGAAACTTAGAATTTCTAACTTTTTCAGCTTTTAACCTTTCGATTTGTCTCACTCTGTCAGCCAACTGTGACATGTCTCGAAGGTATTGGGTATCCAATTTCTTTCGAATTGAATAATCTAACCCACCAGCAGCCATCTCCACTAGTTCGTGTTCAGGCACTTGAGTAAAGCACCTGGATTTCAGCAAACGAAACCTATTTAAATAGTCATCAATTGACTCTAGGTTTTTTCTTTTTACACTGGCTAACTCTTTCAGACTTATCTTGGTTTGGCCCATATAAAATTGCTCGTGGAAAATCCTTTCCAATTGGGCCCAACTATTGATCGAATTGGGAGGCAAAGTTGTAAACCAAGTAAATGCATTCTTGGTAAGCGAATTAGGAAAATACTTCATTCGCAAATTTTCATTATTCGCCAAATTCCCAGACTCAGCTAGATACCTGGCAATATGTTCTACGGTTGACTCATTAGTGTCCCCGGCAAACTTAGTATATTTTGGGACTTTCCAACCTCTTGGTAACTCGGTTTGCAGCACATATTCAGTGAAGGCAGAGACAAAGTTTGGCCTTCGACAACCCGTGTTTAGGCCGTTTTGGGCCAAAATCGTTTCGACCATGTTAGCCAAATTGTGTTGGCCAAGCAAATTATTGTTTTGCACCTCTCGCACTACCTCGTCAGGATCCTGGTTCCTCCTAACCATTACCACTGGAGGGTTCTGATGTACCACTTGTGGATTTGGGTTCATAACAGGAGGGTTTTGATTTACTAATTGAGGCATTTGATTAACCTCGTGAGGATAATAGGTTTCCTCTTGTACAACTGGTGTAGGTGTTGGGTTAGGAATTGTTTCAGTAGCCACATAGGTTGGCCTTTGCTGCACTGGAGTCGAAGACATTGCAGGTAGTATTACTTGTGGAGTAATGGGATTTACTCTAGGAGGTGGTGGGGGTGTCCCAAAAAAATCTGCAATTCGACTCATTTGAAATGCCAACATTTGATAACTCTCGTTGGTATTCTGAATTAATGGATTAAACACAGTACCCATTTGTTGTGTTAAGAGATTAACCATTTCATGGTTGCTCTCATCCATTTGTTGTCTCAAAGACAACACAGATGCAGTCGTTAAGGGTGTAGGAGTTACCCTTGACGAAGTATACCTATCAGATTCGAAACTTGGCATCCCTAAACCAAGTGTAGGGGGAGGCCCATACATAAAACCCTGACCTGACGGTGGTTTCGAACGTCCAAAACCAGCAGTTACGGACGGAATTGCCATAGTTGGAATTGGCAAAGTTGGAATAACATCATGCACAGTCGAAATGGTTGGACTGGAGAATATTGGAACATTCACTAACTCAGATGTTACCACACTTTGTGGAGGTGGATCGACTCCACCACTCGAACTTGCTTCGCTACTCATCGCACTAGAACTTGGAGTTTTACTAGGATTAGATCTCTGAGTAGTTTTAACCATAACCTAACTTATCATGAGTTATATGCAAGTAACAAGTTTTTTATTCCACAATATAAAAATAAACACAACTTTAACAAACACAAAACCAGTCCCACTGGGCGTGCCAATTTGTTTACGTTGGGATTTGGTAAACAACCGCTAGTTTAAGTATTTAAACTCGCGAGATCAACTAGTAAATCTCAGGACAATTTTGTGTTTGTTCGTTTCAAGAAAACTGTTTGAAGGTTCGTTTGAATAAGGAAACGAACACTTAGGAATTAAAATATTTTAAAGCATACACGAGAAACTAATTCGAATCGCCTCGAAGTAGCAGTTTCTCAAGCAAGTATCTGGATTCAGACTTAGAAAAAATTACTGGAAAACAAATTGCATTGCATTGAATGAAAAACAATTACAAATAAAGATGGTTCACAAAACATACATTTCTCCTTCGAATTCCGTTCGTTCGATCGCTGAGTACTTAGAATTTTTAGAGAGAATGTTTGTATAAATTTTGTCACCCTTGTTCTGAATGAAAAACTACTATAAATACTACTACAAAGTGGTAACTGTTCTTCGATCATCTGGACGCTCCTCCATTTGCCACGTCGACCACGTTCTCCACTTTCATCTTTCATTCCTTCAGCGCGCGCCAAGATCTTTTGGGCCGTTCGTTGTTTCTTTTTTGGGCTTGGCCCAACTATCTCTCGATTCGATTTTGCGCCTTCGATAGCCTCCTGGTAAAACCAAAACTATACGCATCCTCTACAGCTCTCGAAACGCTTTTCTGCTTCGACATAGGGAGTTCTCGACACCAACTTTGAAAGTTTTGTTTTGATAATATAACCTCCAAAATAAATATTGGACCCACCAATTATATTTAATTGATAAATACCAAATTTATGTCCAACAGGCATCCTCATTATGTAGCTCATTTGCCAACTCGGCAACTCTAGCAGCAGCTTCTTCTAACCTGTCAGACTCAGACCTCTGAGCTTCAAGACTCTGAAACAGCTTGGAGTCTATCCAGATGACTTTGAAAGCATTCAGACGGTGTTCAACAGCAGCAATTTCTTCCAGCTTAGCAAGTTCAAATCCAGCATGATTGAACATGGTTAACCTTTTCAATTCAGCCCTAGCCATACTATCTCTCAAGAAGCTTATCATATCCAAGTCTCTTCTTCCAATCTCAGCCTTAATTTTCTCAGCAGCACCATCCAAAGCATTGCAAATCCTTGCCTTAATGTTTGAAACTTCCAAGTCCACATCAGAAGGACAAACTAGAAACCTGTCCTTAAGCAGAGATAATCTAACTAAGTCTTCATGAATCTGAGTGGATAGGTTACCAAAAGGGTTGGATGATGATGGTGAAGGATTGGGAATGGTAGAGAGGTTGGGTGTTTCATTAGCAGGGTTGTCAATAATAACAACTTCTGCCTCTGAAGGCTTGGGGGCACAAGTATGAATACGCTCAGGAGAAGCATGTTCAGTACTTGGATTAGGATGGGGTTCAGGGGTTGGTTCAGATGATGAGATGTCAGAAGTGGATTCAGGGTAAATATGCTCAGGAGATGGTTCAGGAGATTTATGGTCAGGTGTTGGTTCAGGAGCAATTTGTTCAGGAGTTGTGTTAGGAGATCTAAGTGGAGAGGGTTGTTTGATAGGAGAGGTTGGTTCAACATTTGGAATATCTGGTTGAGGTTCAGATGGTAGAATTTCAGGTTGAGGTTGAGGTGATTTAGGTTTGGGAGGTGATGAAGGCTTCTGGGTGAAAGTTTGATTGTTAAGAGGGTCAGGGCTCAGATGTTTTTCTAGTTCAGATAAGGGGTTATTAGAGGTTGGAATATCAGAGGTTGGTAAAACAGTTTTGAGTGGTTTGGTGTAACCTAATCCAATCTCATTTTCATTAAAGACATACGTAGTAGACTTACCTTTATCTTTGGAAATAGGAACAGGTCTTCTACGAAGTCTTTCAGCAAGTGTCTCTTCATCAGACTCAGTCTCATCTTCAGACGTAGATCCTTCAGATGAACTGTCATCCTCAACAACAATAGGCTGTTTGGAAGCTCCCTCAGCAGCCTTGTTTGCAGTTTCTTCATGCTTCCTCTTAGTCCTTTGCTCAGCCATAGATTGTTCAACTTTGACTTTCTTCTGAGCCAAAAGATCTGGCTTAGGTAGAACATCTTGAGCTTCAGCCTTTCTCTTTGGTTTCCTCTTAGGGTTATATAAATTTACAGGAGCAGGAGGAACCATACTCCTGTCAACAACGAATCCTTCTTTTCTGAGCTCTTCCAAATAGTCCTGAATGATGTGCTCAGCATCAGCTTCTGAGATAACTGGATATCCATCCACATATAGGCGATCTTCCAGACGAACTCTAAATTCCTGTTTAGGTTGAACCAGCTTGGTGTTGATTAAATGCATCTTTGTTAGGAAGCTTGCATTCAGAACTTCTGGCGAGAGCTTCTGAGCCATAAGTTCTGGATAGAACTTCTTCAGATTCTGAACAATGTGACCTTGGAACAGAAGATCTGAAAGCAATCTAGGATAAACAATGGTTGTTTTCCTCTGAGACTTGCTTTGGAAGATGGCTTCACAGATCCTCTCAAAGAAGTATTTACCCAGATTTACTTTCCTTTTAGTCAGAAGAAAGTAAATCAGATGACGATGAGGCCACGATATAGTATCAGTACCACCAACTCTTGGACTGATAGATGACAAGATAATCTTGAATAAAACCCTGCACTCATCTGTCAGACCTTTAACCTTTCCCTTCAACTTCATATCAATGCACATCCTGTGCAGAAGTTCTTCTCTGAATCTTGTATCCTTTTCAAAATCATCCAGCACCAGACCAGAGTTGTCCAATCCCAACAACGCATTGAAGTGAATTGGAGAAAAGGTAAGATTGATACCACAGATGTTAGACCTAATCTGTGTACCAGTGAACTCCAAAAGACCCATTTCCTTCCTAGTTTTTCCTTTCAGACTAGGATTTCTTTCGATTGCTGCAAGTTCTTCTTGCTTAGCTTCATACTTAGAGAAAACTCGTGCTTTCATCCAGAATTTCTTCAAAAGATCTGGATAGATAGGACCATTCAACATATCGAAGTACTTGTTCCATCCTTGAGCAGAGAAGTACGGCTTCACATCAAACCCATTTTCTTTCAAACTGTCAAAGTCGACCATCTTCTCAGGTAGTAACGATAGTTGCGATTCTGGGAATTCCATTTCATTCCCAACAATCTGAAGATGTCTAAACATAAACGGAGGAATCTTTGATGAAGAAGACGAAGCACCAGCCATTGTTGGAGATTAGGGTAAGGTTTGGAAAACTAACGAGAGAGAAAGAAAGTTTGTTGGAGGTTTAGAGAGAATATGAAAGTGTAGGTTGTGAAAGTGAATAGTGTGCAAGTGTATTGTGTAAGTTTTATTTAAATGCACACAGTTAACACGAAAATAGCAAATTTGGGAAGTTACGCTAATTGACAGAAAGTTGAATACCAAAAATCATCATTAACCACCCACTACCTGACACACGTAGACCACGTGCAGAAATTTACTCGGTAACTGCTATTTTAATGGACAACTGTTCAGCAGTGAATACTAAACGTTTCCCACTTAAATAGTTCAGAGCCTCTGAGTTATTTAAAATTCTCTATCAGAGTTGGGTACTTCAGAGCTTGTGTTTCAGATGATCTGAATCATAAGTTCTGATATACATAACCTCTTACACTTTAATTGCCAAAAATTTTCATTCAGAGATTGAAAACATGTTCAGATGTTTCTTAATAAAATCAAATCTTTCAACAGATAAAGCTTTAGTAAATATATCAGCCCATTGATTTTCAGTATCAACAAACTTAATATCTATAATGCCTCTCTGAACATAATCTCTGATAAAATGGTGTTTAATTTCAATATGTTTGGCTCTAGAGTGTAGAATAGGATTTTTAGATAAATGAATGGCTGCAGTATTATCACAATATAAAGGAATATTGTTACTGCTTACCTGATAATCTTCTAACTGATATTTTAACCAGAGTAGTTGTGTGCAACACTTAGCTGCTGAAATGTATTCTGCTTCTGCTGTAGACAAAGCTATAGTAGTTTGTCTCTTACTAGCCCAGGAGATAAGGTTTTCACCAACAAATTGACAATTGCCACTTGTGGATTTTCTTTCAATTTTATCTCCAGCATAGTCAGCATCACAGAATCCATTTAGCACATAATCATTGGATTTCTTATAGAGAAGTCCAAGATTAGTTGTTCCTTTCAGATACCTAAAGATTCTCTTTACAGCTGTAAGATGAGATTCTCTAGGATCTGACTGAAATCTTGCATATAAGCATACACTGAACAAAATATCTGGTCTAGAGGCTGTCAGATAGAGTAAGGAACCAATCATACCTCTGTAGACCTTTTGATCTACTTTTCCTTCATCATCTGACTTGCCCATGTTGGTAGTTGGATGCATGGGAGTATTCATTATCTTGCAGTCATCTAGATTGAATTTCTTCAGAAGTTCTTTAGTGTATTTTGATTGATGAACATAAGTTCCTTCCTTCTTCTGATTGATTTGAATTCCAAGAAAGAACTTCAATTCTCCCATCATGCTCATTTCAAATTCATCCTGCATTATCTTAGAAAAATTCTTGCACAAAGCAGCATTAGTAGAACCAAAAATAATATCATCAACATAAATTTGAATAATTAAAATGTCTTCTTTGGTTGTTTTTCTAAAGAGTGTGCAGTCAACCTTTCCTTTTTCAAAACCCTTTTCAAGAAGGAAATTACTGAGTCTATCATACCAAGCTCTTGGAGCTTGTTTCAGACCATACAGTGATTTCTTAAGTTTAAAAACATGTTCTGGGTTTGAGACATCTTCAAAACCAGGAGGTTGCTTAACATACACTTCTTCAGAAATGAAACCATTTAAGAAGGCACTTTTAACATCCATCTGATACAAGGTTATTCCATGATTAACAGCATAAGATAGAAGTAACCTGATTGCTTCAAGTCTAGCAACTGGTGCAAAGGTTTCAGTATAGTCAATCCCCTCTTGTTGACTATAACCTTGTGCAACCAATCTAGCCTTGTTTCTTACCACTTCACCTTGTTCATTCAGCTTGTTTCTGAATACCCATTTTGTTCCAATAATGTTCTTGTGTGAAGGCTTAGGCACTAGAGTCCACACATCATTCCTTTGAAATTGATTCAGCTCTTCTTGCATTGCTACAATCCAAGCATCATCTTTCAGAGCTTCATCAATCTTTGATGGTTCCATCATTGAGATAAGACCAACTAAAGATTCCTCATTTCTCAGTTGAGATCTTGTCTTCCTTGGACTATCCTTGTTGCCTAAGATCAGTTCCTCTGGATGTGATGATTTGTATTTGAAGGTATTTCTTGGAGGCTCATCATCTTCAGACTCATCAACATCAGGTTCAGCAGTTGCTTCAGTTCTTTGATGTTCAGAGTCTGTAGGAACTGTTGTATTCAGAGGTTCTTCAGAAAATGGATGTTCTGAGTAGTTTGGAATATCTGAATATTGATCCTCTGATACCTGAAATCTAGACAAACCTTCCACAAGCTCTGACACTTGGTCAGGCTCTTTGTCATCAAATTTGACATGCATACTTTCTTCCACAGTATGTGTTTCAGAAATATACAGTCTGTATGCTTTTGAGCGTTCAGAATATCCTATAAAGATACCCTTGTAACCTCTAGCATCAAATTTCTTTAGATGGACTTTGTTATTTAAGATGTAACACGTACATCCAAACTGATGAAAATAAGAAATATCAGGTTTTCTTCCTTTGAACAATTCATAAGCAGTTTTATTCAACTTAGATCTGATATAGATTCTATTTTGAACATAACATGCTGTGTTTACAGCTTCTGCCCATAAAAACTTTGCTACATTTGTTTCATGCATCATGGTTCTGGCCATTTCTTGCAGAGTTCTATTCTTCCTTTCTACAACCCCATTTTGTTGAGGTGTTCTAGGAGAAGAGAATTCATGCAAAATGCCATATTTTTCACAAAAGTTTTCAAAAGGTTCATTTTCAAATTCTCCACCATGATCACTTCTAACTTTTAAAATAGTGTAGCCTTTTTCATTTTGAATTTGTTTGCAGAAGATGCTAAACTCATCATAAGCTTCATCTTTTGTTCTTAGGAATTTTACCCAAGTCCATCTACTGTAATCATCAACAATCACTAATCCATACTTCTTCCCATTGATTGAAGCAGTGTTAACTGGTCCAAAAAGATCAATGTGAAGTAGTTCCAATGGTCTTGAGGTAGAGACAATGTTCTTAGGTTTAAAAGAAGATTTTGTAATCTTTCCTTTTTGACATGAACCACAAAGTGTGTTTGAGTGATATTTGATTTTAGGTAAACCTCTGACAAGGTCAAGCTTGCTAAGCTTAGAGATTAACCTCCAGTTAGCGTGGCCTAACCTCTTATGCCAGATCCATTTTTCTTCACTCAAGGTCAAAAGACACATCACTTTTTGTTCATTCAAATCAGAAAGATTAATTTTATAAACATTGTTCTTTCTCAGACCTTTGAATATCATGGTGTTATCAGATTGTTTAGACACAGTACATGATTCCTTATTAAAGACAACTACATAACCATTGTCGCAAAATTGACTTATGCTCAATAGGTTATGTTTGAGTCCATCTACTAACCAAACATCATTAATAGATAGGGAAGAATTTCCTACTGTACCTGTACCTATTATCTTTCCTTTTTGATTACCTCCAAAGCCAACAGATCCTCCTTCTTTCATAGTCAGCTTAGAAAATAGTTGTTTGTCACCAGTCATATGCCTTGAACATCCACTATCCAGATACCATGAATGTTTCATGATATTTCTTTGAGTGGCAGGCTGTATGAGAAACAACTTTAATCATTGCGATGGAACTCTTCATCAATGTTAATGATAAAGTCATCCCAGTATTCTTCCTCTTCATTTCCCAAGTTCTGATTGTTAACTTGAGAACTTGTCAGCCATTGGTCTAGGACATAAGCCCTTCTTCCTTTGCATAGGACTTGTTTCCATACTTTAGGTAAGACATATCCTTTCCTAGTTGGTACATCTGAATGGTACATAATTTCAGCTTTTGGTACCCATCTTCTGGGTCCTCGCTTGTTAGTCCACAAATGCTTGTTATGTTGTCTAGTGTTGGAGAAAGATCTTGGTTTGGAGTAATGACCTTTTTGAAACCTTTTCTTTTGAAATCTGTTATTATTCCAGGATTTGGATTGTTTATGATTCCAGGGTTTGTATCTATCATCAATCCCATGTTCTGATTGATTATGTCTACTGACTCTAGAATCATAAATAATCTGAGTCCTGTACTCCATCTGAGATTTAGAATTTTTTCTTTTAAGAACTTCTGATCTTTTAGATTGACTTGCTTCAGGTACTGAAGTTCCTTTGGATCCAGATTTTGAAGTTTCAGATGTTGAAGCTTTCAGAACTTCTGAACTGATGTTCTCAGGTTCTGAACAACTTCTATCTTCTGAACATCTTCTTCCAGATCCTGAGGAACTGGGTTCCTCTGAGCTGTCAGCTTCTAAATCACTCAGATCATCATTGTCATTTTCACAAATACCAGGATTCTTTCCCTCTTCACTTGGTGGTACAACATAATAAACCCAAGATTTTCCAACCTTTTTGGCAAAGGTCTTCAGCTTTGAATATGTTCTACCATATTCATAGCCAAGTCCTTCTCCTCTATGTCTTAAAACATTATAAATTCTATTAGCAGCTTTGCTCTTCCCAAGGTTGAGATGCACAAACTGTTGAAGAGCTATTTCCTGCTCATCAATAGGTTTATGACAAACAGCACAACCCTTTTCAAAGTCATTTACTCTATTCAGAGTTTCTTGATACAGACCTTGAAAATGTTCTGCTTGTTCAGTCAGAGTGTTGAGCTTTTCTTGAAAAACTTTTTGTTTACCCAACACTCTGAGATGTTTCTCAATGACCTTGTTAAGTGCAGTTATAAGTTGAGATTTAGAGCAGTCAGAAAATACCTCATCAGTTACTTCAGAATCTGATTCTGATTCTGATTCATCGTCTGAGTCTGCATCTGAGTCAGCTGAAGCCATCAGGGCTAGATTTGCCTCTTCTTCTTCCTCAACTTCTTCCTCAGATGATAGCTCTTCAAAAGTAGCCATCAGACTCTTTTTCAATTTGCTCTTGAATTGTTGCTTTTTTGAGCTGTATCTTTTGCTTTTATCTTTAGCAGACATTTCTGGACAATCAGCAATAAAGTGTCCTGGCTTCTTACAGTTGAAGCAGTTCTTCTGATCATCCTTTTTGCTGACAAAATTTCTGGAGCTGTTACCTCCTCTGAAATTTCTTTTGTTAAATCTGTTCCATTGCTGAAACTTGGTGAATAAAGCAAACTCATCCTCATTCATCTCATCCTCTTGACCATCAGCAGAAGATTCTTCTTCAATATCAAGAAGCTGAGTCTTAAGAGCCTTAGAAGTAGTCTTAGTTGACTGTAAAGCCACTGACTTAGACTTCTTCTTAGTTTCTGAGTCAGCATCCAGAACCATCTCATGGCTTCTGAGATTGCTTATCAGAGCTTCAAGACTCAGAGTCTTGAGATTTTGAGCTTCCTCTATTGCAGTGACCTTAGGTCTCCAAGCAATAGGAAGACTTCTCAGAATCTTCTGAACATGGTCATAGGTTGAATAACTTCTCTTAAGAGCTTTAAGCCCAGATACAAGGATTTGAAACCTTGTAAACATAGTCTCAATGTTTTCATCTTGTTGCATAGTGAAAAGTTCATATTGCCTTATCAAAAGACTAGCTTTAGCTTCTTGAACCTTTTCATTACCATCATAGGTAGCACACATAGAATCAAATATAGATTTAGCAGTAGACTTGTTCTCTATTCTGACATAATCCTCATGTCTAATAGCACCAACAACAATGTCCTTTACTCTATGATGCTTAGTGTAGATTTTTAAGTTAGCTGGTGTGAGTAACTTTCTATGCTCAATGGACAACCTTCCATGTTCATTTAAGTTTTCAAAAGTTACTCCCAACTCAACCAAATCCCACAACTCATGATCAATAGCAGTAATATTGCTATACAATCTCTCTTTCCACCACTCAAATAATGATGCATCACCATTGAATATAGGGGCTTTTCTGTTGCCACTATGTTCATGTGATTCATTACTCAAGTAGTCAAAACCAAAAGCATTTCTAGGACCACCACCAGCTCCACTGGCCTCTTCACCGGTTGTTCTAGTGCTACTATCGTCTCCTCCAGACATAGTGTTCTCACAAGATCTTTACTGTCTCACTGTTAAGTGAAAGTAACAGACCAGGTGCTCTGATGCCAATTGAAGGTGTGAAAATACAAGAAGGGGGGGGGGGTTGAATTGTGTTTTCAGCTAAGTTAAAACTTTTTCAAGTTCTTAACTCAACTACGTTCGCAGCGGATAAATAACACAAATAATAACAAGAGAGAGAGAGAGAGATCACACAAGCAATTTATACTGGTTCCTCTCACAAAACGAGAGTAGTCCAGTCCCCTTGCACTTCCAAGGGAGTTCACTATAATCACACAAGATTACACCTGCTCAAGCACACAAGCAAGAGACTTCTCAACAATGCTCAAGCACACAAGCTTAAGACTTCACACTTAAGCACACAAGCTTAAGTTTCTCAAGAATAAAAAAGTATATGAAAATATACAAATGCTCTTAGATGAACCTAAAGAGAGCAAATACAAATAGTACAGAGTATTTGACTAAAGTGCAAAAACACTTAACAGAGGTTCAGAGCTTGTATATCACAGAGTTCAGAGTTTGTTCAGCACACGTTCAAATCTTAATAATTGTGTTTGTTGTAGCTGAATCTTCTAGTATATATATCACTAGAAAAGAGTCGTTGCAAAAGGAGCCGTTGGAGTTGATAATCTTTTGTCTTCAAGCAGCCTGTCTTGATGCAGTTTGGTTGTATCCAAAACTAAGAAAGAGTTTCAGGTACTTTGACTACTGCAGAGAAGACTTTCCTTATTCAGCTAACAAACCTGAAGACCCACGTTCTCAAAAGAGGACAGACAAAACAGAGGTAGCTGAACTGATCAGACTTGAAAGGTCCTTTTCTTCATTGGTAGAAGAGTTGACTAGCAAAGGGAATCTTCACAACTTTCAAAGAGATCTTCAGAGGTTGATGAAGCTTGTAGACAGACAAGAAGTTCTGAAGTCTTCATCCTCTGAATGTTGTAACTTCTGAAGTCCAACATCTTCTGAGCGCTTGTGAACTTCTGAATTCACATCCTCTGAACTTCACTCAGAGCTTATATGATGCTTATATCTGCGCACTCAAAATAAATCTTTAGTCCTTCCAATTGTTGATTAATACTTTGTTATCATCAAAACCTTTATAGATTTAGGGGCAAACATTTTTAAATCAATTTTGTTCCAACAAAGTCTATTTCTCATAAACATATTTAAATAAATAATTATATTTATTTTTAAATATACTAATGACCAATAAAACAATGAGATTAAACTTTCTTTTGATATTTAATTAACATTTATATATTAGTTTATAATAAACATTTATATACGTGAAAAATTAATATAGATTAATAAAATTAAACTATTGAAAAAGTTAATAAAATTATAATTTAATTAAAGTACAAATTTTAATATATAAAAGATTTTTAAATAAGTTAATATAAAATAGAATTTTAAATAAGTTAACATGTTTCAAAAGACTATGACAATCTGGACAAAGATTCTCTCTCGTGACATTATCTCTGCAGTTAAATCCTGGCCTTTTTTTAAAATATATTTTCGTCACTGTAACAAAAATTTTAAAATAATAAATGGATGATATAGATGGGCACTGGACCTCATCAAGTAAAAATTCACGGATGAGGATATATGCTCATAACAAACTATAGATCAGACTTATGGTTTTAAGTTTTTAACAGGTCAGATTTATTAAGTTTTGCAAAGCCTAGCTCGACTCATTATATGTTCACCCTTAGTTGGAACAATAACCCTACCTAGCGCGTTAATGATCAAACAACTAAAGTTCGAATAATTTTTTTAGAAAGACTAAAAATGAAAATTGGTGGTATATTTAGAAAACAAAAATATATTTAATCCTTGAGTTTTTATCGTTCATATTAATCATATATATGGATTAGTGTTAGTAGTAGTAGTAGTACTATTTAGCAAAATGAAACATGAGATGGAATCGGTCCGGGAAAGGAAGCAAGCACGGGGATAGTTGCGGTGATAGTGATATGAAAACTTTTCCTTCTACCCATACAATTAAGTGATTAATCCTTTATCTGTACAATTAATTTTGAATTGATTAATATGTCTTCTTATATAAACTAAAAAGTCAATTTTTGGTTTTCTACCCACTCCCAAAGTGATCTGAACAGATATACTATAGCGCTTTAGTGTACAAGTGCTATTAAATATTGGTCCTACAATAGCACTTTTAAAAGTGCTATAATAGGCATAGACTTTTAATAGCATCAGCTTCTATAGCACTTCAAAGTGCTATTAAAGCCAAAAAAAAGTGCTATAATAGCCTTTTTCTGTGGTAGTGGTTCTCCGGTATGAATTAGAGAAAAAGAGAGAGTAAGTGGATTAAACGCGTAGCAAGAACACTTTAAAAAAGTGTTTCGGTTGAAAGTTCTTACCGAAACACTTTTATACGAGTTATTAAGTATACATATTCATATCGAATGATATGGATATTCATACCGGAACACTTCGTATACAAAGTGTTTTTGTATTAGAACTATGTGGTGCATCAGCACTAGCCTGGAGGACCGGTTGATCTGATACGAGTCTTCTCATACGATACGATGAGCATGTTGCTCGTCATATATGGTTTGGTGAGGTAACCAATTAAGTTTTTGTTATTATTATTATTATTATTATTATTATTATTATTTTTGGTACATTTTTTGTTATTATTTTTTTTTTTTTTTTTGATGATGAAGAGGGCAAAAGCCCAGTTTTTGTTATTATTTTTAACTTATACTATATGTTGCTGTTTTAATTATTTTAAGCTACATTTTAGGATTTAGGGTTTTAATTTTAATTAACTTATACTATACATTGGTAGTTAGATATGATTTTAATTAATTAAGCCAGATAATATGCTACATTTTATGATTTTAACTTATACTACATTTTTTATTTTCTAAGAAAAAACTTATACTACATTTTATACAGGTTTTAATTTCCGTAGTTATTGTTATTGTATTAACTTTCTATTACTTTTAAATTAACTTTTTAGATAATGTTTTGTTTTAAATATATGTAGAAACGTTCGGGAGACGTCGCCATTTCACATGACATTCAGTGAAATGACGATTAAACTTGACGATCTGGCGTGTCTATTGCATCTACCTATTAGGGGTGAGTTCTACACTCTGTCATCAATGGCTGAGGATGCACCCACGGTACTTTCTAGTTGAGTTGTTGGAAGTGAGTCTTGAAAATGCATCACGTGAGACAAGAAACCAGAATGGTGAATATTTTACTCAACAATGGTTATACCTGAGGTCTATCAGATGTAGTGTTATACTAGGAAATATGATTGTGCTGCTAGGGCGTATTTGTTGATGTTGGTAAGATGTACCATCTTTATTGACAAGAGTTTCACGTGTGTGAACGCAAAATATCTACCTACTTTTATGGTTTTGTCTATATTCGGTAGATTTTTTTGGCCCGGTGCTGCGTTGGTTTCGTCAAGGGCGGATCCACATATGCATGAGAGGGTGCAGCTGCACCCCCTGGATCTTCACAATTTACACCAATAATCCTTTTTTATTAATATTTGCACCCACTCAATTTTTTGTTTTGCACCTGATTCAAATCAATTGCATTGCATACACAATCCAATATTTCCTAACATAGCCCCACTCACTGTCCAACTCCTTATTCACTCATCCTCTCCCTTCAATTTTAATTTTAATTTCCAATTTTATTAATTTTCTCATAAAGGCGTGCAAAAACCTAAAGGCGTGCAAAAAGTGTCAACCACAGTAAATAAATTGTAGAATTTCTTTGTTGTGTTTGCTTTAAAATTTAAATAATACTCTATTATTACTTTGACAAATCTAAACTTGATTGAACTAAACCAAACTAACATGATTTTTATTGGTTTAGTCTAAATTTCGTATGAAAATATTACAAAAATCAAACCGACTATTTTTTATTAGTTCATATTTCTTTCTTTTAAAAAGTCGAACTAAATCGATGTGAATGAATACTCCTTGAGAGATAAATAAATAAGCGAAAGAACAATGTCATAGGAAGAGAGATAGTGGTAAAATGTGATGTTGAATTCAGTGGTGATTGACGCTGAACTTGGTAGGGAGGACCACGGTTCGATCTCCTGCAGCTGCGATCAGAAGGGGGCTGGAACCACTTGATGTCAAAACTGACCCCCAAACCGGATTAAACTGGTGGTGAAAACAAAAACAAAAATGTGATGTTGAATGTATGTGTAAGATTAAAAGGTGTTTAAATATTGTAGTTATAAATTTTAATAGTCTGCACCCCCTGAACTAGGGTCCTGACTCCGCCACTGGGTTTCGTTATATGATCGGTTAAATGATGTCTCTATGTACATCACAAAGTCGCTTGCAGGGTATTTGTCACATCTACAAGTATTTAATTTTACATTTTAGTTTATTGAATAATTATTTTGAAGTTTATTGAATTATCATTTTTTTTTTACATTTTTTTTAGTCTATTGAATTATTATTTTTAAGTTTATTGACAATTCCACTACGTTAGTGAAGTCCAAAATAGTACTAAATCAGTACTAGGACGTGCATGTCATTATCTTGGAGCGTTATCACATGCTTTTTTTTTACAAGATGTTATCACATGCTTGGTAATATATATAATTAATTGGAGTTTTGCGCCTTGAGCCTTGATAGTATTGGACTTTAGTCCGGTTTGAAACAATAACACTTACGGTAAAAAGTGATTAAATAACTTTAATCTAAAAAAAAAAGTTATTAAATAACAATAAGACAACAAAGAATTTAATAATATATTTTTTTTTACGAAAACAAGTTTAATGCGTTTCATTTATAATAATAACGTCAATACAAGGTGGACAATAATCAAATATTTGGAGACTAGCGTATAAACGAGCTGTTTGAGTTAGGGGGGTGTATTGGATTGAGATTTCATGAGACAATTTTGGCAAAAAAAGTCTTGATGATTTTATGAGATTTTGTTGGACTATATTGATTTTGTGAGATTTTAAAGACTTTTTTACAGAGACTTTTTTACAATCAAGATTTTTAAAACATGATTTGAATGGATTTTGAGAGATTTTTTTCAAAAAACTTTTTACAATCAAGATTTCATAATACTTTATATATTAAGAAACTTTTGTATATTAGCCAAATTTTAAAAGAATCAATAAATTTTAATAAAAGAAATTATATTTTTTTGGGAATCCAAATTTTTAAACAAAAAAAAAGCCTTACATTTTTTTCACGTATATGTTTCTAATCACAAATAAAAACCATTATCACCATTGATGGGAAAAGAAGCAGATGAAGGTAACGAAAAAAAAATTGGCGTAAAAAGTTGTATTGAATCAAAAGTTTGTAAAAAAGATGTAGAATTTGTTAAAATATTTTTTTGCAAAGAAGAAGAAGAAGAAGAAGAACTGATATAATGATGATGAAAGTAAAAAATCTTGGAGAGTTTGAAAAAGTCTCAAGTCTTTTGGTGAGATTCTTGAACAAGTGAACAAAGAAAAGAAGAAGGAGTGCAGTGATGATGAACTATGAAAAAATAAAGAAAAAAAAATTGATACAGTGATGATGAAAATAAAAAGTCTTGGAGATTTCAAAAAAGTCTCAAGGCTTTTGGTGAGATTGTTGAAAAAGTCTATCAAGTGTATTTTCAACTAAAAAGTCTCTCAAAATCCATTCCATAGAAGAATCCATCAAAATCGGTAGACTTTTGAATACCAGTAGACATTTTAAAAGTAGTACCAAATCTCAATTGAATACCAACGGATTTTATTGCCCTGAAAAAAAAATCATGTTTGTCTTAATTGAATACCACAAGATTTATTTAACTTTTGTAAAAGTCTTGATTGAATACCTCAAGATTTTTTTGTCATAAAAAAGTCTTTTAAAATCCCATGAAATCTCAATCCAATACACCCTCCTTAATTCATGAATTGCTCGATTGATTTGTCTCCGAACATAATTAAACTTACGATTATTAAATGAAACTAACAAACTCTTACATTTATCTAATATAGCTCCAAATTCCATATTAGTCCTTCTCTTTCCTTCGATGCCTTGGACGAGTTGTAAACAATATGTTTCAATTTGAATATAAAGTATTTGTGTTTGAATTAATAAAATTGAGTCTAAGTAACACTTAAAATACAATTACATTAGTATTACTACATCAACAAAAAAATTACAAAATATTTTAAACTCGAAATTGAGAATATATTATAAAAGTAGCGCACAATTCTCTAATTTAATCAACATACAAATATTTATATATTTAAAGAAATAAAGTTTCAATTTTGGGGATCTAACGGATCCATAAATCAATCACACGGGAGGCTAAATTTCTTTTTTTAATAATAAATAATAGAGTTAAATATATTTTTTGTCCTTATAAAATAACGAGTTTTTATGTTTAGTTCTATTAATTTTAACTGAAAATATCCTCTAAAATCTTGTAGTTTGGTAAGAATAGTCCCTATTTTCAAATATTTTTACAAAAAATTGATAGTTTTAGTCCTCAAAATAATTGCTATAAAATACAAATATGGACTAAAAGTAAATTTTTTGAAGGACAAAACTTAAAAACTCTTAATTTTATAAAGACAAAAAATATATTTAAAAGTTATATATATTAAACATATATGCATGGAGAGGGGGGGTTGGAGTCCCTGCTTGCCCCCTTGAGTCCGTCCCTGGATCTAGTCACACAAGAATTAAGGAATATATATATTTAAAATGATCGGTACAAAATTTGAGTATATAATTCTATTAGATTGTCAATCACCACCGAACCAACTAACGATCGGTGAATCTTCAAAATTTTAGAAAGTTTGATAATTATAAATAATAAGTGCATATATACCCATATATATAAATAATAATAAGTGAAACTAATCGTGAGTTGGTTCAATGTTGATTGACTTGGTAGGAAGAATCATAGTTCGATCTTCGCAAATGTGATCGGGAGGGGACTGAGAAACTACTTGATGACTGAACTAGCCTCCGAACTAAATTAAAGTGGTGGTAAAAACAAAAACAAAAAATAAAAAAATAATAAGTGCATATTAATTATTATTTGACCAAAATTTGGCACTAATTGTTGACCGCATATAAATATCGTCAATGAGAATTGAACTTAAAACATCATGCATACTATCCAAACTCCTTATCATTAGACCAAACTTGGTGGCATAACCGCACTAAACATTGGAAACAAACAATATTGATCTCCAATTTTTTTTTTTTTGACTTATATTGATCTACAAATTTCTATGGGTCTTATAATTGGTACGTAGAAAAACAATACTACATCTACATTCATTTCAAGGGTCTTGTTAACATGTGCCCTTAGGGCACATGTTAAGATATACCAAAATAGAAATTCATCATTTAATGATACAAGAAATTTAATGTTTCAAAAGTCAAAATACACAAATTAGCATTTAATAATTTCTATTTTTGCTTCCTTAACATGTGCCTTAAGGGCACAAGTTAACATTCTCCAATTTCTATTCATGACAATTGACAAGTATATAGCCACCGTAGGGATTGACAAAACCCATCAAACATTTTCCAAAAAAAGAAAAAGGAAAAAGGAATGACTCATATCATGTATTGGTAATGTTAATCACGTTCAACACCATTCTTTGACTGTATACATCAACAATAGTCATTTTTTTGACAGTTCCTCAACAATAGTCATATTGCATGCAATAAGGTGGTAAATCATATTCATAGCCACATGTGGCGTACATGAATGGAGTACTTACCATTCATATTCATTCGATGTAAAATAAATAGCTACAAAATGTATGTATTTGACTCTAAGACCAAAAAATAACAACAACATTATGGATTAAAGTGTATTTATTCACTTATATAGTTGTTCTTAAACGCAATGTAAATCATCTTCGAGCTATTCCCTCATAACCCAATTACATGAATTGTGTTTAGTTAAATCAGAATGTAACCAAAAGAACATGCATCATAAGATCCTTCTATATATCTATTATTCAAAATCCAGATTAACATGATAGGGAGTAAAACGTAAATAGTACATATAATTGGTACGTAGAAAAACAATACTACATCTACATTCATTTCAAAATAATAATTGTTCAAGGTTCTTTCATACAAATTAATTAAGAAAAACAATAAAAGAATGATTAAATGTAATAATTTTAGAAAATTGTTCATGTTAGTTTTTTTATTTTTTATTTTATTTTAACAATTGTTATAAATACATAGTGGAGTTATTATAATAACGTGAAAGTTGTGTACAAGTACAAAATACTTCTTCGTTCTACGGAGATATTTTTCTTTTTTTTCTTTTATGTTTTTTAAGGCTTTGTCTAACATGCACAACTACATTAAGTGGTGTATGGTGCAGAAGTTAGCCATATCACTTTAACGAATACGAATTTTACAAAATTCATAATTGAATGAAAAATTTATATCATTTAGATCATCTACAAATTTTTTATTTTTTTTAAAAAAATTATTTGATATGTTATTGAGACCCATCAAGATTAACGGTATTCAATAAAAATCCATAAACCATATTTTGATGGATCTCAATGACATATCAAATGATTTTAAATTTTTTCCAAAAAATTTATGGATGATCTATATGATATAAACTTTCAATTCAAAAGTAGATTTCGTAAAATTTGTATTCGTTATATTGTTTTCGGTTACTTGTGCATGATGCACAACTTGAGAGACTTGTGCACCATAGACTTTGCCGTTTTTTCATGTTAGTTATTTTATGTTTTGTTATATATTAAAATGAGAAATATCACCCCTGAAAAATAAAATATTATTAAATATATAAACAAATTTTTATTTATAAATATTACAATTATAATTATTATACATCAGACAATAATTTTTTCAATGACAAATAATTTTATAACGAAACTTATACAATACTCGTCCTATAATCAATGCGTAAACACGAATATTATCCTAGTTATTTATAAAAATCAAAACACTTAAACACGTGATGTCCAACAACCCCTTCATAGAAAAATTATTTGTCTATAAATAAACGTTACATACACCTCACAGAAGAAATTCTTAAAGAAAATCCCAACATATCCGCTTATGAAGAACCATCGCTCAATGCACGCCAAGACATGTTGGTTAAAGAAGTACCAAAGTTAGGCGAACAAGCAGCATCAAAAGCAATAGCCGAATGGGGAAGACCAAAATCAGAGATAACTCATCTCATATTTTGTTCAACTTCTGGTGTTGACATGCCCGGTGCTGCTGATTATCAACTCATCAAACTCTTAAATCTAGACCCATCCATAAAAAGGTTCATGTTATATCATCAAGGTTGTTTCGCTGGTGGAACCGTTCTTCGTCTTGCTAAAGATCTCGCTGAGAATAACATTGGTGCATGTGTCCTCGTTGTGTGCTCTGAAATAACCGTCGTTACTTTTCGTGGGCCCAATGAAAATCACTTGGATTCCTTAGTTGGACAAGCACTCTTTGGTGATGGCGCTTCATCCGTGATTGTTGGATCAGATCCTGATACAACAATCGAATGACCATTATTTCATATCGTTTCAGCTTCAGCAACGGTTTTACCAAACTCTGAAGGTAATTTTTTTTTATAAAACGAAAAAATTTAGTACTCTGGGTAATTGTTACTCGCTCTGGTCCTTAATATAAAAAAAATGTTAACTTTTTAGATTCACCGAGTAACTAACGTATTTTGTCTATATATATTAAGGTGCTATTGAAGGACACTTGCGCGAAGTGGGTCTAACTTTTCATCTGAAAGACAATGTTCCAAATTTGATTGGTGAAAACATTGAGAAGAGTCTAGAAGAAACTTTTCATCCATTAGGGATTAGTGATTGGAATTCATTGTTTTGGATAGCACACCCTGGAGGTCCTGCAATATTGAAGAAGATTGAAAAAACGGTTGGGCTGAATTTAGAAAAACTAAATGCAACTAAACATGTTTTGAGTGAATATGGAAACATGTCAAGTGCATGTGTGTTATTTATCTTGGATGAAATGAGGAAAAGGTCTAAGGAAGAAGGGAAATTAACTACTGGTGATGGATTGAAATGGGGTGTTTTGTTTAGATTTGGTCCTGGCTTGACTATGGAAACCATTGCTTTGCATAGTGTCAACATAGATCACCACTACTAGCTTGAATTTCCATGATGATTATGGTGCGCAGGGTTATATATACACTAGCGTATAGTAAAAGAATAAAACATTGTTGGAACAAGTTAGCACTTAACAACTTGTATGATGAACTTGGCATAGATGTAAACACAAGTGAAAGAGCTAAAGTTGTGAATTTGAAAAAGTTCACATTTGAGTCCCACATTGGATGGGTCACTCACTTTAGAAGTGTTTATATACCACAAAGTGGCAACCAAGTGAGTGCCCTTGGGGTACCCACTTTTGTAAGAAAGGGAGACTGCACACAATGTCGAATATCACCCACGCGCCGCCGTTCGGCTGGCTCGGGCCGGGCTTGGCTTGGGCTTGGTGATATCTTATTTTTTAATACTCAGAAATGAAAAAAATTAATTAATAATTAATTTTCACTAAGTGTGCTGACCGTTTCAAAACGCACATGTTTTGTGTGCTAAATGCCAAGTCAAACGGAATTATTACCGTTATTAATTTGAACTCAGTCATAACTGAGGTTCCAGAAATCTTGGCCACGTTTTTGGAGAGTTGGCCCTGATTATCTCCCACTTCTTGCTCCACATCAGTTGCATCATTTCTCTATAAATACACATCAGTTTCACAATTAATTTTTCACGTTCAAAAAACTACAAACTGCAACTTTCTTCTCTCTCTCTCTCTCTCAATATTCTTACTTCAAATTTTTTTTCCTTTGTTGTTTTCAGAGAAAGTGGTTTACCACTTCGAATTGATATTCGTATATCAATCTAGACTGGTTCGTAGTAACCATCGGAGATGTTTTTCTGACCGTTTTATACAGTGCAGTAGTTAACGGTATTTCGCTTGAATTGGCTGTTTTATCCTGAGACTTCACGGTTGATAGTCTACCTTGCACAATTTGGGTAGTGCCGTGAAACGTCTTAAAGAGAGCGTATCGAACCGTGACTCGGCCGATAAATTCACAGTTGCTATTTTCAAAACGATTTTTAAAACCGAAAAATTAACAAACATTTTATAAGAAAATAATAATAATAATAATAATAATAATAATAATAATAATAATAATAATAATAATAATAATAATAATAAAAGAATAAAACATAATCATGCATATATACATGATTGTTTACGATATAGTAATTAGTAAAAGAATAAAACATAGTCATGCATATACATGATTGTTTGCTTAAGCTTTTCAATATTGTATTGTATGTATAACCGTAAAGGTTAATCTGCATGTATGATGTATCTAATGTTTGCTTTTATGTGTGGTATAATAAAGAATGCTATTTCTACGTAGAAAATTTTGTGCTGAAATGTCTAAATTCAGGAACTTATCAAGAAATTTGTGTAACATGGGCAAAAAAAATTAATAATAATCAAGATTTATCTAAAATTAGATTTCAAGTTACTTTTCAATTACACAAAAAAAAGGGTTCTGTTTTGGACTAGACTAATGCTAGTCCACCTAGACCTTCACCAAGTCCACATGGCTTGCCCAATCACCTCCATGTCAGCATGGCACAACCTCTCCACCAAGATAGGGTAAATTTAATACTCTACCCACTATCTAAGGGTGATATCTTGGCAGTCCCTCTTAATGGGCCTTGGCTAGTCCAGCCCACTAAGAGGACCTTTGGCCCAGAGCTGGGGGCTATAAATACTCTCCCTCTTGGGAGAGCAAGGTAGAACACTATTCATTATCACAATTACTCTCTCTCTCTAACTTCTCTCTAGTATCTCTTTTGCTCTCTATTCCTTGTCTGACTTTGGCATCGGAGCACCTGCAGGTACAACCCCCCCCTCCGTGGATCATCTGCTCGGATTACTGCCTACCACCTGCTCAACGGACTTCCAGCTGGCCTTCTACCTGTTCTGATCAACAGTTAAGATCAGTGGCGCCGACTGTGGGGATCTGAGTTCTCCCCTTCTTTGTTTCGAGCAAGTAAACCAAAGAACAAAACCAATCAATCACTTTTTTATCATGGCCAGTTCATCTCATTTCAACAATGACGTTGAGGACGCTGCTCCTCCATCTTCTCCCCGTCTGTCTCCTGCTCTCATCACTGACCTCCAGGCCCTCCCCGAGTCTGACCCTAGAGACGGGCAGGAAACTTCCTGGACCTCTGAGGATGGCGACCTGGTCGTCTTGACTGAGAAGCAGACAGGGAAGCGCCCCCAGTCCGAGCAGGGCAAATCAGCAGAGACCGACTTGTCCACTGCTTCAGTTACCAATGCTGAACTAGCAGCACTCATAGCTGCCCTAAAGCAAACCACCGAAGCTCTCCAAGGCCAGAATCGCCGAATGGACGAGCAGAATATGAGACTAGATCGCTTGGAAAGGAATCAGCGACTCTCAAGGAACAACTCTCCCCCGAGGAGAACTCCCACTTCTCAATCCCCTCCTCGTCAGGAAACTGTCAGACAACGACGACCTGCCCTTGAGAGGATTGAGCAACCTGGCAGGAAAAGAGATCATGTCTCCCCTCCCCGCGAGGGTATATCTTCTCCAAATGTGAAAAAAGGAAAAATTGTGGACCGAACACCTCCTCGTCGTCATTCTCCCCAGGGACTCAGCTTGATGACCAAACAAGGGCAGCCAGTAAGCCGCAGCCATCACACTGACCAATTCTCCAGAAGCCCAACTCCTGATCGTGAAGGCTCACCTCCCCTAAACTCACATGAGAGTGACGAGGATGATCCCCGCTGCCCTTTATCTCACGACATACTTCAAGCACCCGTTCCAAAGGGATGTGAGCGACCACCTCCTCTCCCAGCTTACGATGGACTTTCTGACCCAGATGAACACATTGCATCAGTCAATGCTACCCTTAACTTCTTAAGGGTCAGTGGAGCCATTAGATGCAGAATATTTCCAACTACTCTGAGAAAGGGAGCTATGGCTTGGTACCACAGCCTAGCTCCTCGCTCCATAACCTCATGGATGGATCTGTCCGACCAATTCCGCAGGCACTTCACTGCTTCCCGCAAGCAACCAAAAACCGAGGCAGTCCTGGATGCCATCTTCCAAGCTGATAATGAATCTCTCCGCAGTTTCATAGAGAGGTTCAACAAAGAAGCCGTCCAGGTAGAAACAACTGATGATATGAAGAAATACTTGCTCCAAAGGGGCCTTAGGCCAAACTCTGACTTTGCAAAAGCCGTTGGAATCGAAAAACCGCGCACCTTTGGCGACCTCCTCCTCAAATCTCAACCCTATATCCAATATGAAGAGCAACAAGCTGCAGATGCTGCCCGTTATGGGCGAGCAGGAAACAGTCAACCTGCTCCTCGTTCAAATGCTGAACAGTCCAGCCGAGGAGGAGGAAGACGAAGAGGCGAAAGGCCTAGGGAACCCCGTGGACCTCCTAGCACGTTCAGCAACTATACTCCCCTTAGCAAAACCCAGGAAGAAATTTGGAAAGAGTGCAACTCAGCTGAGTTCACTAAGGCAGGAATTAAATTTCCAAGACAACAACCCACAAAGCCTGGCCAAGACAAGAGCAGGTACTGCAAGTACCACAAAGGTTACGGCCATCTGACTGACGACTGCATCCAACTAAAAGACGCCATTGAGATATTGATTAGAAATGGGCAAATGAAACAATACGTGAAGAGGAGCAATGCTCCCCGGGCAGAAGCTGCTGAGACCAGCAACACTGAAGAAGCTGCACCAGAACGATCCGGGCACAAGCCAGTTGCCCTCGCCATCTCCAGACCTGAAGACTTCTTTGTCCCTGACTACTTGGACAACACCTATGTTGCTCCCACACTGAACAAATGGGACGCACTTGCCCAAGCTATGGTTATCTCTGGTGGAGGTTTTGACAAACAGACTGTAGGATCCATCAAGAGAAAATTTGAAGAATTGATAGATGGCTCCTCCAACCTGAGCGCAACTCTAGATAAACCGAAAGGGCAGTCAAAGCCTTTAGCCTTCTATATGGAAGAGCTGCCCGGTGGAACTGCAAACTCCCAGATACCCCTGCTCATCAGAGTGGACATGGCAAATATGGACGTCCGCAGGGTACTGGTCGACCAAGGAAGCTCCTATGATATCATGTATTCCCAACTTTTCAAGACTCTGCAACTAGATGAAACCTACCTCACACCTTATTTTGGATCTGATCTCTCCGGATTTAATGGAGCAACAACTAAGCCATGGGGCTATGTAGACCTGCTAGTCACCGTTGGCTCTGAAGAAACTGCAAAAACTATCAAAGTGAAATTCCTGGTAGTAGACTGCCCTTCTCTCTACCAGTGCATCCTGGGCCGAACAGCTATTGCTGACTTAATGGCTGTCCCTTCAACCGCCCACCTCAAGATGAAGTATTATACTCATAAAGGCCAAGTTGCGACACTGCATGGAGACATTGAAGCTGCAAGGAGAGTCTTCAATGCGTCCTCCAAAGGAAATGAGTATATCGGGCAGCTCCCCGAGTCCAAGAAGTCCAAGGCAACAACTTCCCTGCCCTTGCCAGAAATCAGCTCCATCGACCTCGACAGCCGCTTTTCCAAACAGGAAAACAAAGATGAAAAGAAGCTCCGCAAGGAGAAGAAGGAAGACGACGAGGCAAGCCAAGAGCACCGTCGCCCGGTTCCAGACGGGGAGTTCGAGCTGATGCCCTTCGGAGAAGACCCGAGCAGGGCAGTGAAGATTGGGACTGGGCTCCCCGAACTTGCTAGGAAGCAACTTGAAGCCTGCTTGAAGGAAAACGCTGATCTGTTCGCCTGGCACGCCTCCGAGATGCCCGGCTTGGACCCCAACATAACATGTCACCAGCTGACTATCGATCCCAATGCACTTCCCATTGTACAACGTAGGCGTAGGCAGTCTCCTGAGAAATCGGAGGCTGCAGAAAAATGTGTAAAAGACCTCCTAGAGGCAAATTTTATTTCGGAGGCCAGGTATACAACCTGGCTGTCCAACGTTGTACTCGTCAAAAAATCTAATGGAAAGTGGAGGATGTGTTGCGACTATACCGATCTTAACAGGGCTTGCCCTAAAGACTCTTATCCCTTACCTTGCATTGATAGACTTGTTGATAATTCTTCTGGCTTTAAATTATTGTCTTTTATGGATGCTTATTCAGGTTATAACCAAATTCCAATGGCAGTAGCAGATAGAGAAAAAACAGCTTTCATGACCGAGTCGGGCAACTATTACTACAACGTAATGCCCTTCGGTCTCAAAAATGCAGGAGCTACATACCAGCGAATGATGAACAAAGTCTTCCGAGGACAAATAGGAGACATGCTCGAGGTATACATGGACGACATGATCGTAAAATCCCCCGAGGAACTCGACCATGTCGTGCACCTTCGAAAGGTGTTCGAGCAGGCCAGGAAATACAACATGAGATTCAACCCAGAGAAGTGCACCTTCGGGGTCCGAGCAGGTAAATTCCTGGGATTTTACCTAACCGAGCGAGGAATTGAAGCCAACCCTGACAAGTGCAGAGCTTTTGCCGAGCTCCCCACTCCGAGCGATAAGAAGTCCATACAAACTCTTAATGGAATGCTAACATCGCTTTCCAGATTTGTATCCAAATCAGCACAACATGCACTCCCCTTTTTCAAACTACTAAAGAAAGAAGCAGTCTTCGAATGGACAGATGAATGCGAGGAAGCTCTCCAACATCTGAAAAAGGCCTTATCAGAGCCACCTGTCCTCTCACGACCAAGTGACGAGGAGGTATTATACCTGTACCTTTCCGTCGCCTCAGAGGCTGTAAGTGCAGCTCTTATTCGTGAGACAAATGAAGGGCAGAAACCAGTATACTTTACGAGTAAAGCCTTGCAGGGTCCTGAACTAAGATACCAACAAATTGAAAAAATAGCACTTGCACTAGTTTATGCTGCGAGGAGACTAAGACATTATTTCTTGGCCCATACAATTGTGGTCCGAACAGACCAACCAATCAAGTCTTTGCTTGGCCGACCAGATATGGCGGGCAGGATGCTCAAATGGTCCCTCGAACTCTCAGAATTCGACATTCGTTACGAGAGCAGAAAAGCCCTAAAAGCCCAAGTCCTAGCTGATTTCGTCGCAGAGATGACGAGCTCCTCCCCTACAGTGGACGGAGCAGATAAATGGACAATCTTTGTGGATGGAGCATCAAGCGCCACAGGAGCAGGTGCAGGTATCATTCTTGAAAATGAGAATGGCTTACTAATCGAGGTCTCCCTAGCACTATCCTTCCCGACTTCAAACAACCAAGCAGAGTATGAAGCATTCCTCGCTGGACTACGTTTGGCCGAGGACTTGCAAGCCAAGGAGATAAAAATCTACACAGATTCGCAACTGGTCGCCTCTCAGGTGCTAGGAGAGTATCAAACCAAGAATGATAACCTCTCTGAATACCTAGTGCTAGTAAAGGAAAAGATCACCAAGTTCAACTCTGTTGAAATATTACATGTTCCCCGCGAGCATAACAAAAGGGCAGATATCCTGTCCAAACTGGCAAGCACAAAAAGGAAGGGCGGAAACAAATCTGTCATCCAAGAGATACTCCCTCGTCCAAGCATAGAAAAACCAAGCAAGGTTGTGGACATAAACGTCATTGGCGACAAAGACTGCTGGATGACTCCAGTATACAACTTCCTCGAGCACGGAACTCTCCCTGACGACCAGAAACAAGCAGCTATAGTCAGACGAAGAGCCTGCTCCTATGTCATCCTTGATGGAAAATTGTACAGGAGAGGATTTTCCATTCCTCTCCTAAAATGTGTGGACGAGGACACAGCAGATTACATCCTGCGAAGTCCATGAGGGCATTAACGCCCAACACCTGGGAGGAAGGTCACTTGCCAGGAAAGCTCTACGAGCAGGGTACTATTGGCCTACTATGCAACAGGACGCCAAAGACCACGTAAAAAAATGTGACAAATGCCAAAGGCATGGGGATATGCACTTAGCTCCCCCTCGAGAACTAAAATCTTTGTCTTCCCCCTGGCCCTTCGCCTGGTGGGGCATGGACTTACTTGGTCCTTTTACCAAAGGACTTTATCAAAATCGTTACTTAATAGTAGCAGTGGACTACTTCACAAAGTGGGTGGAAGCCGAACCCCTCTCCGACATAACGTCGCTCAGAATCCTGCGCTTCTTCAAAAGAAACGTGCTAGCTAGATTCGGAATACCACAGGTGGTAGTCACAGACAACGGAACACAATTTACAGACAAAGATTTTCAAGCATTCCTTGTTGCCCTGGGCACCAAGCAGCACTTCACATCGGTCGAGCACCCCCAAACCAACGGGCAAGCTGAAGCAGCCAACAGAGTAATCCTAAGAGGGTTACGAAGAAGACTTGACCAAAACAAAAAGAAATGGGTCGAAGAGCTTGACAATGTACTCTGGGCCTATCGAACAACCCCACACTCCACAACTGGAGAGACCCCCTTCCGAATGGTATATGGAACGGAGGCAGTTATCCCCGTAGAGATTGGGGAACCATCTCGTCGGACTGAGCAGCCTCTTGACGAGGAGCAAAATGACGAAGCACTTCGAGAGGAGCTTGACCTCGTCGAAGAAATTCGAACAGGAGCTTCTTTAAAGGAGGCCACCCTGAAGCAGAAAATAGCTGCCCGTCATGACACCAAAGTCATCAAAAGGGAATTCGAGGTGGGCAGCCTCGTCCTAAGACGCAACGCAGACTCCCAGGATGGCAAACTTGCACCCAATTGGGAAGGACCATACCGCGTCATTGATAAAACAGAAAATGGGGCATACTATCTCGAGGACCTTCGAGGAAAGAAACTTCCTCGACCTTGGAATGCCCAGAAATTGAAACAATATTACAGCTAAGTTATTGCCACACTAAAAGGCTGCTCGCACTTCAGAACACAACGAATCGAGCACCTTAAACAACGGAGGGCACCATGGCACACGTGCTCATCTAAAACCATAGCAGGGGAACTAATTCACCATAAGGGAAATGGAACTCCTGCTAGACGAGGATAACTCTCGAAACGAGCCCATCGTCCCCGTGCCACGACCTAGCACCCAGCTCGCGATGGGAGGTTCAGGTTGCGAAGAAGGGTACACTAGCGTGCTTGTATTCGCGTAACTTAGAAACAACTCTAAGTGCTTATACAGTTCCCCAAACTGTTTAAGTCAAAACAGAGGAGACTACCCTCAATAAAACATGCTCAGTATCAAGCAGGGGAAACCTCCCCGGCAAAATAACAACGAGCGCAGCATTCATACATGCAAAAATATGATAAGTATACAAAATAGGCATAAAAATAAACAGGCAAAACTTAGCACACCAACTTGCTCGAATGAGCATACCAAGACGAGCACCTCAATAACGGGGAGGTAACCTCCCCGGCACGAAATTTAAACAACACATTTCGTTAAAATGGGACAAGCTCCCCGGCTCAGATTTTGAGCAATAAATTAGCATAAAATTTGGTTAAGTTAAAAGTAGGGACCAGACCTCCCCGGTTGAAATTTTTAACAACAAATTTCATGAAAAATTTTCTAAGTTAAAAAGACGGGGAGGCTCCCCGGTTGAAATTTTAAACAACAAAATTTCTCCAAAATTTTCTAAGACGGGGAGGCTCCCCGGTTGAAATTTTAAACACTAAAATTTCATCAAAAATCTTCTAAGTCATTAGACGGGGAGGCTCCCCGGTTGAAATTTTAAACAACGAAATTTCTCCAAAATTTTCTAAGACGGGGAGGCTCCCCGGTTGAAATTTTAAACAATAAAATTTCATCAAAAATCTTCTAAGTCATTAGACGGGGAGGCTCCCCGGTTGAAATTTTAAACAACAAAATTTTGTAAAATTTTCTAAGTTAAAAAAGGAGGAAACATACACGCGAGCAGAAAATGTAAACATACATGCGAGCAGATATAGACGAGCAGTTATAAACAAGCATAGATAAATAAAACGGGCACCTGCCCGGAATTGTCATAAAAATCATACGGGGACAAAAGCCCACTTGTTCCAATATTACAAACCATGGCTCAAAGGCCCCAAAATTCAAAAAGACAAAATAAATTACAATAGAAGGCCGGGGACATCTACTCCTCGCACCTATCCTCCTGCTCGTGCCCGTCGCCTTGCTCGTCTTCTTGACCCTCCTCGAACACCCCCTCAGCATCTTCCTCCTCTTCATCAGAGTCGGCCAGGCCAGCCGGGATAACAATCTGGCCATCCTTAACCTGCCCGTTCACATGCATTCCCCGGGTCACCAGCTCCACGTCAGGATTAAGACACTTAATTTGCTGCACGGCATTCTCAAAGGCGTACTCAGTGCCCTCTACAAAATCATGGGACAGTTGAGCAATCACCTTGACCAAGTCTGCTCGGGTGGTCAACCCCTCAGCAGCCTTGTGCTCATTCTCACCCGGAGCCATGGCAGCATTAAGCCTTTCAATCTCAACCCGAGCAGCTTCCAACTCCTCTCCCCTTTTTCGATGCTCATCCAGCTGGTCACCCCAGTGTTGTTGCTTCTCCTTGAGGTCATCCACAACAATTTTGAGCTGGTTGATCCGACCTTTGGCCCGCTCGTGCCTGGCCTGGGCGGTGTTCAGCTGCTCGACTAAGGATTCTCGCTCGTCACCAAGGACAAGGGAGCTCGAAACCATCCGCACCATAGCAGCCATGTCACGAGCATGCTGCTGCCTACGGGCCTCCGGTTCCTGGTCAAGAATAGCAGCCCTTTCAGTTTCAAAGACCTCCGGAGGATACTTTTCAAAAAATTTGTCCACGGTAAAGCACCGAGGAACTGGAAACTTGCTGCATCCTCCCATGCCCGCATCTTCAACCGGGGAATCTTCTTCTCTTATCCTCTTTGCTGGAGGTGGCCGGGAAGCTGAGGAGGGGGTGCCCGCCGAGGTCCCAATGACCTGTACGGAGGGGGTCCCCGGTCTCACTTCCTGGGAAGCTCTGGCAACAACCTTCTTTTTTCCTCGGCCAGACCTGCTCGCCTTCTCATCCTGCTTGGCCTTCAGCATGCGCTCGGCAATAGTTTCCATTTCGTCTGCAAACAAATGACGAGCAAGTTAGTAAAAGACGAGGAAGGCACACAACAATAACATAAATTTTTCTAAGTTAAAAGGAAAGGAAACAATACCCAAGCACAGTTTAACCTCCCCGGCATTTTTGCACTTAAGGAGGGTCCTAGTATTAATAAGACGAGGAGAGGCCTTAGGCACCCCGTGTTCATCTCTTATGGTAACTCCCTTACGAGTCGTCCAGACCCCGGGAGTAAAACCGGCCACAAAGGTCTTCAGACTTTCGAAGGCAGCCATGTCCTCGGGAGACAAGTCTGCGTCCCCGGTTGTATATTCCTTAGGCTCCTTCAGGAAATGGGTGTACGACCAGCTTAACGGGAACTTAGGGACTGCCCGAGCTATAACTTGCCCGCTGGCATCCTTACGGGCAACACCTTGCTCGTCCCTATCTTCCTCCAGCTCCATTAAACTCTCCCGGGCAGATGAAGACTCTGGCCGGACAACAAAATACCTCTCTTTGAAATCCTTAACGGAATCCACAAACATTTTGAATAATTTAACATCCTCGTGATGCTTTAATGAAACCCAATTCTGACGAGGTGCTCGCCCAACCTCCCTCGTCGGCTTACGCTGAATCTTGAAGATTCTAAAGAAAAGGGGAAGAGTGGGAAGAACGCCTTTATACGTACAGAGGTGCTCGAACCCCATAATAAAGGACCACGAGTTTGGATGCAGCTGCGACGGAGCCACCTGCAAGGCTTTAAGCACGCTGGCCGCAAAAGGGCTGAACGGCAGCCTGAGCCCCATCTCCTTAAATACAAATTCGTACATAGCGAAACCATGCCCGTCAAAAGACGAGCACACCCGTTCACCCTCCCCGGGTATACGGGTCGACCAATTTTGAAGCCCGTCTGCTCTCTGCTGCTCGACGGTCGTATATAATCTTGGATCCTGGGAAGTAAGCGACGAGGCTATTCCCCGGGGCTCTGGAGCAACCCAATCCAGCGCAGGATCGGTTATGCAGTCGACCAATGTATACTTCTCCGCACCCTGCGTTTCCACAACCTCCTCGGTTTCTGACATTTTACAACCTGAAATGCAGCAAAAACAAAGTGAATTCGATGATCAAATCCACCCTTTCACCGCAATTCAAGTGAAAGGGCGCAGGATAGGACGAGGACGCTGTCCCCGACCAAAGCCCTTTTCAAAATGGCAAGTAAAATCAAACCGAGGAGGGTAACCCAGGTGAAAGACGGGGAGATAAGCTTCCCAGTTTGAATTTCAAACAACGAATTTCATGAAAAAATTCCTAAGTTAAAAAGGGAGAACATGCTCCCCAGCAATACAAACTATCTAAAGTTTGAAACGGGGAGATAGGCTCCCCGTCACCTATACAAACTATCTAAAGTTTCAAACGGGGAGATAGGCTCCCCGTCACCTAAACAAACTATCTAAAAGTTTCAAACGGGGAGATAGGCTCCCCGGCTATTAAATAAACTATCTAAAGTTTGAAACGGGGAGATAGGCTCCCCGTCACTAGTCATCTAACCTAAAGTTTTAAAGGGGAGGAAAGCTCCCCGGCACTAAGTTCATAGGTGCCCGGCACATTCATCTTAATGTTCATAAGTTCATACAATCTTCATGTAAAAACGCCCAAAACTGGGCAGAAATGACAAAAAATGGATCTAAAGAGCAAAATTTGAAAGAATTACCTTGAATATGAAGGAGATCTGAAGAACGATTTGACTAGTAAGTTGAAACTTCAGAGAAATTCACAATTGAAGAGAGAGAGTGAAAAGTAAAAATGAAATTCACTCTCCTCTATTATATAGACCAAGCCAGGAAAGGGAAGAGACGCTTTGATCCAATGGTCCTTACACTCCCTCGTAAAAACCAAAGCAGTAAATGCACCCTTTCACATCCCCAATAAAAAAGGATGCTCGAATTTCACTCGAGCAAGTCCTCAAGCAAAAGGCTGCGCTTTGCAAAAAACCTCCTCGTTGCTAACTTCTTCGTCATAGTAACGAGCAACAATTCCCTCTTATAAATTATCTCCTCGTCATAAGTACGAGCAACAAATCCTTCTCGTAGTTATCTCCTCGCAGTAGATACGAGCAGAATACTAAGTATCCTCGAAAAACCACTTCGAGCAAAACATTGCAGATGCTTGCTACGAGCAAGGCTTTGACGAGCAACTTCCTCGTCCACTTTTGATCAAGAGAGGTTGCAAGGAGATTTCCTTCTGCACTTGGGCACACATCTAAAGTCATCACTCCTATGCCTAGGAGCAACGACTTGGGGGGCTCCTGTTCTGGACTAGACTAATGCTAGTCCACCTAGACCTTCACCAAGTCCACATGGCTTGCCCAATCACCTCCATGTCAGCATGGCACAACCTCTCCACCAAGATAGGGTAAATTTACTACTCTACCCACTATCTAAGGGTGATATCTTGGCAGTCCCTCTTAATGGGCCTTGGCTAGTCCAGCCCACTAAGAGGACCTTTGGCCCAGAGCTAGGGGCTATAAATACTCTCCCTCTTGGGAGAGCAAGGTAGAACACTATTCATTATCACAATTACTCTCTCTCTCTAACTTCTCTCTAGTATCTCTTTTGCTCTCTATTCCTTGTCTGACTTTGGCATCGGAGCACCTGCAGGTACAACCCCCCCTCCGTGGATCATCTGCTCGGATTACTGCCTACCACCTGCTCAACGGACTTCCAGCTGGCCTTCTACCTGTTCTGATCAACAGTTAAGATCAGGTTCAATCTCAGAATTGACCTCGAACCAGATTAAATTGGCGGTGAAAAAAAAAAACACAAAAAACAATAGAAATTAATGATGTATAAACACAATTTATAGACACAAACCGGCCAAATATACACCTATTATTTTTTAAATAATATAGTGTTCTTCATTCCTCTTGTATTTATACAGTGTCGAAGTGTTGAATACATGCCTTTTGTTCCTCGTATAAAGAACATTGATTAAAGAAAACAATAACTGGATTTAGGGCCTGAATGAAACAATTTTGGTTTTTAGTTTTTAAAATGTGTTTTATAAATGTATTTTTGAAAACTGTTTTTAATAAAAGAAAAGCAAAATTTCTTGAACCTGTTTTTCATTTTTTTAGTTTTAAAATTGATACACATAAAATAATTTTTAAAAACACTTCTGTAAAATGAGATTACCAATCAAGTTTTTTACTTTTCAATTTTTAAAAACTAAAAACTGTTTTTTAGAAAGAACCAAACAGACCTTAATTAGTACAACTAAACTTGTGATATATGTTCATTTAACATTAAGGACAGAGATTTGTAGGAGGAACTCGAGATGGAAGGGTCATGAAATCATCCTAGAGAATGATGAAGAAAGAGGGCGAGTATCATCAAAAACGATTTCCAAGGCTTAGTAGTTCGTGTTTCTCGTGTATAGTAGTCTTCGTGACTTTTAGCATTTGTTAACTAATGCCTCTTGTATTTAGTTCAAATTCTTAACCAAATACATCAATTTTTTTGACCAATTTTTACTTATAATTTGGGACGGAGGGAGTATAGTAAAATAACATTGAAAATTGTGTAGTCAATGTTTATAAAATATAAAAAAAAATGTTGTTTTCCATGCAAAAGTTATCTTTTTAGTATAGTTAATTAGTGTCTTAGAACATCCACAATGGAGAAATCCAATTTTGAGTATTATATGTATTATTATTTACTAGATTAAAATATATATATTTTTTGAATGGCAGATTAAAAATATTATATTTATTATTAAATATTATATGTATATATGTATTGAAAGCAAAAAAAATATTATATGTATTAATTTAATTAAAATTAGATTTTAAGTTTTTATAGCTCACGTTGAAGGGAGATTTAGCTCAGGGAGAGTTAAAACTTCTGTTTGGGTTGAGAAAATTGATATACACTACCTCGAAGGTAGAGAAACCTCTTAAGAAGAAGATTGCATAAGTCAATACACGATTATAAAGGGATCTCCCTTATATAATTGGTAACCCAATAATAACAAAATACTATCAATTATTCAAACTTATAGATGTGGTCAGGGACGGAACCAGAAAAAATCATTGAGGGTGACGAAAATATAACACTTGATAAATAACATCAACCATAATTAACTTTTTTTTGGGACATAGACGAAATGACAAAACCATCATAAACTCTCTCTCTCTCACACACACACACATACACAAGTGAGGGAGCCGGAGTTCGAACCCCGATCATGACATCCGACCTAACAATTTCGACATTTTTTTATCGGTTGAGCTAAGACTTATGGACAATCATAACTAACTTCTCCGATTTAATAATTACATACACCTTAGTTTAATGGCAAATAAAAAACATATACCTAAAAAACACATATACATACCAAAATATAGCCATCAAAATAATAATTATCTTCAACCTTTGTGTTTCTTTACTTTACTGATTAGTGAATTAATTTAAAATAATTAACAAAGATTATTATTTTATAAGTATACTAGTAGAAGGGTAGCAACTATCAATTTTCTTTTGAATGGCGGGGGTGGCAGTACATATGTTTACATATGGAGTATAGTAGTGGTACTATATACATGAAGGGTGGTGGCTGCCCCTTTTCATTAGTACCTAGGTCCGTCTCTGGACGTGGCATGGTGAGATCAACAATTTTCACATTTCTGGTGGGGAGATAACAGTCACTATAGATAATGTGCATTGTCTTTTGCATCTCCCCATTAAGGGGCGCCTACTTGACCACCCAAACATAATTTGTAAAGCTGATGATATTGAACTGATGGTATTCCTAATAAATTTTCTAGGATTTTTTTAAAAATTGAGAAACCTAAGTGCAGAAGTTTCAAATAAATAAAAAGTGATTTTATAATAGTAAACAAACATAAAATAGCTTTAAATTTTTTTGAAAAAATCTTAAAAAATAATCTCTATCATTTTTCTTAAGAGGTTTGACAATCTTGTATTGACTTATGCAATCTTCTTCTTAAGAGGTTTCTCTACCTTCGAGGTAGTGTATATCAATTTTTCTAAAGTTTAGACAAACACACCTATAGTTTAGAAAGTGCGTGATATTTTTATGGGGATGCATCGATGGTAGGAACCGGTCAAGCGGATGTCATGTGTATATGAGTGTTGTTTTTTTTTAAAGAGTGAACCGAACTGGGTTGTAAGAGTCATCTAAAAGTGAAGAGACCCATTTCAAAGCTATATAGACCATATTTGGCCCTTAAATAACAAGAGAATTACTTTTGTCATCCTACTGGTTATTCGCGCGCCCTTCGCGTTTTTCATTTTACCCTTCCGCTATTTAAGTAGAGGACGTTAAAAAAATGAAATTTTTTGAAGAAAAAACACTCTACCAGGATTTTTATAATGTCTGCTACTTAAGTAGCAGATTGCTACTTAAGTAGCAGACAGAATCTGCTGCTTAAGTAGATGACGTTATAAAAATCTTGGTAGAGCTCCTACGTATAATCCGTTACTTAAGTAGTGGATAGGGATATATTGGTAATTTCGTAAGGCACGCCGTAAAATCAGTAGGATGACAAAAGTAAGTTTCAGATAACAAATTAGCTCATACATAGACTATATATATAACCTTACTCTTTTTTTTTTTTGTTTAATTGACAAATAGTATATAGAAAAAAAAAAAGAAATAACTTATTTAACGTGAACAACTAATTCCAAAAAAAAAAAAAACTAATTTAAAGGAAAACTAGCTTCTTAAAAAAAGAAACCTTTAAAGAAGCTAATTTCCAAAAATCTATGCAAAATTATAACTTGATAAGTAAGATAACTATTAACTAACACAAAATTTGAGAGAAATCCAGTGGCGGAGCTAGGATTGTTTTTTAGGGAGGATACTGTTTGTAAAAAAAAGTTTGATCGAAGATCATGTTTGTAATATAAATATAATGGTGTAATAGTTTGTTAATTTTAATTTGACTTCTAAAATGAGGGCTTAAAACGGGCTCCGTTCCTTTTGTAACAAAAAAAATAAGGGCTTAAATTTCTCATTTCGCAATATTATAATTTGAGGATTGAACTCCTGTCGTTTATGTTAAAAGCCAAGCTTCTCAACCACTAGATCACATCACTTAAACAATACAAATATGCAACGTGTATTATATATATGGGTTTGCTAACTTAGACCCACCTTTTCACTTTTGACAAAAAAACCTTGACATTTAGTTATTTTACGCTAGAAAATTGAGGGTTAGTTAGCTAAACTTTATTAAATGTTGGTGCACTCATTTGCTAATTTGCACCCACTTAATTATAAAAATATGCAATCTAAATAAACAACATAGGAAATCAAAAAATGACAATTTAAGAAAACATGTTACTTAACTTTGAAAAGATGCACCTTGCTAAGTTAGACCTTCATGTTAAAATATCAAATCAGTTTTACTAAACTACCGTTGTCTTGAAACTATATTAAAATAGTAGGCTTAACTACACATTTGGTCCTTTACGTTTATTTTAGGTTTCAATTTGGTCCCTTACGTTTAAAAAGTATCAATTTGGTCCCTTACGTTTATTTTAGGTTTCAAGTTAGTCCTTTCCGTCACTTTTGTCACATGTGGCAGTCAATTTGCATATGTGGACTGACACGTGGCACTTGGACACACGGACACGTGTACTGTTCAAACGGTGTTAGTGACAAAACCAACGGAAAGGACTAACTTGAAACCTAAAATAAACGTAAGGGACCAAATTGATACTTTTTAAACGTAAGGGACCAAATTGAAACCTAAAATAAACGTAAGGGACAAAATGTATAGTTAAGTCAAAATAGTAAAAAAGGGTGTTTTGATCTAAAGTGAAAATGTGCACCTTATTAACTTAAACCTTCATGTTTTTATGTGGGTATAAGCTAGCAAACCCTGTATATATATATACTAATAAAAAATGAAAAATTTGAAAGTTGGAGTGGGTCATGGCCCTCCCCAGCCTATGAGGGCTTGTCTAAATCTCAAATTCCCTCTCCTTTTCATTAAAATGGATTTAGTTTTTATAATTTTTTATTTTATTTACCATTATCTTCCTATTTTAGCTAACAAAGGACCCCTTTCAACTGCTTCTTATTGCTAATTTGGAAAGCTCAAAATGATTTTATTTTCTCATCCAAAATGTCGACCCCCAACGAGGTGGTGGATTTGATTATAAAATGTTCTTGAAATTTGGTGGGGACAAAGTAAAGGGATCAATCTTGTTTACTTGAATAATGCTAGCAACACACTCTTTAACAAACACACTCCAACACACTCTCTTTTATTGGTTGAAATTCACATGGGTCCCATAAAAAAATGTGGACCCATATAACTTTTATGGGATTCATATAAAATTTAACCAATAGAAGAGAGTGTGTTTGTTAAAGAGTGTGTTGCTAGCACTTCTCTATTTACTTTATGAATGATTTCTAATCCGTTATATTGTTTTTTGAGGTAATTGAGTAAAGTACTCTTTATACTTTCTTTTATCTTTTAATAATATTTTTTGCTATTCAAAAAACAAAATATATAAATTTAGTTCTCCAAAATCATGCTTCAAAATTTCTCTCCAAAGAGAACCTAAAAGATAAGTATGGTAAGAAAACTAGTAGAGTTCAAATATCCCATTTAAATGTGACATCTAACTAAACAAAATTAGCTAGTGTTCTAAACAAAAGTACTAGTTCTCAAACGTCTTATATTCTTGAAATCAAAAGCTGAATAAATCACGTTTGGTACATGTCATTTTGTAGAGGCTCCACAACTTGCAATTCCAACCAATCATTTCAAACTAGCTTGTACAGTTTGTTGTGCTAGAGAGGTTGAACTTGCCTTCAAATTCAATTTTAGAGGTACCGATCGATATGTTTAATGTTTGGTGCTGTTGATACTTGATTCTATTCAAAATAAATAAAAATGACATGACATTAAATAGATAAATTTGGAAATAAACAATGGGGAGGGTTTTTTTTTTCTCTTTCTCATTTTTCTTATGTATATGTTTTTTCTAGTTGAGGGATAGTCTCCCTAATTTTGGTTTTGTTTTTGTTCCTTTTTTTTTTAATTTTTTTAATTTTTTTAATTTTGCTTTTTAGCTAGGTAAGGTTTGGTCCCCCCACTTTATATAGTTTCCCTTTTTTTTTTATATTATATATATGAGCAAAGAGGTATAAGATTAGTGCTATTAGATGTCACTCTGATGTCTACTAGTCACTATGATGTCTCATAATGCTCTTAATTTAGTAAAAAAAAAATGTATATGTTTTTTCAAATTTGGAAAAGAAAGCACTAGCTAGGACAAGTTTAACGATTTCCTCTTCCTAGCTAGTACTGATGCTTTATTGTTTTGGTCTTTTAAATATTGTAGATGCTTTTCTTATAAAATTATAAGTAGCTTTTGACCAAAAGTTTTGGATCGATCATGATGAATATATGCAATACGCCGTCCATGCGATCATGCATGTGTAGAATATAATTTGTTAATGGCATTATTATATCATTACAATAAAATGTCACCAACGACACAATCCTTCAACCATTTGGTTGAGTTTGATTCAAAACCGATGTGAATTAAAAACAAGATAATGTTATTTGAACAATATTTTCTTTTTTACAATCTATTGGAACAATCAAATTAAGATATACAAAGTAACGTGAATATTTTGGTACGAAATCATAGTGAGTAAAAAGTTATTAAAAAAATCATGCTAACTAGTGTTTTTAGTGTTTCGGAAACACTAATTAATTAAATAGATAAAAAAAGATAAAATTTTTATTTAAAAGTTAAGACAACATTTTTTATATTTTAAAAATATTAATTATACAAATTTTAAAATTATTTTATTTTATTTTTCTTAATTAGTTCCTCGAGTACTAGTTAGCATTTTCAAAAAAATTGTTGAAAGATGCTAGTAAAGAGTAAAGACACTAATCCGGAGAGTAACTTACATTGTGTCTTTTTCATGGAAAGTAAGTACACCAACAAGCTAAGTTTGATCATTGTCATTAAATTATTTTAAAAACTAGAGAGTGAGGTTTCATGCTGTTATATAATCCATTTCATTTTGGTTGATATGTCATTTTGGTTTTCCAAACTCCATCATAACAGCTATTTCAATTCATTGCTACTTGCTAGATATATATATATATATCATTGCATGTAACTGCCTTCACAGTAGTAAATTCTAAGCTTATATTTGCTTTCAATTAGGCAAGATATTTGAGCATCATTAATATTTAAGTACTGTTTGTAATTGTTTGCCTGTTCCATAAGTTATATGTTATAAACTTAAGTACGCAGCATTAAATTTTTGAAGTATTTGTTCGTTTTAGATTTTATATAAACTCCCATCCCATAGTTTTGTTATTTTTAAAAGACGTTTTGGTTGATTAATGTAGTGTGATTATAAACTACCGGTAGTCTTGATTTTCAAGTAATATTGAACTTTTTTTAAAAATAAAAAATAAAAATAGAGAAGATTAAGACTATTTTAGAAGTCTATTTATTAAAAATGTCAAATTACGATCATGACAAAGTTTTTTAGGCCTAATAGATCGGTCTACTTAAGTAAATATGAATAAAATATTATTATTATTATTATTATTATTATTATTATTATTATATTAAATTATGTATTTTGCATTAAATTAATTTATTTAACATTTTCAGTAATTTAAATTTGTTAGTCTATATTAATTTTTCACATATATAAATACATTATGTTAAACTAGAATTGAAATATAATGTCATATATAGCCAACTTCTCTAAAATATCAAAATGGAGTTTAATATCATTGGTATATTAATTCATTAATCTATTTAAACATTGATGTAGTTGCTTATTCAAATATGCTAATATAAAATAGACTTTTAAATAAGTTAACATATCATATAAAACTTTCAAAAGATTATGACAAACTGGACGGAGATTATCTCCTATAACATTATCTATGCTGTTAAATTCTAATCTTTTATCTCTTTTCATCACCGTAGCAACAATTTTAAAATAATAAATTTTTAAAATAATAAATGGATGATATAGATGGACATTGAACCTCATCAGACGAAAATTCATGGGAGAGAATTTGTGCCCATGACAAACTATAGACCAAATTTAAGCTCTTAATTTTTTAACATGTCAGATTTATTAAACTTTACAAAGCCTAACTCGATATTCACCTCTATAATACGAACAATAATCCCTACCTAGTATGTCAATGATCAAAGAACTAAAGTTTAAAGAAATATTTTTTAGAATGACTAATAAAAATATATTTAATCCTTGAATTTTTATCCTCATATATATTTATCAAATATATGTGGATTAGTGTTAGTAGTACTATACTATATTTAGCAAAATGAAACATGAGATAGAATATAGAATCGGTCCGTGAAAGGAAGCAAAGCACGGGCATAGTTGCGGTGATAGGGATATTTATTAATTAATGATTTGCAGTTGAAGGCTACTACTACTACTACTACTGGTGGATCACGCACAAACACAAATTATAAGTGTTTACTTATGTTCTGAATGTGACTTATGATCATATTTATTTATTTGTATGTTCAATAAGTGCTGTTGGGTATAGAGACCCACACGACTAAATACATGTCATCAAAACTTTTATTACAAATACCCCATCACGTGCATTAAAGCTCCATAACTAAGATAGTATATTAACACTCCTCAATTCAGTCATTGTCACATTACATACTTAACCAATCGATATTGTGATATGATAAGGGCATTTACTTCAATTATATTTATTGTGTGTGTCTTAAAATCTCTTTGCTTATAACTCAGAATTTTGGTTATAAGATTTGCCTAGTAAATCTGTGGATGGTTCGCAGCATGTTTTGCCTCTGCCGTCGCACGAGGACTTGCGCGGGGCGTGTATAGGTGTACTCTCTACCATGCGCGGCGCGGGGAGGATGGGTGCAAATACCTAGATTTTTCTAATTTATATAGAGCTTTCAAATTAGGGGGCAAATACATTTGCATCCAGCCCTAATATAAAAGGCGCCCAAATATAAATTGGTGTTTGATCACCTTTTAATAGGAGTAGTTTTTTGAGATTGATTAAAGCATTTAATTTTATTTGACAATACAATATTGAAGTCAATTTGGGCCTCTTTGAACAAATATTATACTATTTTCATAAGTTGTTGATAATCTTATAAATAATACATAAAAACTTATTTACTTGCATAAGTTGTTTTGCATAAAAACTTATTTACTTGCATAAGTTGCTTGTGGGGATGGAGGAAAACGATTCCCTCAAAGGAGGTTTAGGAATGAGGATGAGATTTTATTCCCCGTTCTGCGGAGACTCCGTCCACGAACATTTTATTAAAATAACATTTATATGTGTATATTTAAGTAATTTATACATTATATTTATTTATATTTTTACACAACGTGTGCATAAATTTATTTTTATGTGATATTTATCATTGTCACAACTCACAAGACTCACAATAATGTCTTATATTTTTATTTGTTTTATGATTAAACTTTTTTTTACAACTATTTTGATTGAAAATAATAGAAAATTTGATAATTTTTTTAATGTTGATGGCTCCTTGCAGAAAATGTGGCTCTGTCGGGATCCGCGGGAATGTGAATGGAGGTAAAATACTCTCCGAAGCGGGGGGGGGGGGGGGGGGGGGGGGGGTAGCTAGGTGGGGCAGATAGAGATCATTTTAAATAGTGAGGAATGTGTGATAAATTAAATTACTCTCTGCTCAATTCCCACCTGTTGATGGAGGACAAGTTTTGAAAATACTTGCTTTTTTCTTTAGATTTTTTTTTTTTAAGGTTTAATTAGTAAAATGGTCCCTTAAAGACATTTTTGGTTTCAGATTGGTCCCTTAAAGAAAAAAAGGTCCAAATAGGCCCCTTAAAGAAAAAAGTCCGAATAGGTCCCTTAAATACATCTCCGTTAATCAGTTTGGTCCCTAAAAAGAGGTCTAAATAGGACCAAACTGATTAACGGAGATGTCTTTAAGGGACCTATTCAGACTTTTTTTCTTTAAGGGACCTATTTGGACTTTTTTTTCTTTAAGGGACCAATCTGAAACCAAAAATGTCTTTAAGGGACCATTTTACTAATTAAGCATTTTTTAAATACCGTAGTGTACTATTTCAGTTAATGCATACAATTTTGTCAATTAATTTGTTCTATTCACTCACTTTTGTTCTATTCACTCACTTGACGTTAATTATCACTCTCAATCAATGTAAATTTAGTTGTTTTTTATTAATCTTTTGATTTAGAAGGAGACTAATAAATATTGAATTGAACACGAAAGATAAATATTAAATTGAGTTATATCCTCATCCTCAAGTCAAAAAGAGTTATCCTCTTTGCTCCAACAACTTATAAAACATTGACTACAAAAAACTTACAAAACATGGATGCATATATATTATATGTGTATGTATGGTTTCATAAAATAAGAGATGGATTTATCAACCAAAAGAAAAACATATACGTAGATGGATGTTAACACAAGGGTTGAAAACGATGCAAATTAAAAGCATATATATGATATGATATAATTGAAATGAGAATGACATAGCGTGATTACTTCTTACACATAAAATAGTTGCAAGTAGTAATTTTTTATGTATACACGAAACATTCCATCATCTGATATTTTACCTATATTTCATTCAACTAAAATTGCCCACCCACCCATAAAATTAATTATTACCCAAATTTTACTTCCAAACATGGTCATTTTTTAATATAGAGTTGACCATCCCAAACCTATTTAGGCTGCAGAACCTTACAATTATTAATTAATTATATAGAAGAGGAATCTGTTGACTCCAGGAGTAAGTTTTCATTGACTTACTCCGCTTAATAACTTGATATCGGCATTATATTTCTTCAATCCAACCGTTGAATTCAAAGATCTTATTGAGTATATCAACTCCACAAATTTTTATAAAAATTCAAAACATGTAGTTATGTATTCAGACTATATATTGAAATTCAACAGTTTTTTAAAAAGTTTGTCGTACGTTCAATTGAAGTTATATAGAAAAGGAAGATGTATTTATTGTTTAAAAGATTTTTATTCCCTTTATATTACTAGAAATTCAAAAAAAAATTCAATTAATTTGTCTCGGTGAACATAACTTAGTTTGTAAGGACGTCACATTTTATATGCAAATGACCGAATTTCGAACCACAAACACCCTACTTATCTATTTTAAGAGTGATTTTTTTTTCACTACCAAGATCCGACCCACTAGACCGTGTAATCTGGTTCGAGAGTTTGTTTTGACATCAAGTGGTTCCAGCCCCCTTCCGATCACAACTGCGGGAACTCGAACCGTGGTCCTCCCTACCAAGTTCAGTGTCAACAACCACTGAACCAACTAACAATTCCTAAGAGCATCTCCAACCGTGAACCTATTTTTGGGTTCCTTGTGAGACCTATTAAGCCACGTCAGCTTGAAGCAACTCAACTAATTTTTATCTCCAATGGTGCAACTCTGAAGAACCCATATTGGGTCCCACAATTTTACTTTATTTATTAATATTTTATTCATATTAAATTTTATAATAATTAAAATAATAATTTTAATTATTTAAATTAAAATTGATATAAAATAAATAAAATTCAAATTGAACTTATAATTTAAAATGATAATTAATATTAATCTCAAATACATGACATATAATTAAAAACAATAAAAATAAATAACATCACATAATAAATTAAACTTAAACTTCATCATCTACATGTCCAAAACGTTTCCAAATATACTCGACTAAATTTCCTTGAAGTTGACGATGAACTTGTTTTTCTCGAATACTTGCTCTTCTTTGTAGTCTTGTTGCAAGATTCGGATGAGGACCGCTAAATGTTTCGGTTGTTGAGTTGTTGTCATCCACATTATCTCGAGATTTTTTTTAACGACAACCCTTTCTTCTTTTTCAGTACCAACTTGAGTAGAAAATGGTGGAACTTGAGTAGAAAATGGTGGCATCGGTGGAATTTGAGAATTTTGAGGATTAGGATTTTGATAATTTTGCATGAAATTGAACATAGCTTGTTGATAATGAAAATGATTAGGATCCATTTGACCTAAACAATTGTAATTTGAAGTAAAAAAAAATGAAAATTTGAATTAAAATGATGAAATTGTGAGAGAGAAAATTGAAATTGAAGAGAAAATATAAGTGTTGGTAAAATTTGTGTTGGTTAATTTTTTTCACAAAACTATATTTATAACTAAAAAATAACTAAAAAAAAAAAGAAAAAAAAAAAGAAACTAGCCGTTGGTAACGGCTACTTTTATTATTAAAATCAAAAAAAAATTTGAAGAACATTTGCTTGTTTATACACTGATGGCCAGGTGGAGCTCCAAAGCAAAGAAAAAGTGGACCCCAAATCATTGCCATGCTGGCAAACTCTCATGAGGAACCACCGCTGGAGGTGGTCTAAGAGTGGAATTTCTAGCCATTAGGCTACCTAAGAAAAGTTCAATTAATTTTTGTTTGAAAACATTTAATGTAAAATTATTTTAGTAAAAACTTTTAAAATTGACAAAATTAAAAGAGTCTTTCTATTTTAACAAAAAAAAAAGTCTCTCTTTGGTATTGGTTTTATTTTATTTTATTTTTCTTTTTACATAAAGGAACATAAGTAGTATTTTTAGCCAAAAACAGTAATTTTGATATTTTTGACGTTTTTAGTTTTAATAGTGTCGAAATATATATACACGCATTTTTAAATATCTCTTTTATTAATAATTTTATCGGCTAAATCAACCGATCAAAAACATATTCAAGAACTAAATTAGTTTGAGGACTTACCCGTAAGAATTTAGCTATTAAGAATAATTATTAAAGGATCGAACTCTAAATTCTCCATTTCACCACACTTATCGATCAAACGAGTTCGAATCCTAGATTCTCGAATTCTCCACGCATATATTGTTTGACTTTTTTTTTTTTTTTTTTTACAAAGTTTGAGTTAGGAAAGCATGGAATTGGGATATTTCTTACACTCATCAACTTAATTGGTGTATTGAAAAAGCAGCATGAAATGAAACGTTGTAAAATGTTGTTAAAAAAGTCACATGTTTAATCATGCTTTTAACCGAAAAGTTATTATGGTTGAAGCGTGTCACTCCTCTTCCTTCTTCCTAACTATTGTTGCGTAGTTTGGTACCTTCAAAACCAAAATCAAAACAACTGTTAAATCAAACAACCAAACACAAACCTTTGTGTACGCTATATCAGACAACACAACCTCGTTAAATCTCTCACATAAAACAAAAACAAAAAACAACATCGTACTATCTCACTCTGTTCCTGATCATCTCAAAACAATGCAAAATAATTCTCCCGACGGCGGCTCCGGTTGCCGGACGGTGGTGGTCGGAGTAAAAATGGATTCTCCAAGCAAAGAGCTTCTCACTTGGGCTTTGGTTAAAGTTGCTCAACCTGGTGATCTTGTTGTTGCTCTGCATGTTCTTGGGACAAATGGTAATTAATTGATCAATTTTCATATTTTTTAATTTTCAAGTTTTGATTTTTTTCTTGTGGGTTTTTTGTGAAGATTGATTGGTGAAATGGGTTTGTGTAGAAATTGTTAATGGAGATGGGAAATCGTCGCTGCTTTCTCTTGTTAAGTCATTTGACTCTGTTCTTAATGTTTATGAAGGATTCTGCAATTTGAAACAGGTTCAATTTTTTATTCCATTGGATTTTTCAATTTGTAATCATGAATAATTGAATATGAAAATTCATTTTCTGTTATCAAATTTCTTAGCAAATTCTGAATGCAGAATAATCAAAGAAATTCAGTTACTTTTTTTTTTTTGGGTAGATTTCAGTTACATTATTTTAAGTTTAAGTTTTTGTATTTTGTAGGTGGATCTTAAGCTAAAAATTTGCCGAGGTTCATCGGTGAAGAAAATTTTGGTACGAGAAGCGAATGCTTATTCTGCAACTCATGTTATTGTTGGAAGTGTTCATAGACACCATAGAATCCGGTCATCGAGCTCTGTAGCTAAGTACTGTGCTAGAAAGTTATCTAAGGACTGTTGTATTCTTGCTGTTAATAATGGGAAAGTTGTGTTTCAGCGCGACAGCTTGGCAGCATCGATTCCTGTTGCTGATGTACAAGGTTTTGGATTTTTCCTTAGTTTTTAATTTTGTGGATCTCATGATTCATGAACTCGGTTTAATTTTCAGTCATTGATTTAAATGATTTTGTTTTTTTGTTTGTTTTTGGTAGGGTTGGATCGTCATCACGGAAATGGTTTGCTTGGTTCAATTCATTGGACACTAAGTAAAAGTACAAAAGTACAAAATGATGATGCTGATGAGGGAACCAGACGAATTTCGGATCACAGTTTAGCTAAGGTTTTGCTTGATTCTACAGAAAATGTTAAACATCATAGTTGTTCAATTTGTGGCGCATTGCAAGACACTTCTTGCCACCAATCTGCAGACGAGCCTTCAGAAGGATCTGAACGCTCTTCTGTTGATGGTGGCAATGAGAATTCTATGGCAATAGTGTCTGTACAGACCATTGATGCCCGACAACCTGAAATGAAACCTGGTTGGCCGCTACTACACCGGAAGATTTTATCAGAAACACAATTACCTGATAAACCATTCATGCGCCACCAGACCTCTGTGGTCCAGTGGGCAATGAAGTTGCCACGCAGAAATCTTTCCTATCGTGTTGATCATATTCAGGATCAATCTGTGGCTTTATATAGTGAAAGTGGTGCTCTTGTTCCAGTAGATTCGGAAATAGGGAAAACTTATTCGTCGCCTGCATGCAATTTAAAAATTATTCCTAAAGAATTAGAGGCACTTCATGAGAAATACTCATCAAAATGCAGATTGTTTGAGTACCAAGAACTTGTATCAGTGACATCAAATTTTTTGCCTGGTTTGTACTTTGTATCATAGTATTAGTTTTGTCTGTGTTCAATTTTAACAAAACTTTTTTATTTTTAACATGGTCACAAATATTGATTTCAGAAAACTTGATCGGTAAAGGAGGAAGTAGTATGGTTTATCGAGGCTGCCTCCGTGATGGCAAGGAACTTGCTGTCAAAATCCTAAAGCCTTCTTATGATGTTTTGAAAGAATTTCTTTTGGAAATAGAAATCATCACTACATTGCATCACAAAAACATTATTACACTCCTTGGTTTCTGCTTTGAGAATGGCAATCTTCTTCTGGTTTATGATTTCTTATCAAGAGGAAGCCTCGAAGAGAACATTCACGGTAGACAAATATAACCTTGCAAAGCCCCCTTTAGTTTTTCTGTGTGTTCGAAATTCAAATAACTTCATACTTGTTTCCATTCCATGCTGAATTAGGGACTAAGAAAAACCCCGGCAAGTTTGGTTGGGCGCAGAGATATAAGGTTGCAACAGGTGTTGCTGAGGCTTTGGATTATCTGCATTGTAAAAATGATCAGCCTGTTATCCATCGAGATGTAAAATCATCAAATGTATTACTATCTGAAGATTTTGAACCTCAGGTATTTTATCTTTCGATTGATCGACTTTTAATATCTTGAATTATTTGTATTAAATTAACCGGCCATTATGTTGGTCTGCTTTGATTTTATTCAGCTTTCTGATTTTGGATTGGCTACGTGGGCGTCAACCACATCATCGTATATAACGTGCACGGATGTTGCTGGAACCTTTGGGTGAGTACTTTCAAATCCAGCATAACCTTACCATCCATCCATTCTTATCCATACATGCTGCAGAAAACGGTTTTAGAACGATCCTGAATTATGTATTGCACTCATTTATGCAGTTATATGGCTCCTGAATACTTCATGTACGGCAAAGTAAGTGATAAGATCGATGTCTATGCGTTCGGTGTCGTGCTGCTTGAGCTGCTTTCAGGGAGAAAGCCGATAAGTGCTGATTTTCCAAAAGGTCAACAGAATCTTGTTATGTGGGTATGTATCAGTGATTATATACTTCTTATTTCCTAATCATCATGTATTATGGAAAAATAATAGTAAAACACTTTTGCAGGCAAGTCCGCTTCTAAATAGCGGAAAGGTATCAGAATTGTTAGATCCTACTTTAGGTGATAACTATGATCATGAGGAGATGGAAAGGATGGTCTTAGCAGCAACACTTTGCATCAAACATGCTCCAAAAGCTAGGCCTCAAATGAGCATTGTAAGTGCTCCACTGACCACTATCATCTTTATTCTTTATAGCAAATTGATCCCATGTCATATACAATGGACAGGAAAAATTCCTTTTGTTTAGCTTATCCTAAATCATGTGCTACTTTGAATTCTATAGCATACTTATTGACTTTATTTTCTCGTTCGAGCAATGGATCCCCGTAGAAGTGATCTCGGCCCTTGAAAATATTCTAAGGTCCAGATCTCGAAATTTTGTTTTAACTATCAACCATTTGATTTTTTTTCAATGTCCTTGATTTGTTTAACCGAGTGAATTTGGGATTCCCTGACTGTGGGGAATATGGTCCTTCGAGCACCACCACAAATATTCTCATTCTCTCCATTAGTCCTTTGTTTGCTTTAAATCTCATGTATTCTATTGGACCATAGGTATCAAAGCTACTTCAAGGCGATATTGACGCGATCAAGTGGGCAAAAGTGGAAGTCAATACTTTGGAAGCGCACGAAATGCTCGATGACGAAGCATGTCCACCAAGTAATCTACAGTCACATCTTAATCTTGCACTGCTTGATGTGGAAGATGACTCACTCTCCATGTATAGTGTTGAACAAAGTGTATCACTAGAAGACTACTTGAGAGGCAGGTGGAGCCGATCATCGAGTTTTGACTGAGCAAATTACAAGCATATACTGCTACAAAAAGTTCTATTCTTCTATACTTTTTTTATTTCAACAATTTGTAGATAAAAGTTTTTCTTTGCATCTTCCATAAGCTTTGGCATCTTTATGATTTTTATTAAAGGGTGGTTTAGGATGAGAGGTTGTTTGTGTGTGCCCTCCTCCTTACCTTAATAATGAGGAAACTAAGCCTCATTAATTTGTTGGGCTATTTCCCCTTTTTCATTCTAATTCAAATGGTGACTATTTTTGTCCCATTGAGTTTTGTAAAAAAGGATGAAAAAGTTGTATTTTAGACCATTAGAACCATTTTTCTCTTAATCCTAATAATACTACAACAATTGAATCGTTTGGATTCTTTCATCTCACTCTGATGGATCGATGAGTTTAACAGAATCAGTGTGTCACCATGATTTTAGCAAAAAATATACTTTCAAACTTCAATAAAATTAAGGCGCTACCGTAATTTCACCAAATTAACTATAAATTCACACAGTATATATTTTAGTTATTTGATAGTAAAAGATATGTATTTTAAAAATCATAAAATAAAGCATTTGCAAGGGTAAAGTTGGAAATTGCTCTTTTCTTTATTTCTTTTGTGACCACAAACATTTGCCTCAAGTTATTATGTAACAAATCTTATCCATAGCAGAAGGAGTGAAGCTAAGTAATATGCAAACTAATAAGGCCTTCTTGTAAGTACTTGTTGGCCATTAAAGCCAAAAAAACACCAAAAAATTTAACCATGGCCACAAGTTGTTCCTACATGGTTTCTACCAAATTATCCATAGCAGGTTGGACAGGAGGAAGAAGAAAAGAACTAAGAAAGAGAACACCATTTTTGATATCAGCTCAACAACAATCTGATGTTAAAGAATCAGATAATGTGAAGGTAGAAGACGAGAATGAAAGACCACAAAATCAACAAATGAATCCAAAAGGAACAAAACCAAGACCAGTTGAACCTCAGGTGATTGTAAAAAACAAAGGCATGAGTAGGGAATATGGAGGACAGTGGTTGAGCTGTGCTACAAGACATGTTAGGATCTATGCAGCTTATATTGATCCAGAAACAAGTACTTTTGATCAATCACAAATGGATAAACTCACTCTTATTCTTGATCCTACTAATGAGTTTGTGTGGAATCCAGATACTTGTAACTTGGTTTATTCTTATTTTCAGGAGCTTGTGGATCATTACGAGGTAGTTTATTACTTAACTACAATCAAATATATTTACCCACTTCGGTCCTTTTTATACGAAACAACTCACTCTTTAGGTTCATTGCATATTGATTTATCTGGTGTATATTATAGACCAGATACATTAGTTATTCGGTGAATCTAAAAACTCAACTGTTTCTTATAAGAAAGATTAGAGGAAGTTGTTTTTTGTGTCTTAGAATAGTATCACAAATAGTTAATTTACATATCCTATAGTTCAAGACTAACTAGCATGTAGGCCTTTTGCTTAGCAAAATATGTTAGATAATAGTATATGCTTGAATTTAATAAAACTAAATGATTGAACTCAAGTAATTAATAAACTCGAGTTAAGGATGAATTGTTCGGGATAATTTAAGTTTAAATTCTAACGGGAACATTTCTTATTCAGACTTTACTTATTTTTTTAGCTTAATTTGAAGACATCTTTCCCCTACAAACCAGATGGCTATGACAAAAAAACAGTCTATACTAAAAGCTTTTTTTTCTCTATGGTGACATTATATTAACCTTTTTGAGGATACAAAACAGGGTGCTCCATTGAATGAATACACACTTCGGTTGATTGGTTCAGACATAGAGCATTATATAAGAAAGTTGTTATATGATGGAGTAATCAAGTATAATATGAATGCAAGAGTTCTGAATTTCAGCATGGGAAAGCCACGGATCATGTTCAATAACAATGATATCCAACCTGAAGATGCTGCTACTTCCACTTGAGAAATCATCTGTGTAACATACAATACCATGAAAAGTGAGCATATATATCATTGATGTTTTTGTGTATGGTCAGATATATTACTACAATTACTAGTTCTTTGATTTGTAAATTATAAAAGTAGAAATAAAAATATCTCGTCCAAGTCAGATATTTTTTTATTATCATGTTTACTTGTCTCCTAGTGAACTCAACCTAAGAGTTTTAATGATGTATATATAGCAGAAGAATTCTCCTACACTCAATAATCAAAGAACCACATCAGTAACACCGCGGCCGCAATTGCATATGCGGACCACAAAATTTTGTTTTTGTTGAGTTAAACGATATAACATTTCATTAATTAAAATGTGCTCAATACAATAAGATATTTCAACCAAAATTTGGGGACTAGCTACATTCTGTATGTAGCTGCCTTAACTAAACGAGTAACATCATTTGTTTTTCTCTATAAACTCCACACTAGAGTTGTTATAATGGGAAAAAAATAGTCTTCTACAATCTGAAACTGTTTCTCCCAATTCAGTATCTTCACCCTCGTCTGTAATTTGTTGCAGCAGCAGAAAGATTAAATCAGTTGCATTGTTATTATTATGCATCGCTGCAGTAATCAGAGGATAAAAACTGTACATACTCCGCACATTTTTATTACATAAAGGACATATATCAATTCAGTTAACTTCTCTACTTTGGAGATTAACACGAGTTGGAATACATCGGCGACAAGGACACCACAAGAGATTCTTAATTCGTGGCGGAGCTTTAATTCTTCAAAGTAAATTTCAATCACCATTCATGTTTTTTTGTTTTTGTTGATAGTATAAGACCATCTCCAGTGGTGTAGTATTTACTAAGTACTACCATCGAAGCACGTACTATTATTAAAAAATTATAAATGAGTGACGTGTACACGCAGAACCTACTTAGGTAATTTCTCCATTGTAGATGCTCTAATCACCATTCATTTTTAAATGTGAAGTATGCGACAATTCTTGAACACAAAAGCTCTGTTTGGTAAAAATAAGTCATAAGCTAGCTGATAGCTGATAAGCTAGCTTATAGCTGAAAAGCTAGCTTATAGCTGATAGCTGGTAGCTTATAGCTGAAAAGTTAGTAGAATAAAATTTAAGTGTTTGGCAAATTTAGCTGTTGTAAGTACAAAATGACATAAAAATATATGGTTAGTGGGTAGTTTTTTTTTTGTAAGTGTTAGTGAGTAGTTATTATAATTTTTAAAAAATAAATAAATAAAATTAATGAGGGTAAATATGGAATAAAATGAAAAAGCTATAAGCTATAAGCTCATACGCTACTTGAAATAGCATCTCAAAAAATGTTATAAGCTAGTTAGAGAAGCTCATTATCAAACACTTCACATTTTTTTCAAACAAGCTTATAAGCTAGTTCAATAAGCTATAAGTTAGCTTATTGGACTTACCAAACAGTGCCAAAATGATTTACATGATGGAATATGTCAAGTTGGCTAACCGTTGACTGAGAGTCATTTAACAGAAGGACTTAATTGGAAAAACAATAGTTTAAGGACCTAATCATAAAAAAAATAGTTGAAAGATTATTTAAAATCTAATTTCCTTGGGGATTTAGGGTTTTCATTTGCCGAGTCTTCAAATAAATCAATCCGCCAAAATGGATTCCGAAGGTATAATAATCCTCAATTCTCGTTACCTTACTACTCAATATTTGATTCTTTTAACATATATTAATCAAAATTATAACACAATATCGTTGATATTGTTTTAGGTCAAAAGGGTACGGTTAATCCGTCAGCAATGTTGGCTTCTTTGCTTAGTAGAAGAGCCAAACTTCATGACGAGCTTCGCAATATTGAAAAGCAGGTAACTTTTTCTATAATTGCATCTGGGTTTTGCAATTATTTTAGATTATTTTTCTATAATTGCAGTGATATGCATGTCCAGTAGTAGCTAACATTTTGTCCTTGACACAGGTTTATGATATGGAGACAAGTTATTTACAGGATCCGGGACAGTGTGGCAATGTACTAAAGGGATTTGAAACTTTCCTATCTTCAACAAAGAACACTGCATTGTATGATTCTCATTAGCTTATTTTCTTTTCTCACCGAAACACTTCCTAGCTTATTATACTGATTGCTAAAATGCTACAAACAATGATACTATGCTTGGGCTTGTCTAGATGCAATGGTAATTGAGTCCTACTAAGATATTAAATGGGCATAGGTAGATAACATGCTGTTTTGTCATTCATGTTCTTCATGGTTTATATGACATTGGTGAATCTATTTTTTTTTTTCTTGGCAGCTTGAAGCGGTCCAGAAAGTTTCAGCCCGAAGATAGGCTCTTTTCGTTATCCTCAGTGACCTCACCAGCGGTGTGTTTATGATATTCATCAATAGGCTTCCTCCTAAACTCAGTTATTATATCTAATGATTGTTGTGTGGTTGATCTTTGATACAAGAAGTACTTGAAACCCTGGTCATTTAGTATTCAAGAAGTTTTATATTCACATTTCCCGTCAAAAAGTTAAATGTTTTACATGAGAGCCAGGTCCTGTCATTTATTTATACTTGACCAATAATAACAGCTTATAGGATTCATCCATGTTTTATGTTGGTAAAACAAATATCAACACCTCTCCCATCCCATGAAATGGTTCCTCCATTTAAGCCTTTTGTTGTCAGTTCTGTTTAATCATGGTCTATATATCAAGTGTGTCGGCATCTCAGCAAAGTTATTTCTGAATTCTGAGATGATCTTCATTTTTTTATTGTAGGCAGAAGAGCTTGCAGCCGGACGAGATGGTGAGATCCTATAAGCAACATTTCAGGCTTGCATTTTTTTTTTTTTGTCTATTAATTATATAAAATGTTTCTGTTACCTCAGATGGGAGATCAGATTTCGGTCCTGGTCGATCAAAAGGTGGAACAATTTATGCAAATGGACAGTAAGCACTCAACTGTTTCTCTTCTTTAATGTTTTTGAATTAAATAATTGATTTGTTTATTGAAATATGTTCCACAAATATGTAAAGACTGTATTCTGCATAAGCTAAAAAATCATCATGTTACCGTAGGGGTAAACCAAAGAAAGGAAGAGGTGTGCCAAGAGATGCAAAGAGAGCAAGGGCTTCAAGTGAACAAGATTTTGATTATGAAGATGATCCTGATCTATCATGACATTGTGATTGACATGCTGATGCAACTTTCTGTTAAACCTTGTGGAATGTAAGAGCATGGAAAAACCTGCATTGAATAGGCCACTGGTTCTCAGCATTTTCTCATTCTATTCTATGTATATGTGTATATATTGGTCTAGTTCTAGTAGTTGTGTTGTACTTCTTAAGTGAACTTTTTGCTTAATTCAAAATTTTGTTGGCAAACAAAATGATTATCAGACTTTGGTTTTGGCCAGTTTGTTTTAGTTTTTAAAAAATACAGTAATGATTTTTATAATGTACTTTTTTTTTAGGTTTTTTAACAAAGAATCTTTTTATAAGAACATCAAATGAGAATTTGGTTTAAATAATTTCTCTTAAAATATTGTTTTGAAGTATTTCATCATTTTGATATAAAAAAAAATTATGATAAAATTTTAAAAAATCTCTAAAATAAGAAGCTTTTTTAAATAGTTTTTCATAAAATCATATTTGAGAGATATTTTTAAAAAACATGTGATTTTATTAAGTTAAAACATGTCTTGACATAAATATTTTAGTTACTGAATGTTAAAACCACTTTTATGTTCACAAGTTATATCTCAACCGGCAGAATTGTCAAAATTGCTAGTGTCTAAATCTAGAATATTAAACTATTTTTTGCATCCTCTTTATTATCAACATATTACAAGCTTAAGCGTGTAAAATATTACATTTCCTTCGTCTACCAAAAATGAATAAAAGCAACAAAGTGAAAAGTATAAGAGATTAAGAAAGAAAAGAGTTCCTCGAAAGCAAAGAAAAAAAAAATTAATTTGTATCTTAGTGGTGATTGTTTGGTCCGCCTGTATACATTTCATGACTATTTTTTTACAATTGTTAACTCGAGACTCGACCTGCACCCGGCCGAATGCTTTCATATATTTGCGGTTATGTCAGTTTCGAGTTTGATTGTGGGCCCATGCTCGACCATACTTAATAAAAGAATTTCTTGTAGTTAATATAATAAAAAAATATTCTTTTTAAATTCATTGAATAACTAATGTATTTAAGATAAAAAAAATAACCAAATTCTTCGATGATTTCATAAATTCAAAAATATGTTTTTCTTATATTAAATTGGTGCACATTTTTTCTTGAGTAATCGGTCAATTTAGTCCCTAAACTATCACTCTCTCACCAACTTAGTCCCTAAACTATTAAAAACAACTAAAAGGTCCCTAATATATTTTTCATCCGTCAATTTAGTCCCTAAACTATCACTCTCTCACCAACTTAGTCCCCAAACTATTAAAAACAACTAAAAGGTCCCTAAACTATATTTACATCCTTCAATTTAGTCCCTCATAAACATCATTTTATGATTCCTAACAAACGTGTTATAATATCTCCAAGGCACTTCTTAACACACTGGCATGGATGAAAAAAGCTAGCTCCTACTAGTATTACCAATAACACAACCAGCCTGCAAAGATAATTCACCTTACAAATACTTGGAATTTAATAAGACTTTGTTAGCATACTACATATAATGGCACTTTTGTACCCTTTATGTCATCATTATACACACTAACACACTCCAAAACATTCCTTACGATAACAGAAGAAAAGGAATAGAAGGATAAAAAAACTCTCAGACCCGTAAAAAACAAGAGATCACAGCATAAACTTCAAACAGATAAAACAAAATCACAAACCCTTACAAATTTACAAAAGTGAGAACAAAAACAGACCTGGTTTTAGCGTAGTCTCTAACAAGAAAAGTAAATGCTTGAGCTTGAGAAGCTTCCGGTCGAGTGGGACCATAAAACTCACTAGGATAAGCAGTATTATTAAACCAGACAAAACAACAAGCTATAAAACTATCATTTTTTTTTTGTAATCTTTCAGTCAAAAAGTTGAATAAAAAAAATGTTCTGTGTTAAAAAAAAAAACAGACAATTGCCACTTTTTTCATACTAAAGATCTCTTTCGTTCTAAATGATTATTCTAAAAGAATGAATTGAGTTCGGCGACTAGAGGTTGTTTTCGTCGAAGCACGTGGAAGAAGAAAGGGTGATAATATTTTAGGGTTTTATAGACAAGTTAACCGATGACTAAATTGACGGATGGAAAATAGATTAGGGACCTTTTAGTTGTTGTTAATAGTTTAAGGATTAAGTTGGTGAGAGAGTGATAGTTTAGGGACTAAATTGACGGATGAAAAATAGATTAGGGACCTTTTAGTTGTTTTTAATAGTTTAGGGACTAAGTTGGTGAGAGATTGATAGTTTAGGGACTAAATTGACGGATGAAAAATAAATTAGGGACCTTTTAGTTATTTTTAATAGTTTAGGAACTAAGTTGGTGAGAGAGTGATAGTTTAGGGACTAAATTGACTAATTAGTCTTTTTTTCTTATATAGAATCTATTACAATATAAGAAAACTAATGACAATGGTAAAATCAGTTTTGCCCTTGCTTAATAAAATGCCACCTGTCCTTTTGAAGAGTATTTTGAGTCCAAAAATTAAGTAATGGAACCAGATCTCTGCCTAACCAAGCCATATTGCTGGCTAACTAAGCCAAATAGCTATTTTGAGAGACAAAATACCACTTTATTGCAAGCCATGGTTCCACTTAAACTATACCAATTGGATTTCAATTGGTGGCTTTATGTCACATCACAGTTGGACAAAACTTTCTTTTCATCAAAGTGGAGGCAAACTTTCAAATTCAAAATTCAAATCAAAAAGTTGATATATCATTTATCTCTCCTCATTCTTTCTTCTACCTTTAACTCTTCACTCTCTTGCTTTTTCTTATTCATATTTTGTGGTATTCTCCATTCTACTAATATCCTTTTTTTTTTTGTGTTTTGTAGAAAAAATAAAAGGCATTCATCTCTATCTAACAACAACAAGAATATACTCATCTCAATCCAACAACAACGCGAGTAAGTTCATCTCTATCTAATGACAACAACAACATGGGTATGTAGATGAAACTCAATTTTCTTCATTCTTTTTTCTATCATATCATGTTTATGATTTTTTTTTTTCTTGAACTTCATCACAGCCGAATAAATATCTGAAGATCAAACACATGTATGAAGGTATGAAAATCAAACTCATTTTTGTTATCTTCCAATTCTTTTTTGAACTTCATTCTTTTATTCTATGTTAAAATCTTTTTTCTATGTTCTCTGAACTCATAAAAATATTCTCTATTTTTATTAATAAAAAAAATGTGATGTTACACAAAATAAAACAAAGAACAATTTGATTTTAAACACTCTTTAGGTAGACTAAAAAATATGTCTCATTCATTAAAAAAAACATAAAATCCAAAATATAATTGTATGTAAATAAAAAAACAGATTTAAACATAAACTAAAATATACCGAGTAATACCATTCAAAACATTAAAAATCACCGCATCATCATTTTTGTAATTTTATTAGATTAGATCGATAACAAAAAAATAGAAAAGGATACGGAGAGAGGAACATTGGCTACAATGATGCAGTATAGTTTAATTTTTCATTTTGTAACTATTTAATATCATATATTTGATGTGATTTGTCAGGTATAGTAGTATAATACTACACAGTAGACAGTTGGAGTACAAAATATGAGGAAGAACAAATAAGAGGAAGAATAGAACATCGTTAAAAGAACAATAGCAAAGGTAAAAGTTTAGAAAAAATAAAACATCCAGTTATATGCTTATGCTATATTCTTCAATGAATTTTCATTTACATTGTTTAAATTTTCTTTCTCTTCTTTAGTCAGGAAAAATAAAACAGATGAAAGATACACAATAATCAATAATGGATTAAAGTTTTGGGAGACTGTGAGTACTATTCTGTTTTGTGGGTCTCAAGAGAGTTGTACACATCTATAATATGTAATAAGCCAGACATATTTCCCTTTCTCTCTCCTCTCCTCATTCAACCTCATTCCTCAACATTTATTTGGCATTTAATCACTTGCTTAATTTTTTCTCTTTCTGATATCATGTCAATTGATTACCCATTAATCACACATTATTCTTTTTCAAAATTTCTCATGAAAAAAGAAAAGGAAAAAAGAAAGCATCAAATTAGATAAACAATGGAAACTTTCAAACTCATGCGCTACCTCTCTGGCTCCCTACCCTAGGGTTCATTCCACCCTCATCAGAACTCACAAATTCAATCGATCTCACATTGGTATTTCTCATTCCCCAAATTCATTTCCTTCTAAATCTCTTAGGGTTCACTCTGCCGACTTGAAATTTTAGGGTTTTTTTTACAGCCTATTTTGGCACTACCATATATATCATTATGTTTCACTAGCTTATTTGTACTACAAATATATTTTTAGCATATTTTCTATTAATTTCTATTAATACGATTATTAAACCAATTAAAGCAAATACATTTTTAGCATATTTTTATTGCAAATACATTTTTCATTTCTATATTCATAATATCAATTAATTGATCGATATTAATTAATTGATTCACTCATCAATAAAATAGAATGAATTAAAATCATATAAGGCAACAATTCAAAGAATTCTAATTCTAATAAATGTTTACTAGCTCATTTTTTCCAGCAAATAAAAAAAAATGAAATTGAAATATATTTATTTGGGCGTAAATTAGCCACACGTTTTGTTTAATAAAAATGGAAATATCAATCTCTATAATTATAGTAAATTCGAATTCAAAGAATAAAATAAAATCCTCTAAATAATTTTGTATTAATCTATGACATAAAATAAAAAACTAATTAAAAGAAGTATTTATCTAAATGATTTTTTTATATTGTAAGGAAAAAGTTTTTAATTTTTATATTGTAAATAAAAGCTTTTTAATAATTTTATTTTTTAAAAAACTATAGCTACATTAAATCGAAATATTTTTTTTAAATGAAATATTTTTTATAAATAATTATAGCAACACTAATTTCTTTTTCTGAATACATTAAAAAAAATTGACCGTAGTAGTATATATTTATTGACCGTAGTATATTTAAAATAGTTGGAAAATATGGTAATGCAATATATTTTCAGAAATGTTAAATATAGAATGAACCTCATAAATTAAGGCAATTTCAAAAATTAAGGGATTAGTAAAAGCTTGAGGTGGTAAACGATTTCTCTATCATAAATTCATACTACTCACCTATTTTCTATATATATATATATATATGGTAGTTGGGATGCATATGAAAATTGCAAAGATCTCACTTATCTCACTTATGATTGATTGATTTTTATTTTTATTTTTATTTTGTATAGCACTTTTGGTTTATGTGTGAGACATGTACTTTGATATCTTTGGTCATATGGTAAGAATTTTAATTTGGTCTGTGAATATCCTTTTTGTGTAGCTATTGTGTTTCTGATTGTTGTGGTTGAAATGTGTAAGATCATACATCTTAATCTTTAAAGTTGGAAACTTTTCTTTTTAAATATAATTTCAATGTAATATTTTTATATATTGCACATGTATGTTATATTTTCACCATTTTCTTTGTATTTTTTCTTTTGCAGAAGGACTAAGATGTGTTCTTAGATTTTTTATTGGTAAGTAATTTCATCAAATATTATTTGCAACTTTATTTTAAAAAGAATATTAGAAATAATTATTTTTCCATAATCTGCAGATATGATGGAGATATCGTTATTAAAAAATTGTCCGACGTAATTTAAAATCAATCGTAATCTCATATGTGATGTATCAAATAATATTCCTTCCATCTAACATGAAATGATGTTTTGACCTATTCGTTTATGTACGCAGATTAATACATTGTTTGAGTAAAATTATTTCTTCTTTCACACACTAAAAGTTTGTCATATTTCATTATATCTTTCTTTTGTCACAAACTATGTGCAATTTTTTTTTCTTTCCAAATATAATGACTTTGATCATTAAGGTAATAATTTTAATTTTTAAATCTATTTTATATGTAGATCTGTCTGGTAGAATGATGACGGACTCATCTAAGGCACGAGTTTAAGACATTGAAGAATAATTCTTTACATTTTTTAGTTTTGTTTATCTTTTCAATTTGCTACTTTTATGTTTTGGAGATTTATGTTCAGTTGTTGCAATGTAATGTAATTTGATTTATGATGTAGACATATATAACTTCTTTTTTTAATTTCAATGTTTGTGTCGAATGCATTATTTATGATAATTTTTTATTACATAAGGTGGTTTTATTAATCAAGGCATAAGATATGCTAAAATCGGAACACTCGCACTGTCCAATAAAGTCATATAATAGAAAAGTAGAAAAAAGGATCCCATCACAGTACATCGTGTTCCTGGAGTTAAACAACAACAACCCCAAGTCTCTTAAAAACTCAAAATTAGAAAATTTATGTCACGCAATTAAATTAGTGTAGACTATTAATATGTACGATTAAATAATAAAAAATTATGTCCGCAATTAGTGACTAATTTTTTGGGTCATGTTAATTCTTAGAGTACATGTTAAAGAATCCAAATATTAAAATATTCTCTTCATTTTTGTGCATTTTTTTTATATAATAAATTTTTCTGCATTTTATTTATGAAAATTTAAACTTGAATTAACCGCATGAATTTTAATAAAATATTTTTTTATTTAAATTATTAAATGTGTTACATTAATTTTAAGGGAACAAGTTAGCATTTTCCTATTTTTTTCATAGTTATTTAACTTTAAATATTATGAAATTAATTTAACTTTTTCTGTTTGCTCGGGGGCTTTATTTTAAGACATTTATACGAGATTTTATATTTTTACTCATATATTCATACATTGATCTATTTTTTGTATTTTTTATCAGGTCTGTGTTCATTTTTTTTTTGTTATTTATATATGACTTTTTTTTTGTTGATTTATATGAAGATTATATATTTATATTCATATATTAAGACGGGAATCTATTTTTATTTTATAATTTACGTGAGACTTTTGTATTTATAATTTACACGGGCATATATTTTTGCACATGTATTACTTTGAGGCTATACTTACCTGATAGTCGAACTGTGAATTATTAGCGAATTCTTCCATGAGAACAAGAGTGTTAATACTACTTAATACCAAAAAAAATATATTACAATAAATACGTTATTTTTATTCATATATTAACACAAAGACATATTTTTTTTTTCAATAATTTATACGATGTTCTATATTTATTTTATTTGGAGGATATTGATGTGGAAATTAAATTAACTAATATAAGATATATTCAAATAATTTTTTTAGGGTATTTTTGTTTCATATTTATTTTACTATGGGTATTATGAGATTATTTTAACTTTTTTTGTTTGTTTGGGGGGCTTTTTTTAAAAAAGTTTACACATGAGTCTATATTTTTACGTATATATTAAGAGACATGATTTATTTTTTTGTAATTTATACGGGGCCTACTTTTTTTTTTTGTGATTCACGCGGGAAATATATTAAAATTGTACGTTTAATTTTCCGTAAAATAAAAAATCAGAGGTACAATTTTAATTGAATTGTGTATGATTTTAAAACTATTTTAATTGACTATATTTATATATTAATACGGGATCTTATTTTATTTTATTTTTGACAAATACGGGATCCTACTTTTTTTATGTTATAGTTTTTCATTTTTCATCCTTTTTATTTTAGAATGATGAAAATTTTAATATTAAAATGTTAATTTTTTAGTCTCATTTTACCCGTGCTTGGCACGGGTCCGGATACTAGTTTTAATATGATATAAAAGTAGTAATCAAGATCAAGTACAGCTTGCAAGCTGTACAACTGTATGAAGATCAAGATCATTTATACAATTTAATATGATAAAAGAGTAGTAATCAAGTACAAAAGTACAACTTGCACATTAAAAAAAGTAGTGAAATGAAATATAAAGAACAATGTTTTAATAAATATGATAATACTTATTTTAATAAATATGAAACAAAGAACTGTTTGAAAAAAAAAATAGATCAAATAAAAAATATAAAAATGTGGTGTTTTACAAAACAAAGAACATGTTGATTTTTTTTTTCACTTTTATTGGTTTTTAGAAAGTACAAATATGTGTTATTCACGAAAAAACATAAAATCCAAATATAATCTTTTCTAAACCAAACAAAAAACTAAAAAAAATACATACACTTTTTTTTTTCTTCACTTTTATTGGTTTTTAGAAAGTACAAATATGTGTTATTCACGAAAAAACATAAAATCCAAATATAATCTTTACTAAATCAAACAAAAAAAACAGATCTAAAAAAAATACATACACATTTTTCAGCCTATGCAAAAAATTGATATCCAAACCCTGATTTTTCTGTTGTTGTCATTGTTGTTGCATGTATTAAAGAAGTGAAGAGGAAGACAACAAAGACGATGTGTTTTCCGGCCAAAGATTGTATTTCTCGGAGTGGTGGTCACCGACGAAGTGCTCAAATCTTGATATTTTCTTTATGGGTTTTGTAGAGGAGATGGAGGAGTGTCTTTATATGGTGATGGTTTTTCAAAGATGTTGTATGGTGGTCAAGATCTAGCAAAAAGGTGGCGGTTAGAATATTAAAAAATGTCTCCAATCTGAAAATAAATTTGATAGAAGAATAGAGGATAATGAGAGGATGAAGATGATGATGGTTGAACAACCAAACAAGGTCTAAAACATATTGAAGGAGGTTGTGTGGGTGCTGGACGGCTAGGGTTTTCAGAGGGGAGAGAGGTTCTTTAAAAAAAATTGATGAAGAGAGAGAAAGAAAAGAGTAAATGATTTGTGAGAGATTTAATGTTAAACTTAAAAAATTGACTCATTTGTCTGTCAAAATTCACAAACAAAAGAAAAAGTTTAATAATAATAATACTCCCTCCGGTCCTTATTATAAGGAACAATTTGGAAAAAACACACATACCAAGAAACCTTATCTTTCTTTATAAAATTCTAAAATTTTACAATCTATTCCAAAACTAACCTTGGTGTATTAATTTATCCTTAGGAATATATCACTCTAATTAATGCATAATTTTGGAATGGATACAATTTAATAAGGGTAAAAATCGAATTGTAAGAATAAATTTAATTATTGTTTCTTATAAAAAGGACCAAATTTTTTTTCCCAAATTGTTCCTTATAAAAAGGACCGGAGGGAGTAATAATAATCTATACTTCTATACTTACTAATAATAAAGGGAATACTCAAATTTTGGTGTAGCCTTTTTTTTGTAATTCCCATAATACCCATAACAGTTTTTTTATTTTATTTTTATTTCTTCTTAACTTCCACATTTTTTTAACTTTTATTTTAGTAATTTCTTCTCTCAAACAAAAAGTAACTTCTATACTTTTTTATTTTCATCAAATCATTTACATTTTTTAACACATTTTATTTTCATAAAATTGGGCCACACAGACGGGCACGGAACGTGTCCGTCTGGCCACTAGTAATAATAAGGACAAAACTTATATAAAGTTCCATACATCCTGTTTTTGCTGTTTTCCAATTAAATTATAACACCTGGATTCCACTTAAAATAAATTAACGTTTTCCGTCTTCTCTAACGTGTTCCACTCAACACGTTCGTTTTTTTAAAAAAAATAAAAATAAAAAACTTCACCAAATCATTCCAAATTCCAATCAATTAACACCAAAATTGGAACAAGTCTGAAAGAAAAATAATCCGAGAAAGTAGAACTTGGAACAGGGTGAGTGAAAGGATCATTGGGTACAAAAACTCTCAACTGAACTCCCACCACCATTTTTTATATCAAGAAATATTGACTACTCAGGTTTTACAACTTTGTTTTCTTTGTTATGAAACCCATGGCATCCCGTTACCACAAATCCCCAATTTTGATTATGCAAGTTTCTGAAATTAATTTTGGGGCTAATACGAATTTTACCTTATACATTGAAGGAAAGCTCAATAGGTGATTTTTTAAAGCATTTGATGAGGACGACGGTGGAGATGCGTCGACGGCGGTAGAGATTGTGTGAGACTGTGTGAGCGTTGGTGGCAGAGCTGTAAAAGCAGAGATGAGCAACAATAGTGATGATGGGTTTTGACGACGTGAGTTCTTCAACTTTAAGGGTTAAATGATAAAGAACAAAAAATACACGTGTTATGTTTACATTGGATAACAGTAAAAACAAGACTTATGGAACTGCACATAAGTTTTGTCCTAATAATAATAATAATAATAATAATAATAATAATAATAATAATAATAATAATAATAATAATAATAATAATAATAATAAAGGTTTGTGTTGGGTAATGAATTTTTGGGCTTGGGCTGCAAAATTGGTCTCTTCTCATCAAATAATTGGACTTCACTTTAATTATCTTTTTACAAAATAATTTTTTTTAATTGATAGGTAAAAACCTATTTTAGTATTTTTAAATAAGTAAAAAATTATTTTTGTATTTTTAAGAAAATAAATCATAGACTAAAAATATACTATTATTCAAAAAATTAAACAAGGGACAAAGTAATATTATTAATTTATACACGGGAAATATTTGTAATAAATAAGTGATAAAAAAAATTTGCTTAAAAAAAGTGATAAATTTTTTAAATACAAGAAACATTTATCTATAATTTATAATGAACTAATACGGGAAACACATAACTATAATATACTAAATAAAGTATATATTGGAAGAAAATATATCATCATATATATATATATATATTGGACAAATTATATTACTCATTCATAAAACTAATAATAATTTCAAAATAACTATCATATATATTAAATTAAGGCTTAATTAGTCTATTGGCCCCTTAAAGACATTTTAAGTTTCACAATGGTCCCTTAAAGAAAAAAAGGTCCGGAAACATCTGTTTCTCACATTGGTTCTTTCCGTCAATTTTTTACAAAAAACGTTAGTTTTAGTTGACTTAATTGTGGATGTCATTAAGTGTAAATGTTCCACCAAAAACCTTATTAATTTTCAAAATTTTAACAATTGGAATTTTTTGTTATATTTGGAGTTAAAATTTAACGGAAATGACAAATATGACAAACATATATGTTTTTAAATGACCAATACGGGCCTTTTTTCTTCTTCAAAGGACCAATCCGGACCTTTTTTTTCTTTAAGGGACCATTGTGAAACCTAAAATATTTTTAAGGGACCAATAGACTATTTAAGCCTTAAATTAATCATACATGGGACAAATTATACTACTGACTCATAATACTGATTAAATAAATTTATAGTTTTTTCAATTTTTATTAGCAAAGTGTAACTTCTAAAAATATCGGCGTAACGTGAAACAAATTGTTGGTGATGAAAAATTTAAATTAACTATTATACAAGAAACAAAGTATTTGGTTATGAAAAACGTATATTAACTATAATATACGGGGAAGATGTTGTTGTTGATAAAAAAATTATTAACTATTATATACAAAGAACAAATTGTTGTTGATGAAATTTTTTAATTAACTATTATATACGGGGAACAAATTGTTGCTCATGAAAATTTTAAACGATTTGAGGACAAGTTTCTTGAAAATATTGTACACCAAGAACTAGTTATTGCTCAAAACCTAAATGTGTCATTATTAGTTTGAATTTTGCCTCTAGATTGTTCAGTACTTAGACGACTATAATTTGGAATTCAATTCAAGTTTCGTGTGTTTAAAATATAAGTTGTAATGGATTGGTTGACAATGACATTTTAATCAACAATGTTGTGCTTAGGGGTGTACGTGGGCCGGATTGGGTTGGGTTTGGCCAAAACCAAAACCCAAACCACATATGGTACTCCGGGTTGGGTTTAGTAAAACAACCACCCGTTATAACATTGGATCGGGTTGGGTAAATCTACTAATTTCCGGGTTGGATTGGGTTGGGTTGTGGGTTACCCAAATTATTTTTCTATTTTTTTTATATTAAATATCTAAATGTTGAATCATCATATTTTTTCATAAAAAATAACTCAATCAATGTATTTTCTTGAAAAATAGGGTAACTTTTATTCACTATAAAAAATAATCACCCATTTTTTTGTGTAAATCTACTAATTTACGGGTTGGATAGCGTGTTATTCAAATGATTTTTTTGCTTTTTTTAATATCAAATGACTAAACCATGAATCACTATATTTGTTTATGAAAATTATTCAATTTTTTAAAAATAATGCGAAAAATTATCATATTTATTCATAAAAATTATTCAATCTTTTTGATTTTCGCAAAAAATAATATAACTCATTTTCAATATAAAAATATTTAATAATCTAAAGAAAAAATCTTTAGTATTTACATAAAAAAAATTCAAGAAACATATCACTAGTGGGTTAGTGGGTTTTTTGGGTTGGGTCCGGTTTTACCCGAAACCCGACTTTTTTAATGGGTTTTTCATTTTTGAAATCCATATCCACCCACTTGCCCGACCCAACCCACTTTTTTGGGTTGGATTGGGTGGGTTTGACTGGGTTGACCGGATTTGCTCAACCCATGTACACCCCTAGTTGTGCTCATGTAAGTTTATTTTGATACCTACTTTAGGTTATGCAAGCAAATGTATGTTAAGAAAATGTTATCAATGTCTACTTAATTAAAATCTGCTTTTTATCAAATTACTGTGTTAATGAAATAATTTCTTTATTAAATCTGATATCGAAAAGTGACTTAAAAAAAAATCGGCTTAACATTACGACCCGTGCGATAGCACGGGTATAGCTAGTTGTATAGAAAATTAAACTGATAAAGAAAAGCTTCGACCAGTGACCACCACCACTCGCCTCTCACCACCGTCCGCCACCTATCTCTCTCTCTCTGCTCGACCGCACCACCTTTCTCTCTCTCTCTGCTCAGCCGAAAAGCTCTTTCACCGGAAAATCCAGTCGCCGCCACTGGCCACCATCACATAAGCTTTCTCTATCTCCTTCTCCCTTTTGTCTCTCACTGTCTCCGACAGACAGGTACAATTTTTCAAAATCTATAATTTTTCTAGGTTTTAGGGTTTTTGGAAAATTTTGATTTGGCAATTTTGATTGATTGATTGAATAAGTATAGCAAGTTATGTACCATAAGTCAATTGATCATACCCTTTGTGTAGTTTTCTTGGTCTTGCAATTGAGTTTTGAGTTTTTGTATAGTAGTAGTTCAATTTGTTGTTTCTTTTTCAGGATTGAAAATTAGGAATGTTGGTCCTAATGTTGTTTCTTTTTCAATATTTAAGGACTGATGCTGATCAGTGTTGATTTTATAGGGACTAAAAACTCCAAATCAACCCTTATGCTACACATGAATCAACGTAGAATATGAAACGTGTTGGTGTCATGGCAGGGTTGGATATGAAACAATGTATTATAGTTACATTGTTTGCTTCTAATATCTAACTAAAGTTAGTAGTTTTAATTGAACTTTTCATACACTGCTCATGTTTATTCAAGAGATGCACCTTTAGGAATAGGATATATTGGTTTTAGCAATCTCTAGGAACAATACTATCTATATATTGGTTTTAGCTAAATTGGATATCCAAATACTTGGAAAGCAAAATAGTACCAGCTAGTTAATAGATAACTTCATGTATTCAGAGGAGCAACTAGTCTACAGTATTTGTTACTTCTGTATTTTTTAAGAATGGTAGAAATGCTTCTCTTGTTTGATTTTTAAGACATGTCCACATTACTCTAATGAGTATTTGAATATTTTCTGCAAATTAAATGATACTATTATCATTAAGGCACAAATAACTGACAAAGGATAAACAATTGTGGCCCCCCGATTGCCTGCCAACCATGGTTGCAATTGATCATTATCTACAATAAATAGTTTATCGCTCATTTTGGTATGCTGTCTCACAATCAGCTTCTGACTTTTCTGAATAAGCTGTCTTTGCTGGATGTATATAAATAGGTGACATATTGAGTCATAGGGTTATGTACTGATATAGTACTGAACTAGTTACAAAGTAATGATACCTAGGTGATTGGTATGAAGTTTTTATGTTTGCCTTTCTCAAGTTTAGAGTTTCATTTCTTCATTAGTTCTGGCCTGCTCCTAATTTACAAGGCCCTGTGTGTTTTTTGGCCTTGACTCGTGTGCTAGAGCTGAGTGGGGTGGCTGACCAATACCGAGTCTCTGACTATAAAACCCAATTCAATCCCTACATGTGTGTGGCTGTAGAAAAATATGAGAAGTAGCCTCTGTCGTTACGGTTTGCGGTTCTAGAGTTGCACTTTTTTCTAAATTTCTTTTCATCCCACTCACTAGCAGTGTCACATTCAGAATGATGCAATTTCTCAATTGCTGATAGATACATCATTAGAAAAGTCAACACTACTGATGTATGAAAATATTTTATTTGAATAAAATTGGTTGTGTTTTCTAGTTTCTTTCTTACATTTCTATAATCAATCTGTCTGATTTTCATTGCAGCCATGTTTTTGGCAAGAGCATTTGGACGAACATTCTTTGCTGCTGCTGCCAGATCAAAACATTATTCCGCTACAGCTGGTGCTACTAGAAACCCTCTTCAGGAGTTCTTTGAGGGTGATAGGGACCTTGATAATGAGAAACCAGTTGTCTATGGTATGAAATATGCACCTGTTCTTTTTATTCAGAACAGGAATTAAAAATCTCACTGATTTTCCAAGTATAAATAGTGGCTTTGTTTGGTTATTATTTTACCATTGTTGTTAGGTCGGAGTTGGAAGGCTTCTGAATTGCGTCTGAAATCTTGGGATGACCTTCAAAAGTTGTGGTACGTGTTGTTAAAGGAAAAGAACATGTTGATGACTCAACGTCAAATGCTTCATGCTCAGAACTTGCGTTTTCCTAACCCAGAGCGCTTACCGAAGGTATTTCTTCACTTTTTACACCTGGTCTGCTTTACATGTTCTGTATTTATTACCCTTAGTTATGTGGGAGTTTAATCACAGTGGTGGTGCTTTTTTCATTGTTTGGTATTGAACATGTGAGAGAAAATGAATGTGGAATGTTAAACTTTGTATGGGTAGGGGAAAAAACGTGCATGGCTATCAATGATTTTTGTCCATTTAATTTATGTGAAATCAGGTGAGAAAGTCAATGTGCCGCATCAAGCACGTGCTTACTGAGAGAGCAATTGATGAACCAGATCCTAGGAGGTCTGCGGAGATGAAGAAAATGATAAATACTCTTTGATGACTTAACTGATATGTTTCCGTTGCATTGTTGGGTATGCCCTAAGAATAGGACATCTACTTTCATGGATGTTAGAAAATTGCTGACCAAGGCACTGTGTTCAAATACATGATTTATTTAAGTTTTGCCTGTTTAGATTTCTAAATTTGTTTTGTTTGCCCTGAGAGTCAATCTTAGCTGAAATATTTACTGTTCCCAGCCAACAGCAATAATGTTTTTACCACGAACATTACCATTGTGATAAATTGAACCCCATCTGCAGAATGTTCACCAGCATAACATTAACTTAAACTTTGTGAGACTGTTAAAGAAACAGAGAAGGCAGGGTTGTTATAGATAATAAGCTTCTTACTCATCACTTGGAACTTAAATGGGTGGAATTGTTATGGGAACTTGTTATTTGTGAACAAAGAGTTAGTGTGCTGTGATATAAAAATCAGTACTCTCTATTTCAAAATATTTGTCCCTTTAGCATATAAAATATTGTTTCAAAATAATCTTATCATTATAGTTACAATTTTAATTAATTTTTATTGTCCTATTAGATTTAAAAACAACTTTTTCATATCAACCTTTGGATTACTTTTTTTCTATCCTTAAATGTTGTGTGTATAAATATATGATTTCATGCAAAAACTACTTGTGGTACAAATTTTGGGTTTTGGGTCTTTATCACTTTCTCCGAACAGGTACGTAATACATTCTACATCACTGCTACATTACCGCTGAAGTAGCGAACTCAGGAGGCGCTTGCTGAAGTAGTGAACTCAGGAGGCGCCTGTTGAAGTAGCGAACTCAGGGGGCGCAAAATCTGAGGAAAAAAAAACAGTTTGCATCCTAAGATGCAAATTGAGTTCACTACTTAAGTAGCGAAGAATGAAGGGTGAAAACTACAAAAATATTAGATTTGCAAAATTACAGTAGAAATCCTTTATCTTATTTATTTGTAACAGATTGATCCTTTATCTTTTTTTTGTCCCAAATTGGTCCTTTATCTTTATAATTATGCACATATTGATCATTTTTTAATAAAAATATGATGATGTGTCCAGCCCCATAGGATAATCTTATTTCTTCAATAATTTTTTAATGAAAATTTCAGAAATCATATGAAGATTCATCATTGTTCATCATCTTCTTCATCATAATCATCCTCTTTTTCATTACACTTTAACAAAAACACCAAAATACACCTCAAAATTGTATAAATCTATGTGTTATGTTTACCTCAATTTTTTTTTAAACTCCAAAATCAAAATTCCCAATTCTTATTAAATCCTAATTTACCAAATCAGATCTGTGTTATATTTACCTCATGTTTCTTTTTCCCTCACCAACTGTTCCACGAGCAAAACAGTTGTGTTCTTTAAAGTTCTGTTCTTCATTTTTTTTTTCTTGATTTCTTTAAAGCTCTTTTCCACAATTTCTTTAAAGTTTTGTTCTTCATTTTTTTCTTGATTTAATTTTAAGGGTGGTTCTTTAAAATTGGTGGTAAATAAAAATCCAAGCTTTGTGAGATTTGATAGGAATAAAGCAACATCGTAGTAGAAAACACGGTGAGAATTGGAAGTGTTAAAACCCAGAACATATTTTGGGTTGATTTCAATTTTAAGATTTTTTGGGTCGATGAAAACTCATATTTATCATCTCATATTTTTATTTGGTAATTTAGGGTTTAATAAGAATTGGGGAATTTGATTTTGGAGTTAAAAAAAAATTGAGGTAAACAAAACACATAAATTTATATAATTTTGAGGCGTACTTGGGTGTTTTTGTTAAAGTGTAATGAAAATGAGGATGAATATGATGAAGAAGATGATGAACAATGATGAATCTTCATATGATTTCTGGAATTTTTAAATTTTCATTAAAAAAATTATTGAAGAAATAACATTATCCTACGTGGCTAGACACATTATCATATTTTTATTAAAAAATGAAAAAAAGGATTAATATGTGCATAATCATAAAGATAAAGGACCAATTTGGGACAAAAAAAAGATAAAGGACCAATATGTTACAAATAAATAAGATAAATGACCTCTAGTGTAATTTTGCCTATTAAATTTTATAACGTTCACACCATAGAATACGAACTAGTTCGCATTTTAGGATGCGAACTATTTTTTTCCCAATTCTTACTATTTACACACTCACATCCTACGTGCAAAATTTGCGAGCTCGAAAAAAGAAGTCAATATACTAATCGTTTGGGTCGAACTCTCCCTTTAAACTTCAATTGCCATTCCATCATGTCATAGACGGTGTTTCATTGAAGTATTGTGAAACAAACTTGTATACCTTCCTTTTTTTTTATATTCCGAATACCTTCCTCTTTGCTTTGATTAAACTAACAGGGTGTATTGGATTAGAATTTCAAAAAAATTTAAAAGACTTTTTTCTGTTAAAAAAATCTTGTGTTATTCAATCAAACTTTTATAAAATCAAAATAAATCTTATGGTATTTAATTAAGATAATCAAGAAATTTTTTTCAAGACAATGAAATCCACTTTTATTTAATTGAGATTTCTCAGGACTTATAAAATATCTCGAAAACCTGAGACTTTTTCAAATTCCCAAAGACTTTTTTTTTATTTTGCTTTCCGGTTCATCTTTTCGATGGATTTTTCTTTTTTCTTGGTTCACTGATTTATCAAATATGCTTGAACGAATTCTGGTTTTTATTTGAGACTTCGTAATAGTTGAATTGGCATTTCTCTGTACCCTTTGCAAGCATTATTAGAAAATAGGGGGAATTTTTCTACAAAAAAAAAATCAATCTTTTTTTTTTTTGCTTTTCACTGATTAACGGATATGTCTTTAAGGGACCTATTCGAATTTTTTTTTCTCTAAGAAACCAATATAAAACCAAAAATGTTTTAAGGGATTATTTTACTAATTAAGCCAATTTTATTTATGTAGAAAAATACGAGAAGTAGCCTCTGTCATTATGGTTTGCAGTTCTAGAGTTGCACTTTTTTCTAATTTTGTTTTCATCCCACTCACTAGCAGTATCACATTCAGAATGATGCAATTTCTCAACACTGATGTATGAAAATGTTTTATTTGAATAAATCATTAGGATATTTAAGAAATAATAAATTATATTTCATGGTTCTGTTTCTGGTTCTTTTTTTAACTAATTTAATATTTCTATATCGTTGTCCTATTTTATAGGTTGTGTCTCTGCAGATGAAGATCATAATCGTCTCTTCATTTCTGATTGCAATCATCATAGGATTATTGTATGTGATGACAATGGGAAGATTATGAACTGTGTACGTATACTTATTAATTATTCCAGATCATTTATAAGTTATTAATTACTAATTGATTATTCCAGATTCTTTATAAATTATTAGCTTATTTTTCCATTCTGTCTAGTGATAGTAAGACTGACATCAGTGTCAAGCTGTGAACACCTCCCAGTAAAATGTATGTGTGTTTAGGCTAAGGCTAAAACAGTTTTGTTTATTATTGCTTTATATATTACACATTAAAAAATTAAACATATTTTTTTACTACCGGTAGGATCCCAGTTGGACCTTAGAATCTTGAAGACTTGAACCAGTACCAATTCAATATCCGGTTTGGTTTTTAATTATCTTGCTTCGAAGTGTTTGACACCTATGTAACCATTTTGGAATATTAGTGTTCCATTCTAATTAACTGCCGTGTTGCTGCCATATTGTTTGCTAATATTTATTTGAAGACATATACATACTTTAGTTCATGTATTTTGAAGTGTCCTTTCTTTTGCACTTCACTGTTGGACCTTTTTGACCTTATATGCATTTCCTTATCATCATGATAAAATGAATTAACCTTTCTCTTTTTCAATTATTGTTATCTAGAGAAAATAATGAAACTAATACGTTACATTTATACTTTCATGTGTCTTCTTCAGATTGGCTCTTCCCCAAGATTTGAGGATGGTGATTTTGAATCTGCTAAATTAAGGCGTCCAGCTGGTTCTTATTACCATTCTACTGATGATTGCTTATACTTTTTGGATTCAGAGGTATATATATTTGGATTTATACAATTATTATCATCAGATTTCTAGCCAACTTTGTCACATTTGATGGGAATTTTATGTACATCCCTGTTTCCAGAAACATATTGTATGCGTTCTGGATCGGCAATGGTTGGCATCTCGGTCTTTCTCCATTGGTCCTTGCTTGTTTCTGATGATGAGTATCCTCGCATGACTTTTTTGCTCTCCGAATTGATTGCGACACTGCACTTTACTCCCGAGGATTCCCTCTGCAGCCTATGGATCTTGCTCAGGATTTCTTGCACCATAGCCTCTTTAATCCTAACACTAGCATGCATCCGTAACCATCACTCTGCTGCCTTTTTCCCTCTATGACCTCAGTCTTTGCAATCTTTTCTCACGCTTTTCACCCAGTGTACCATTCTTAATCAAACCGTGAAATTCTCTCGAACCGAGCTACGATCCCGATCTTACGATTCTCAACCAGCCTACCGATCCTACGTAGGTTAATGAACTTTGGTGTTGTTCATCCTCAATAAGCTTAAGCCAAAGAGTGTCATTACTAAATACTACATTTTTCATTTGATGCAGGTTGTTATTTTTGCTGTACTGTATTGTAAACTTAAAAAAATTCCAAACTCAAATGATGACAACCAGGAGAAATATGCAGCAAGGATTCTTGATTTTTTGAGCTCTAAGAGATCTGGTAAAAAAGAGAGAGATTCATGGAATGCATTTACCAGTATAATCAATTGGTATTTTGCAACTTTTTGCTCCCTTATTTCAAGAGTACTAGCTGGAACATTCGTTTTAAAATTGATTTTTTTGGTTTTGGAATTTCAGTGCCAATTTAGTTGTTTGCATAAGAACTTCAATATCTTGTGAAAGATGTGAAATGGTCTCTTTGTAATATTTGGAGACTTTGTTTTTGATAAGGTGTAATATTTGGAGATATACTACAGCTTTGATATTTTTTTTTATCAACAATTAGAAAAATATATATAAATGATTAAATTGTAATCAAATTATTTTAAAACGAATTAACATTTTGTAAAACACATCTTTCAATGTTCAGAAGCTCCAGAAACTAAAATAATATTAGAGTATTTTTTGCATCCACTTTATTATCAACATATTACAAGCTTAAGCTCTTAAAATATTACATTTCCTTCATCTACCAAAGATGAATAAAAATAACAAAGTGAAAAGTATAACAGATTAAGAGAGAAAAGAGGTGTTCGAAACCAAAGAAAAAAAATTAATTTATATCTTAGTGATTGTTCGGTCCGTTTCAATTACTAAGAGATAGACTTTTAGAGATTCAAATCCGTCCGTATATATTTCATGACAATTTTTTCACAATTGTTGACTCGAGACTCGACTTGCACCTGGCCGAATACTTTCAAATATTGGTGGTTATTTCAGTTTCGAGTTTGATTGCAGACCCATTCTCGACCATACTTAATAAAAGAACTTTTTTAGTTCTTAATATAATAATTTTTTTAAATTTATTGAATAATTGATGTATTTGGTATAAAAAATGAAACAAATACATCAATTATTTCATAAATCAATTTTTTTTTCTCAGACGGAGTAATCTTACCTTATTCTTACATAATAAGGTACACTTTTTTTTTCTATAAAAAAAATATTCATTCACTAATTAAATTTTCATTTGAGAATCGAGTTTATAGTTGTTTTATATTTATAGGACCATTATATGAAGATGAGAGAAATAATCTATTTTCTAATAGTGTAAAACGGGAAGCGAAATACTATTCTTCATTTCGCCCTATCGTGTAACATCGTTAAACTTATCTATATATATAAATCCTAGATAGTTGTGGAATTGCCTATCTAAACCCTAATCCACAAACCAATGAAAACCTTTCATTTAGCCACATCATCCACTTACATCCATTTAATGTGGGGTACTAATTATAATAATAATAATAATAATAATAATAATTATTATAATAATAATAATAATAATAATAATAATAATAATAATAATAATAATAATAATAATAATTATTATTATTATTATTATTATTATTATTTTGGGTTATTATTCATTTTAAATTTTTTTGTTCATTTTATTATTTTGTGTATTTTATTGTCTTTTTTTCAAAAAAATTAATGTTTTTGCTAATAATCTTTTGTCTAATCTTTATAAATATAAGGAGTTGGTCGATTGTCAGGACTACTTTCTAATGTTAGTAAAAAAAATAGATAAAATAAATTTTACTAATGGTTGTTATGCCCTGTATGATTTTTATCATATTCGATATTTGAGTATGAGTTAAGTTGGTTTATCTTTGCTCCAATAAGTTTCAAATTAATATAAATGTTAAATTCGATAATACAGTAGTTTTTTGGTAAGAGATAATGAAGTAGTTTATCCAACTCAGAATCCTCCAATGAGATTTATAATATAATTAAATAAAAACTTATGTTTCAGCATCGATTGTTTTCCATGGTCAATTATATGTTTTCATTTCCATAGTTATTTTGAAGAATGAGTTAAAGATATTGCTAATCAATGTTAATTAAGAAGATAACAAAGTAACTTCAAATGTGATGTATAAATAAGTTTTTTAAATGTATAAACATCTATATATATAATTCCTAGATAGTTGTGCAACCACTAATCTAACCCTAATCCAGGTCAGTCACTAATATACAATTAAACCACTCAATAATGCCACATCACTTCTACTTACATCATTGTCATCTCTATACACTTTTTCATATGCCTACATTTATATACCTATGACTTTTCATTATACACTCACTCAACTAATAATAATAGGTTTTACTAAATTATACGCATTAATTAATCTTTTATACTATATATTGAATTATAGTGTCCAATTAAGAATCAAATGCACAGTGTATGAGTATGACCACAAACAGTTTTCATAGCGACATGACAATTTATGGATTACCAACTTATTTTGGTAGATGCAATATGATCCATTGTAATCTTTTCGAAATGTATAAACACATCTTTAATATCTATCTTATATTTACATCACTTTTTTATTATTATTATTTTGTTGTTGTTGATGTTATTATTATAATTTTCATAATACTTATTGTTTCAATTTATACGAATGATTTTTCAACATTACAATATAAAATACCTCATAATACCCGTGCATCGCACGGGTGTGGGACTAGTATAATGCAAAACCTATCTAAATTTTATCATAAAATTTTAAATCAAATTACTCAAATAATATATCAAAAAATAAACACGTAAATAATATCAAAACAAATAATCTCGTATAGACTAACATACTACTAATGATTCAAATTAAATTTTTTTTTTGACTAAAAATAAAGGATATTTATTCATTCAAACTGATAGAGTACATCGATGTAATACAAATTCAAATTTGCTAAAAACAAAAAGGATGAATCTGCAAACAAACTCACAGCATCCATGTTAATAGCATAAACGGCAAATTACATAAGCCTACATATATGACTATATTGAAGTGTCTGGAATGTCCATGCCTCCAGATCTGCAGCGTTGATAACATAAAAGTCGACATTGGATAGATTTGTACTTGATCGGATCTAATTCTTCAACCTGAAACAAATGAACACCGCACAAAGACGGGAAAACAAAATACACCGCACAGAGACGGCACAACAGAATACACCGCACAAGGACGAGATAACAAATAACACAAAACCAAACAAATATGTGAAAAATCACACTTATTTAATAACGAGAAAGAAAAAACAATTTGGAGGGGTGATTTTAGGTCAAGATTTGACCTGAAATCACTCCTCTTTGATAAACTAAGAAGAAGAAAAAAGGTGACGGCTAGGGTTAGAACTTAGGAGATAAGAGAAAAAAAGATAGGGACAATGATTCAAATTAATTAAACCTTTAAAATAAGTTAAATCATCATCATCATTACAAAAATTTTAATAAAATAATTAAAACTTTGCCACGTGTGTGATATGGGCCCCGGTTAACAAACTAAAGGTGAACCGTGCCTTCAGGTAGTGACTGAGATTGAGATTGAGATGTTGTTGTTCAATTCTGAAACTCAAATAATTCAATTTCAAAACTTACCTTAACAATCAAAATCAGATCCAACCTAATAATTCATTTCATTTCAATTTCAATTTCACGTTCTTGTCTCTTCTCTTCTGTTTCTTCTTCTCCACTCTCACTCTCTTCCATGGCTTCTTCTTCTTCCCTCGGCGACAATTTCAACCTTCTCTCGCCTCAACAGCAAGACTTGGTCAAGACTCTATTGGATAATGGCCAATCCCATCTGTTTAACAATTGGCCTGCTCCCGGCGTCGACGACGCCGAGAAGAAAGCATTCTTCGATCAGGTTTCCTTTCATCCATTCAATTATAGATCTCATTATTATTATTATTATTATTATTATTATTATCTAAACGACACTGCCTTTTTGTTAGCTTGTTCTTCTTGATTCTAGTTACCCTGGTGGTTTGGTTGCATATATCAAAAACGCTAAACGACTCTTGGCTGATTCTAAAGCTGGAACTAACCCTTTTGATGGTTTCACTCCTTCCGTAAGTCACATTTTATTATTATATTTTCAACATTGTGTATTGGAATTCTATATTTATATCTATATGTATAGTCATGCTATCGAATTTGAATTTTTTGTTTGTGCTTATTCAAAATAACTTATACGAATAAATAAGCTTTTATGTATTATTTATAAGTTTGTTGAGGTATTTTGTGAAATAATAGCTTATGAAGATACAATTTTTACTAGCGAGAACTTATGAATTAACATAAAAACTCATTTATTTGCATAAGCTATTTTTCGTAAGCTAAAAATATAAGTTAATCCAAACAGGCCCTTTATGTCATTTCATATTGATAAGCTAGTTCAACCGCCAATTTTACCAAACACTACAGATTTGATTAGCTATGTTTATTCGCTACAAGCTATAGGCTCATCCACTATAAGCTAGTTATTAGCTATCCACTATGTTTTTTCCAAACAAAGCCTATGTAAGACTGTTTATTTTTTATTTTTTTTTAAAAGAAACACTGTTTAGTAACAGTAATGATTTTTCAGGTTCCAACTGGTGAGACATTGGCATTTGGTGATGAGAACTTCATCAAATTTGAGGAAGCAGGTGTGCGTGAAGCTAAAAGAGCTGCATTTGTTCTTGTTGCTGGCGGTCTTGGGGAGCGTCTAGGATACAATGGGATTAAGGTATAACTTATCAATATTATCGCTCTGTCATTCTTTGTGATGATGGCATCTTGTATGTATAAAGATGGTTGTTCTTTTGTCAAAATCAATCAACATCCATTTTATGGTGTTTGGTGATCTTATCAACTTGAAATCTTGAGTACTATGAAAACCAAAATTTTCAAGTAGCTGCAGAGCTTAAAATAAATTACTGAAGGAGCAAAATCAAATTAAATGCCAAGTACATTAGGAAGTTTTTGGTGGATCTTGATTAAATAAAGATTGTGACGAGGAACCTAACTCCAAACGCATTGGCAAATTTGTCATTAACTAAATTATCTGTTGAAGAAGCCATGTGCTTAGACTGGGATGATTCTTTTAAACAATCCATATCTAAGTATACCGTAGATTCGTTCGGAGTACCAGTTCTTTAAATTTATTCATGAATAAACATTTCATTTTCTTGATGTTGAGTACCCTCTCATCTGCCACTACAAATCTTACTTTGAAATTTGAATTGGAGGGTTTTATTCTCATGTAAATTAATATTTCAAAATAATTTTAATAATTTCTGTGAATCGCCCCATCACAAATCACAACAAAGCTCTTTTGATGTTTACAAGGATAACTTAATATTGATTTTAATGTAGCTCTGGTCTGTTTTAATTTTGGGGTCGTTATTTTTCTCTTTAAATTCTGTGTTGTATTTTTTTTGTAATTTGCTTGGAGGACTATTTATTCTGTCACTTACGATATTTATCTTATTTCCACAAATAGAATCTTCTCCTTTCTCCTGCTTCCAAAACAAAGTAGTGTAAGGTATGCATGTAGATGCAAGTATGTCTAAGCAACTTAGTTCAAACTTCAATCTCTAATACTGAAACATAAGGACTAATACTTTTTCATAGCTTTAGCTCTAGTTTGGTACTTTATAAACGGCTTTTTTGTGCCACGTGTTTGTTGTGTATGGACAATTCTGACATGAGAAAGGATTAAATACTAATTCTTAACCATAGCTTCTGCTATTCTTGTTTTAGGTTGCTCTTCCAGCAGAAACAACTACAGGGACATGTTTCTTACAACATTACATTGAATCCATATTGGCACTTCAAGAAGCAAGCTCAGAAGGTCAGTCCTAATTTTCTTCTCAATATAGAGTCATATTTATCCATCTAATTTTGTTGCGAATGTGATAAAACAAAAGACTTTGAGAAACTTGTGTTGACGGCCTGTTTAAATTATACCCAATTTACATTACTGAGGGCCTATTTTATGATGGAACATAACTTTTACTATATGATATAATTTTTAAGGAGAATGACTTGATTTTGGAAGAAACAAAAATCAGTAGAAAATAACTCCCTAGAAAACATTTCTGGTGAAATATTTTTTCTTAAAAAGTATTTTCATCCGAGTATTTTTACAGAAATTTACGTGTTATGTGAAAATATTCTTAAAATGACATGTATGTCATCTTTCCCTCCTAAAAAGAGTTGTAACAGTTGACTGTGACACCAAATATAGGAATTTAGGCAAAATGCCTTTTTTACTTCTGATATAACGCTTTCCAAAAAATATTTCCACACTAGAGAAAGAAAAACTACTTTTGGAGTTTATTTTTCTTCCTTTCTTTCAAACAGTAGCCTATTCTCTTGTGGTTATTAATATTAACTATGATATTTATTAACTATAATATTTCAAAGTATTTTCTAGTAATGAGTGTGCTTTTCAACATTCAGGCGAAAGCAAGGCACAAATTCCATTTGTTATTATGACATCTGATGACACCCACGGGCGTACCTTAGAACTATTAGAATCAAATTCTTACTTTGGCATGAAACCCACACAAGTGACACTTTTAAAGCAGGTACATTTTTTAATGTCTTGTAGAAAGTTAAAACTGGCTTTCAGTTTTTTAATTATTAAACTATTAAATTTGAACATGATTTAGGAAAAAGTTGCATGCTTAGATGATAATGATGCCAGGCTTGCATTGGATCCAAAAAACAGATACAGAATTCAGGTATTGTTGGAGGCAGAGAACGAAATGTGTTCTATTAACCTTATATATTGGATTTTCAAACAAAGTGCGTTCTATTAACGATTTCTCTTTGGGTAGACAAAACCTCATGGGCATGGTGATGTGCATTCACTTCTTCATTCCAGCGGTATTCTGAAAGTATGGTATGACTCAAACAGTTTATTGATCTTTTATAAGACCTGTTTGTATGTCTTCAATTTCATTTTTATTGATAAATACATATTCCTCAGTAACTTAATAATTTCTGAGCATATTTGGGCACAAAAAGCTTACATAAAACTAAAATTATCGGATGCCAATTTTATAAATTGATAAGATTGTCTTCTAAAATCCCAAGAATTAAGTAGAGAAAATGGCTCTTTGTTTTTTGTTGATATGCATTGATCATAAATTTGATTTGATGAATCTATATTTTGTTAGGCATGATGCTGGGTTGAAATGGGTTCTCTTTTTCCAAGATACAAATGGACTTCTCTTCAAGGTTAGTTGCTTTAGCATTTCATACTTTTAACTAATCCATCGGTATATTTTTAGTATTTATTTTCTAGAAATTTGTGGATTTAGGCAATTCCATCAGCACTGGGTGTCAGTTCTACCAAACAGTACCAGGTCAATTCTCTTGCAGTACCTCGGAAAGCAAAAGAAGCTATTGGTGGAATTACCAGGCTCACCCATTCTGATGGTAAGTTGATTGTTTCATCCCTCATCGACAAAGAAATTATTACTGAGTTTGGAGTCGCATATGTTATTTTAAGGGTTAAATATGTTTTTAGTCCTTACTTTTCATTCAGCCCATGCATATCATTCGAAATTTTAAATTTTTTTTCTGCGGTCATGTTTAGTACATTATATGAATCTATCTTACAAAAGTTTAAATTTTTTTAACAAGAGATGAATTAAATATGAATTTTTTAGTTTTTTGCCCATAAAAATTCATAAATAATTCATCTTATGTTAAAAAAATCTAAATTTTTATCGGAGATGTTCTTATAATATTATAAACATGAATATAAAAGATCATTCAAAAATGTGAAAGTATGCAATAGTTTGATTAAAAGTAGGGACTAAAAACCTTGACGGAAAAAACTTCAGGGACTAAAAAGTGTGAAAATAATCTTCAGGGACTGAAACGAAAATTCTGGAAAACTATAGGGACCAAAAACATATTTAACCCTTATTTAATTGTGGATGAGAATAATAAACTTGCATGATGCATAATAGAAGGTATAATGCTGAAACAATTTTGATGTTGATCTTCAAACTATTCACTTGAACTAATACAAGTCATAATTGTAAATCTTTGACAGCTAAATGAGCCATGTAGCTTTTTCATCCCCTCAATTGTGTTTCTACCACTCTCTGTTCTTATTTTCTTGAGAACTAAAATGCTACCAGTAAATAGTTGCTAGGGTAGATCCTTTTTTTTTTCAGAAAAAGTATTTGGTGTGAGATCACAATTTGAAATCTTGGACATTTGATTGAAATTATAATATTACATGCATGGAGGTTTTATTCAAATTTATTAACATTATATTATAGAAATAATATATCTCTCGACTTCATTACGTCAATCTCATTTTTATGGATTTTCCTGAATTAATATTTTAGCACACGCTCATTAAAATAACAGGGAGGTCTATGGTGATAAACGTGGAGTACAATCAGCTAGATCCACTTCTGAGAGCAAGTGGATACCCTGATGGTGATGTCAACAGTGAGACCGGTTTCTCCCCATTTCCAGGAAATATAAACCAAGTAATCATTTTTCATACTTATCTCAATGTTATCGTCCCGTCTATTGTTGGGCTGATTTGATAGTATGCTTATCTGCATTGTTATCATGTTATATGGTGTTAGCTCTCAGATCATGATGCATCATGTTTTGGGATTTGAATACTAGATATATCAAACTCTGAAAACCGTGGCTTAACATCATATCCTTCTACAGTTGAATTGTATCATGATTATGCCATGATTACTTAGTGACGATATCTTACTTTTTCTGCCAGTTGATTTTAGAACTTGGTCCTTACATGGAAGAGCTCGCAAAAACAGGAGGTGCCATACAGGAGTTTGTTAACCCAAAGTAATGCTTCTTTCAAATAATCACTATACAATATTATTAGTATTTTACTTCATCACTTTGGTGTAGCATGCTTCAACTATGCTTTGTTGTTACATCAGACTTTGCTTTACCATTTTTTTTCTAGATAGATGATCGATGTTATTCTTTACATGTGAGCTATTCCAATTAGTTTGTTCTTGAACTAGCAATATTTCATCAGAAAGTTTTCATGAACAACATGAGGAAAAATCTATGTTGACATAATTTTCTCTCACTATATTATTATTTTTTTCCTGATATATTACATCCACAATGTTATATTTACTCTCTACAGGTACAAAGATGCCAGCAAAACTGCATTTAAATCTTCAACTCGACTTGAATGTATGATGCAAGACTATCCAAAAACATTGCCCCCAACTGCCAGGGTTGGGTTCACGGTATATTATCTATTTGAGAGCAGTACCTAAATTTGAGCTAATCAATGGTTATCAAGTTTGGCTTTGCCATCCTTCAAGATTATATTTTCAGTCATAGATGGAGTCAGTTCATATTGTGATGTCACTTTGTGGGTGTTTTGTTTTTATTTTTGGTGCTACCTGACTGATCCTATGTAACTGTGTAGGTGATGGAAACATGGTTTGCTTATGCACCTGTGAAGAATAATGCTGAGGATGCTGCTAAGGTACTACATACATTATAATTTCTAATGCAAAAAGTTCATACGTGTAGAAACGAAAGAAGGTAAAAGGAAATAGTGGGAGTGCTTGATTTCCTAGTAAAGTGTATGCAGTATTGAATTGAAGTAAATTGGAAAGGTCTTACCACAAGTTTGTGATATTTAAAATTTTGTATTCAAATTGAATTTTTTGTTGTATAAAAGGTTGACCTTTGAGCAATGGTATCTTAGGTCTCACTTATTATTTGTTTCATTTTCATTTTTTCTTAAACTATAAAATTGCAGCTTTGTTTCCTATATTCAAAGTTTGGTAAAAGAAATATTGAAAACAATTAATTGTTGTCAGTGTGAAATACACTGAAAAGGGGGCATTTTTGTAACTAAAGTTGAAAACAAGAAATGAAATCAGATAATGGAAACAAAAACCAAATAGGCCCTTAACCTGCTTAAAGGTTTTCAAGATGGATAATTGCGTGTACTTTTTTTTGTCTGAAGGTGCCAAAAGGAAATCCATACCATAGTGCTACCTCTGGAGAAATGGCCATCTATCGTGCAAATAGCATTATTCTCAAAAAGGTAATTTCGTGATTTTACCCTTGTAACGTGTAAGTCTTGAATGACACAGGTGTTAATTTTATTACTTCGATGTTATTTTCTTTAAATTATTTTATGTTCTTTCCGCACGAATTAGTTTTGTTGATATTTGTGATTTATTTTTAGGTAATGTGAAAATATTTGCGATAGAATTTCAATTCATGTTTTAAGTGTGCCGAGTCCATCATACAAAATAACAGAGAGATAGAGAGCGATGTCGATCATAAGATCTAAATTGAACGGATGAAATGCAGGAATGTTTTGAGTGTAATGTGATAAAAAGAGTAAAAATAAATTATTACACTGCTATAAAACCTGCGATGTTGCATAGAGCTTCCTGTTGCGTGGTAAACAAGTAACTAGAAATTAAACTTAATGTCAGAAAGATGAGTACGTTACCATGAATGAGTGGTCATACAAAATAAGATAGGAATAGAAATGGAATTATTTGGGAGAAATTTGAGATTACCCTCATAGTAGAGAGGATGCTATAATCTTGCATTAGATGATTTGGACATGTACAAAGAAGACCTATAGAAACACTGTAAGGAGAATAGTCCAATAGTTAAATGTGGCAACTGGCAAGAGACGAAGGAAAGTTAAATTATAGATCAGACCATTAAGAGAGGTTTGGCGAAGGGTAACTTGTCTATCGCAGGACCTAATTCACGTCAGGAACATACGGGATATTGACCATTAAGAATCTTCGTTGTTTTAGATTCTTTTTGGAATTCCTGCACTGTGTATCTATCGGCACATTCTCATGTATTTTGTGCTTTTGTCCTGACTACCTAGATGCTAATTGCTAAAACCATAATTGAATTGACAGTTCAGATTGTAACAAATTCTCTGCGTTATTTTTTTCCTTCCAGGCTGGTTTCCAAGTACCAGATCCAGTATTGCAGGTTTTCAATGGTCAAGAGGTTGAAGTTTGGCCCCGTGTCACATGGAAGCCAAAATGGGGTCTGACTTTTTCTTTAATCAAGAGCAAAGTTAGTGGAAATTGCTCCATTTCTCAGAGGTCTACACTCGCAATCAAGGGTCAAAAAGTTTTCATTGAAAATCTTTCCTTAGATGGGGCTCTTATCATAGAATCGGCCAATGATGCAGAGGTATGGCAATGACAATACAGTTTATCAGTATTTTAGCATGCTGAGTGTTTTGTTGCATTTGCATATCAAATGACACCAACTAGTTTGATACCAAATGTTACACCTCTCAATAATGTTTTAACCGATATAAATTTTATAAAATTCACCGTTGAATTGAAAGTTTATATCATATAGATCATTTGTGTAAAGTTTCAAACAAATCCAAAATCATTTGATATGGTATTGCGACACATAAAGATTAACGTCATATAAAAAAAGACGCAAACCGTTAATTTTGATGTATCTCAATAACATATCAAATGATTTTGGATTTGTCTGAAGTTTTACATAAATGATCTATATGATATAAACTTTCAATCCAACAGTGGATTTTATAAAATTTATATCGGTTAAAACGTTACTGAGAGGTGTAACATTTGGTGTCAAACTAGTTTGTGTCATTTGATTCTGACCCTATTAGGAATAGTTATAACTTGACGTAAGACATCAAATAGTGTTAGTCTTATTTCCTAAACCGCCCATACTCCTCAGTGATGTTATCAACTTTTCTGAATAGGTTATCATCCAAACTATGTATGGTTTTCGTGATATTGGATTTGGACAAAAACATTTTTCGAATAGCAATTATCATTTTAAAAATACTCTGAGGTGCACATATATCGAGAACTTAAAGTACATGGCAACTGCAGAACTTCTAATAAAATACACAACTTGATAAACAAATTATTGGGGAAACAGTCATTTTAGTCCCTGACTGTGCAACTTGCTGTCATTCTAGTCCCTGATTGAAGAAAAACTACAAAATAGTCCCTGATTCTGCAATTCATTATTCACTTTGGTCCCTGACGTTAAAAATAGCAGTTAACTTTACAAAAAAAAACTGATGTGGCAGTTTTTGGGGACACGTGGCACGCTGAGTAGGCTTAGTTGGATAAGTGGCATGATGATATGTCCTGGGACCAAAATGACAATATTTTTTTTTATTTCTTCATCTTCTTCCTCTCATTCTTCCTCATCTTCTTCATATATTTCATCAATAAAACTCATAACTTTAAACAAAATTATCACAAGACCTCAATCAAAATTCTTCAACAAAATTCTTAAGATAAATAACAAGAACTCAATCATCAATATCACATCTTCCTTCTTCAAAAGGAAGTCAATCAAGCAATTAAGATCAAATAATGGGTTGCACAAATCAAACTATCAGTGAAACACAACACCACCAAACCAATTCAGTCCAAAAAAAAATTTCCAGCCACACAAATCTATATATTTAACCCTAAAGTAATTTTTTTTTTTTCTTCTTTCTATTAAAACAATAGCAACAAAAAACTTCATCTGTGATGAATGAATATATTGAATTGAAGCTCAAGTATTTTTTACATACCCAGAAGAGAAATTCGTGGAGAAATAGAAACTTTAATCTTAGATCCTTTGGAAATACCCAGAATACATGTATGAAGAAGCTTTGTTGAAATTTTGATTAAAACATTGGATTTAAAATTCTGGATTTTATTCATGAATGTATGAAGAAGATCAAGAAGATTGAGAAGAAGGAGATGAAGAAATGAATTTTTTTTTGTCATTTTGGTCCCTGGCCATATCATCAGGCCACTTGTCCAACTAAGGTCTACTCAGCGTGCCACGTGTCCTCGAAAAAATGCCACATCAGTTTTTTTGTAAAGTTAACGGTCATTTTTAACACCAGGGACCAAAATGACTAACGGATTGTAGAGTCAGAGACTATTTTGTAGTTTTTCTTCAGTTAGGGACCAGAATGACAGCGGATTGCACATTCAGGGACTAAAATGACTATTTTTTCCTTTTACTCTTTAAATACTAAATTCCTAATAAGGATTGCACATGCTATATATATTCCTTCATATTTTTAATTACTACTTTTATTACTGCGCCCCACCACTATCTCTTCATAAAGTAATTGAAGCTTGAAACTTTTCCTATTTGTTTGCAACTTTTCCTATTGACTTAATGCACATGGCTATGTTTGATTGAATGTTTTAAATTAATGAGGGGATTTTTAATATTTCTTTTTATGCAGGTAAATGTGGGTGGTTCAGTTCAGAACAAAGGTTGGACTATTGAACCAGTTGACTACAAAGATTCCTCAGAACCTGAAGTATTGAGAATCAGGGGTTTTAAATTTAACAAAGTTGAACAAGTGGAAGAGAAATACTCTGAGCCGGGCAAATTTCAGTTCAAAAAGGCTTGAAGTGTTGCATTTGTGCAAAGAATATTTAGCTCTTGTTTCATTATCTATTCTTTATTCACTTGTATGTTGAGCTATAAATTGGGTTGGGAGAATGCCTTTTTAGTAATAAATAATGTTTTAAGTAGTGACATTAAAGTTTTGAAGAGTTTCTTGCATAATGGCACCCTCCCACCTAGGTTTCTGAGTGGAGTAACTGTATTAGTATTACTTTGTTCATAAGATTATCTCCACTTTGATTAGGGAAATTTTGTTGCATTCAAGGTGTAAATGATCTGAGCCCCCTTTATGTTGGTGACCTAGAAATTTAAACATCATTGTCACATATATGAGAATGCCTTTTGTGGATTTGGATTAGGTGTAGTGTGACATACATCTCGATTGTTCGATCAAGATCGGATAATATAGATTCTAAAGCAGATTTTGATTTATTTTTTAATTTAAAAATTGAGCTTGAAACATGCTTTATATTTTGGATTGTCCAATCTTGATTAGACGCCTGAGATACATGTTATTGTATGTGGTCATAGAATTATGATTGCGCACTCATTAGTCTTCTCTCATAAATCAATGAATAAATTTTATCTCTCTCCGGCCTAACGGCCTCCCTCTTAGAATTTTTTTTTTTTATCTCTCTCACACAACCACACTGCCCTCTTGTCCTATTTCTTTTTAACGGTGTGATTGGTCGAAGAGAGAAGTTGTTTGTTTTTGTTGGTGCAAAAATAATTTTAGAAGACAAGAAAATGCTACATATATGAATATTTTGTCGTAGTATATTCAACTTTTTAGCTAAATGTAATCAAAAGTGACTGAATTATTAAATCATTTGTGTTCAAACCACTTGATTAACATACCACTAAAGGGGAATATTAGCGAGTGTTGTAAACTTAATGATACAAAGTTTGATTAAAAAAATGTGGACCCATATAACTTTTATGGACCCATACAAATTTTAACCAATGGAAGAGAGTGTGTTAGAGTGTGTTGCTAGCACTCCTCTTCCTATCGATGAAAAAGGCACATGATTGGTGTTGGTTTATATGTTTGTTTCTGTTAAGCAATAATCGTGCTTCATTAGCTAATTCATCACAATACAAGCCCCTTATATAGGCCAACACACAATACAAGTAACTAACTATGTAACAAGCAACTAATCTGTAAAACTGCAGGCCAAGCCAAGGCACACGCGCGCGCATAGAGCTTGCAGCTCAGTTGCCTTGCATGCCAAGCTAACTCTGACTTACTTCAACAAACACAATCTAAGCCTACTTAGCATATACAATGAAGTGATCCTAACACATACTCCCCTAAATTGAACTCTATTAAGATCAATTTACAGATTCCAATTTACACAAACCCAACTTGTCTCTATTCCTGCTGAAGCTTTCAAAACTCAAGGCCTTGGTCATAATGTCTGCTACTTGCTCAAAGGATGAGCAGTGAATCAACTGAACAACTCCTTCCTTAGTCAAATCTCTCAAGAAATGGAACCTGACATCAATGTGTTTGCTTCTACCATGCATCACAGGGTTTTTTGACAGTTTAATTGATGAACTGTTATCACAATAGATGGTAATGCATCTGCTTTCTCTTGAATCAATTTGAGCCAAAATTCTGGACAACCATATGCCTTGACAAACACTGCTAGCTGCAGCAATGAACTCAGCCTCAGTGGTAGATAGAGTAACTATTGGTTGCTTCTTTGATCATCATGAAATTGCTTTTGAACCAATCATGAACACATATCCTGATGTGCTTCTTCTATCATCAATGTCACCTGCATAGTCAGAGTCAGACCATCCAACTAGTTCACTCCCTTTGCCTCTTTCATACCATAAGTCATAGCTAGTTGTTCCTCTTAGATACCTGAAAAGAACGCAAGATTTTCTCAACTATGTTACCTTGTGTCATGATTTCACCATGCATCTTCATCTTGTTAGCAATTGTCAATGTTCTGCAGAAGTAATCCTCGATTGATTCACCAATCTTCATGTTCAGAGTCTCATATTCCTTCCTCAAGGCCTGCAACTGTGCTCTCTTCACTTTCGATGAGCCTTGATACTTTTGGCGCATAGAATCCCAAATTTCTTTGGCAGTATCTTTAGAAAGAATTGTTTCAAGAATTGTTCTATCAATTGCTTGAAAAAGATAGTTCTTGGCTTTCAGATCTTTCAATCTACTATCTTCAGCTGCTTTCAATTGCTCATGGGTTGCATTAGCAGGTGCGACTGTAACTTCATTCTCAATCAGATCCCAAAATTCCTTGGAACGCGGCAAGTTCTCCATAAGCATGACCCAATGATCATAAAATCCATCGAATCTTGGGATGGAAGGCTGCATGTAATTGCTTGATTCAGCCATGGAAACTTGAATCAGAAGCTTCTGAGTTTTCTTGTGTAACTAATTCTGGTTCTTTGTGTAACTAACTACGGTTATTAGACGAAGAAAGGATTTTTGGATCGAAACCAGGCTCTGATACCAATTGTTAAGCAATAATCGTGCTTCATTAGCTAATTCATCACAATACAAGCCCCTTATATAGGCCAACACACAATACAAGTAACTAACTATGTAACAAGCAACTAATCTGTAAAACTGCAGGCCAAGCCAAGGCACACGCGCGCGCATAGAGCTTGCAACTCAGTTGCCTTGCAGGCCAAGCTAACTCTGGCTTACTTCAACAAACACAATCTAAGCCTATACAATGAAGTGATCCTAACGGTTTCAAACCTTAAATTGTCATCTAAATATAAATGTTCATATAAAATGTTTTAGTCATTGCTAGGGTGGCAAGTGTTCGGTGTGATCTAATGTGCATCAATGTTTGATTTTTTTTTTAAATTAGGTGATAATTCACTGAAATTAAATTCACATATAATCGTGAGATCCTGTGTTTATATGAGACCAATGTTTAAAAATTTTGAGGGCGACAAGAGCTACTGATTTTAAGTAGAATAGTTAATATTAGAAAGATAACATTTTATATTTTCAAGATATTAAATGCACAAAGTTCAATATAAAATTTTCTTATTAGAATGTTTAATTAGTGCTTCGAAAATACTGTATACTCCCTCGGGTCCTTATTATAAGAAGAAGTTTACTTTTTAGATTCATAGAATGTTGGATGTATCTAGTCAATAATATGGACCAGATACATCCAACATTCTATGAATCTAAAAAATAAATTTCTTCTTATAATAAGGACCGAAGTAGTATTTTTCTACTATTATTACTCGGTTCTTAAGATGTATTTTAAGAATACATGTTAAGGATCTCATTTGAAATGAGTTTTGTGCATTAATTAAATTGGCTGATCGAAACAATTGTTAGTTGGTTCAGTAGTGATTGACGCTGAACTTGATGGTGAGAATCACCGTTCAATTTCCCACAATTATGATCGAGAGCGAATATAAATTACTTGACGCTAAAATTGACCCCGAACCACATTAAATCGCTAGAAAAAAAAATTGGCGGATCCAATCTAAACACAAGGAATATTCTCTTTACATACACGTGCTCCCTACGATAAAGGTATCTCTTTCTACGATGAAAAGAACACAAAGATAGACACGACACACGCACCAAACACGCATTTGAATGTACTTTGTACTTTATAGTTTATTCCCACAAATGACAGATAACCAAAACCAAGGAAGTTACAATGAAAACGATCTCAGTAAATTGTCAATATTGTACGTACCCTTGTAGTTGTAGAGATAGGACAGGCCATTTGTGGATCTAGTTAGATTCCAAATCCACACTACCAAGCCTAACAACCAACTTTTTAATGTTTTTTTCAAATTGTCGGATGACTAGACTCTCACGCATTTAAATGTGGAGAAATGTGAAATTCGGAGTTCGAACTCCAGCCACTCAAATAATGTTCATAGTAACTATAATTTTAACTATACTTATGAGACGCTCAAATGTTACATTCACTTCTTTAAAATGAGTAATTAACAAATCAAAAATATTCATAATAATAAATCAATAGTTTATTAAATTAAGAATCCTTTATTTAGTCATTCTTTCGGTTTAGATGATCTAAATCTAATTATTTTTATCTCTTTCCGATATTTTTATTTGGTAAAGTAGTCTAATAATAACTAAACCGGCACCACACATGTTAAATGTGGAGAATTGGAGATTTCAGTGTTTGAACTCCTGCCGTTATATATAAATGTCCCTACAATTGTCAATTGAGCTAGATTTACAAGACTCTCTCATACTTATAAAAAATTATCAATTGAATTAGCTGTCATGTTATTCACGCACCAAAGCCAATAGTGTTAGACAAAATTAATTAATTATATTAGTTGAAAATAAGTAAGCAAGTTCCGTATTAAAAAGTTATAAGATCGTCTTGGGTAAAACAATTTTTTTTGTCGGACTTTATTTATCTTACGGCCGAAATTCAAATTACAGGCGCCTCTTTCCCTTCGAACAGGAAGGTTAACAAAAAAAAATTTATAAGATCTAAAAATAATTTATAAAAAAATAAATTCACTTTCAAATTATTTTGTAGCTATGAGTTGGCACCAATTTTTAACCTGGAAATAAAAATATAAATGGAAGACCTGAAGAAAAGTACTCCATAAATTCTTTAATAAATTAGACTGGGATCAATAGTTTTCTTTTTTCATACGACTTTCAGTTTCGATGTGCTAATTTTATTTTATTTTTGACAAACGATGTACTAATTTTGAAAACACCATTTTTATTGATTTTTGGTTTTTTATAATAAAATGAAGCTTTCAAGCGTATGGTGCGAAACTTCCTGTAAATTGCATGAGTCTTCGTCTTTTTCAGCTCTGCTTATGTGTTTTTCTCCCGTACACAAAGGGCAACTTCAAATTTCATAACAAATCAAGATTGTAAAAATTTGAAAATTCAAGTAAACGAGTCCTTTATGTAAAGCTCCTACTAGGGTACAAAATTAAGCTAAAAAGAAAAACCAAATGCAAAAATGAAATAAAAAAGAGATAAAAAAATAAAATAAAACCCTATACATCACTCATCATCGAATGAATCACAACATCAATCCTTTTTTTTTTTTGTCAAATAGTTTAGTGATCAGATTCACACAATTTAAGTGTGAAGAAACAGAGAATCTGGACTCAACTCTTCAGCCATGCAAATAGCGTCCCTCATAGTTATCAGCTGAACTATGTACTTATAAGACAACAATTGTAACCTACAAAATATAAAAAAAAAAAAAAAAATCTAAATAGTCATGCCAAATAAACCTTATTCCATTCATAAAATAAAATAAAAAAAAAAAAACCTTATTCCATTTCTAAATCCAAGCTTACTAAAATTCTTTTTCTTTGATACAATACTAAAATTCTAATTTACAACCAAATTAATTCGTTGTTGATATTTAGACTCAGTAATTATGATTTTACAAATTAACTCGTGGTTTTTTTATTTATTTTTGGATACAATTTTAACTCGCAATTTTTTGTTGTCAAATAATTAGTGGTTATAGAAATTTCACTCTATATAATTTAATATTCTTATTAACTGAATTAAGTTCAAGACGTTCCTTCATAGACTTCCGATAAAATTGGAACGATACGGTGAATTAAGCTCAAGATAACACAATTTTAGCCAACTTAATAAATATATCTTATACACCTCGCATGGTCCACGCACCCTTTGCCATTGTTTTTATATATAGCCTAATGTTTGTTAGATATTTAATATAAAACTATCATGTGCTTCCATTTAATATTGTAAGTTAAAAATTATAACTTATCGAAGACTTTTATTTTTTGGTACAAATAAATAACTTACCAAAGTCTAACAAAGTCTTTGTAAGTTTGTCTATATATATAAGCATGTTGTGATTATATAACCATACGCCCAAAAGTGTAAATATATGACATCGAGTAAAGGAATAACGTGCACTACCATAGTATCATAAATTCATAACATCCTTTGTCAAAAAAATTAAATTCATAACATCCCTTTCTTCTTTTATAAATTTTTAGATGTTGTTTGTGAATATGCCTCTTCTATCTAGCACTGATTTGCATCGTATTTTTGAGAAGCTAGACACAAATTGCGATGGTTTTGTAAGTCTTGAGGAGCTAAATTGGGTGCTCCAAAGAATAGGTAGTAATAATAATTCTCAATTTAGTTTAGATGAGCTTGAATCTCTTGTGGAAAAAAAGAGCTTAGACTTCAATGAATTCTTGTTCTTTTACAACTCTATATCAAAACAAAACAATGGAGAAAACAAAGGAGGAGGTGATGATGATGAGTTGGAGAGAGATCTTGTGAAGACTTTTAAAGTGTTTGATTTGGATGGAGATGGATTCATTACAAGCCAAGAGCTTGAGTGTGTTTTGAAGAGACTTGGATTCTTGGATGAAAGAAGTGGTAAGGATTGTAGAAGCATGATTAGGTTTTATGATACCAATTTAGATGGTAGGCTTGATTTTCAGGAATTCAAGAACATGATGTTGCTTACATCTACATGATTAATCTTGTATAAATTTCAATATTATGTGTCAATGTATGTTAGATGTTGTACATTATTGATAATCAATATTCAATGCATATGAAAGTCTAAAGGTTCCTATTTGCCACACCTAAAGCCTAAATTAACATTAGACAATCAAGGTAACCGACTTTCAGATTGTTAGAATTAGATGAACTAGATACTTACCCGTGCGATGCACGAGTCTTATGCGCAATTTTATACTATAACGTCGAAAAATTATTTGTATAAGTAGTAAATTTAAAATTGAAACAATAGGTATTATCAAAATAATAGTAATAATAGAAGTTATCTAAATGTGATATAGATGTTAAATATATGTTTATACATTTAAAAAACTTATTTATACATCACATTTGAAGTTATTTTGGTATCTTCTTCATTAACATTGATTAGCAATATCTTTAACTCATTCTTCAAAATAACTATGGAAATGACAACATATAATTGACCATGGAAAACAATTGATGTTGAAACATAAGTTTTTATTTATATTATAAATCTCATTGGAGGATTCTGAGTTGGATACACTACTTCATTATCTCTTACCAAAAAAATTACTGTATTATCGAATTTGTCATTTATATTAATTTGAAACTTATTGGAGCAAAGATAAACCAACTTAACTCATACTCAAATATCGAATATGATAAAAATCATACGGGGCATAACAACCATTAGTAAATTTTATTTTATCTATTTTTTTTACTAACATTAGAAAGTAGTCCTGACAATCGACCAACTCCTTGTATTTACAAAGATTGGACAAAAGATTATTAGCAAAAACATTAACTTTTTTGAAGAAAAAAAAAACAATAAAATACACAAAATAATAAAATGAACAAAATTTTTTAAAATGAATAATAACCCAAAACAACAACAATAATAATAATAATAATAATAATAATAATAATAATAATAATTGCAATTAGTACCTCACATTAAATGGATGTAAGTGGATGATGTGACTAAAAGAAAGATTTTCATTGATTTGTGGATTAGGGTTTAGATAGGCAATTCCACAACTATCTAGGATTTAGATATATATAGATACAGTATTATTTAAGATCATTATAGGTTAATTATGAGAAGAAAACCCATATTATACACAATCGAAACAAATTTTTATGGTTTTTTATCCATTATTTCTTGAAAAATTAAGGGTATTTACTTAACAACCAAAGAGAATAAGTTACATAAATAGATGTGCATGTCAAGTAAAAGTTAGTTAGTAAGTAGCACAAGCAAATCTATTTATATGACGTTTTTATTGATTGTTATTAAATATCTTCAATTATGTAAGTGATAATGTACGCCAATTTTTTTTCACCATCTAATGTGTCCGGCTCACTGGACCGTCTAATCTGATTCGGAGACAATTCTGTCATCAAGTGATTTCAGCCTTCTCTCAATCACAGTTGCGGGATCTAACTGTGGTTATCCCATCCAACACCAATCACCGGTACTAGACCAACATTGGTTGTCTCGCCAATTTTTAATCAATCAAAAGATCTTGTTTCCTTCTTAATTACTATTGTAACAGCCCAAGGAATTTCAAAAAATAAAAAATAAACCTAACTATAATTTCACTTTTTTCCATCTTTAAAAAATGGCCTATCATGGATGGCAAAAGACGTACAGAAGAAAACCAATATATAACAGCATATAATATATACATTGACCATAAGCTTGGTCTTTCTTCTATTTTACAAATAAGAAATCTCATTAGTGATTAATGATTTTTTTCTAAATCCTTGGGCGGACATACGTGGCAAATATGTTTTTTTTTTAAGGATGGCAAATATGTTGTTTTTTATACAGTTTTTATTTTAATTTTTTTTATAAAGTGTGGCAAATATGTTATTGTGTGAACAAATAAAAAACTGGATTATTTTTTTGACTAACTAATTGTACTATAAATATTAGACATGCATTTATGAAAAAATTTCATTTGATGACATTTTTTTGCTTGGACAACCTCGACGTCATCCAGATAACATAACATGTACTCCCTCCGGTCCTATATATAAGAAACACTTTGGAAATTTTTTTTGGTCCTTTTTATAAGAAACACTCTTTAAATTTATTCTTTATTAAATAGATAATCCCTTATATACCCTTATTAAATTGTGTAAAATGCAACATATTCCAATGTTATGCATTAATTACACAAACACATTCTCAAGGTTAACTTTGGAATAACACATAACATTTTAGAAATTTTAATAAAAAAATAAGCCTCCTTGGTATGTGTGTTTTTCTCAATGTGTTCCTTATATATAGGACCGGAGGGAGTATATATTTCTATGTGTGATCTAGAATCAATTTTGTATGATTGTATATTTTCCTTGAGCTACTTGTCAAATTTTTTAAGTTCTCCACTAATTAACAAATTGTTAAAGTCACGTCCTTTATTTCTGTGTTCTAACTAATGTTAGTTTTGTTTAAAAAAAACTAATGTTAGTTATCATCAAATTAAATTAAGTTGGCTAATTAGGTGACATGAGCTTATAAATAAGAATTTAGATTTTGATCATTTAAGGTCTATCAAATGCTAATTAGGTTTCCTTTGTTAAATATTCGGGTTCAAATCTTTTTAAAAAATAAAAATGTTAATATTAACAATTAATTGCTAATTTTGCCGTTTCAAATACTTGAATAGTTTCAACTCACTTTTCTTTTCTTTTTTTTTGTTAAGTTTTCAACTCACTTTTCTATTTTTTTTTGTTACAAGGCTAATCAAAACAAAACAAAAAACAAATAGAAAAAAGAAAAGGGAACTATTCTCTAAGGTAGAAAGTTCCAGTCGCGTCGCTTCGAAGAATGTCAAAGAAACCTTCTGGGGGAGATGCATGAATCGTGAGATCAGAATCTGAAGAGGCTCCAAGTTTGGCTAAGAAATCCGCACAACACGCAAAAGATATAGTATAAAATAGAGGAGTGATATATCAACACAAATTTGTAGACAAAAATACGACAGATTCCCTCTTTTTCCTCACAACACGCAATTCGAAACATGCAAAAAAAAAAATTAAAAAAAGCAAAAAGTATATAAATGTTGTATATTTGTTTGATATTTGTGTTTGAATAACATTTTTGTATAAAATATAGATTATCTCATGTTACTATATTCTCTTGACCTTAACCCATGTTAAGTCAGGTCAACTTATCAAATTCCTTCCTTCTAGTACATGTGATCGTACTATTGTTAACAATAAAAAAAAGTCTGAAAATTTGCAGAAAAAATTAATTTAAATAAAACAATTTTGAAATTGAATGTTTGAATAATAATTGTGTGTATTTTGAAATACCTGCGTAGGGGTACGTACTTCCCCATCATTTTATTCTTTTCCGTAGGCTGCTTCGAAGTTCACAGCACATTCTTCTTTGAAAGTCCTTCTACTTCTAGTTGTGTTAAAGGATCATTTTTTAAACATGAACTTGTGACATGGACACACTTAATGTCTCATTTGATCTACAAATTAGTTTTCGGTTAAGTATTCCAGAGTTTCTTTGTCGAATATCTACTCATCATGCAATCATCTTATGTCATAACATTTATTTTATCATACCTAAATTTTAAAAATTAAATTACAATGGTGTATATTAACCTTGTGGCAATGCTTGCTTTCCAGAAGAATAGAGTTGTGGTGCAAAGAATTTAACAGCTTCTTGTCCTAGATTGGAAGGTAAAGTGCACATGATTATCATGAAAGTAACATGTGTGCATGATCTTGCAGTTATTGGTTGTAACACTAGTGATTGTTTGATTGTCTATGAACTCTTCTCTAATCTCTACTAATGTCTAGCGTTAACAACAAGACCATCGGAGGAAGGGTGCGACTACCACCAGACATTAGTAGACCGAGAGCTCCTTTTTTTCTCAACTTTTAGAGAAACCTTTTATTTACCTTCCCTGCGTTGAACCAAATAGACCATAATTTAAGGTCTTGCTCATTTAATACAAACTACTATTTGTAGTTCATTAAATCACATTTGATTGACCACCTCCACACATGTCTTTCTACTATCATTGCTTCTAAAGATTAGAGAAAATCTGTAACAAAGGCCCTGAAAGGTAGCATCTTAACAGTTGCATTGCAACATTTAGGAGGAAAGAAAACGGATCTCCACCAATTGTCACTGTACTAACTAAAATTAGTAATACCCCACAACCAGTCTACCAAAAACCAAAATGTGATCTACAAGGTAAATCATGCCCGCCCGAGAGAGGCAACGGGTCTAGATGCATATTAAACCGTAGTAGTAGTAGTGGTTGTATATGATAATGTACAATTAAAATACTACCACAGACTAATCACCAATTAAGAATATAATCCAAACTAAAGTTCTGCCCAGCTTAGGGCTGGCCTACAATAATTTCCTATGCCGCATTCCTATTGCCCGAGTGTGGCTGCAGTATTAACCTGTTTAGAAAGATATGCTTCATATATTTCCACAACAAGACGAGGATTACTGTCCACTAACTCTGTATAATCTTCATTTTTGGTGAGGTTGTCCATATTCTCCATGATCACTGCCAAGGCGGCATCTTGCAATTGGTTGGCATTGTGTTGATGTGCAAAGGCAAAGTTCACAATAGCTTTCTCCCAATTCAGTTTGGAGATCAAATACTTCTCACAATATGCCTTAAGATGCTTCACCTGATACTTTTCTGCTAAAACTAATAGGTTGCAGGCCATTTGGTTGTCGAGGAATGCTTCAGCAGTGTATAAGTAGTTAACAAAAGCACGAAGAGAATCGTACGATACATCAGCAATCTTGATGGTGCCACTCCGACTTTCCTCCATATCATTCTCTAGCATGGCTCTGAAAACTGGAGAGCGACTAACCTATTAAAACACCATGCCATGTGATATTATTAGTTCATTATGAACAGCTAACGGCTTTGGAAAGGGAGATATCAAGATAACACGTAGCAACATAACATAGTAAATCACATTAAGGATTCAACATTGTGTTTACTTCATTCTGCACCAAAACATCAGATAGTAAAACACAAAGTACAATGCAACAGTTACAGATGCTTAAAATAAATAAAAACACAGTCTAGGAATAAAAAATATCACAGTAGACTTAGTTGATTTTATATCCAGATTGAGTCCAAGAATGAAATTCATGTACTATTGATTGACTACAAGAGTGTTGATCTTATCTGCAAACAACGTAAGAGACAAAGTATTATCCATTGTCAAGGATTCCTTAAAGAAAATCAGGAAAACAAAATTAAGATAAATGCCAGATTGTGGATTATGAAACCAAACTTATGCAACCTGAAAGTTAGTGCTAAATAGTTCCCCAAGAATTGTCAACAAAAACATTTTTCTAAAACCAGTTAGATGATAGTTATGTTAAGTTTAACAAACTTTTCCTGCCAAATTTCCTGTTGTAGTTATGTTATCACAAAGTAAACGAGCCCCGGAAGTCCAAATGAGTTGTTGCATTAGGTCGTTAGGTTAAAATGCTCTTTCAACTCATCAAATACTCTTAAAAGGCTTGTCTAAGTCTAATGTAAGGGTGCATTTACTATCAAATTTCCATAGGTTAAGATTACAACAACACACTTTAAATCAAATTAACAGTGGATTAAATCTTTGATCTATATCCATTATACTGCATTGCAATATACTCCCATTCTGATTATCGACAAGATAGGCAATACATAACTGATTTAAGAAAAATTATTTCCTTCATTTACTATTCTCACTAATAAAGGATTATAAAAATTCATAAATTATAAACCCTAAAACCCCAAATCCTTAAACTCTGTTTGGTTTTTTTTTTGTTGGCAAAATGCATGTCAAGGTCTTTAAGTTTTATGTTTGTATCAGATAGGTCATTTAAGTTTTAAGTTTGTAACAGATAGGTCCTTAAAAAATAGGACCTAGAATCCTAGATGTTAAAAATTACAAACTTAAAAGACCTATTTGATACTTAAAAAAACTTAAGGACCAATCTGATACAAACATAAAACTTAAAGACTTATACATTCATTTTGCCTTTTTTTTTATTTTATATATACTAATTAACCAAATGGTTCTCAAGGGAAGGAGGCCGCAAGGTAAGTAAATTCTGTCCAAGAATTGTACAACCAGAAATCAAACTTGGTTTCTCCCGAACTATTCATCCCAGAGGGAGCTCATTAACCATACTGCTTTCACTTTCCGGTTACAAAGGAATCCGAAGTTCAGTTCGGCCCAGAGGTAATAAAGTTTGGACTAATAATTGTTCCACCTAGGATTCGAACTCAGTTATCGTCTTTAACCGATAAAAAACGAAAGTTGAAATCAACTAAACATTCTTTTATTGTAATTAACTAACAATGAAGATAAATAATCTCAATATGCAGGGCATAATAAAATTTAATTAAAAAAAAGGTGGAAGAGAGTGAGTACTGACAAGAACGGCCTTATGAGCGGGAATGGAAGGAGAGAAAGCATCGGTAGATGGAAGAAGAACAAGATCGGTGGTGGAAGGAGCATCAAGCGGAGAAGATAGAGTGAGGAATGAGACTTTAGATTTTAGGTCTTGGATCTCACGTTTGAGTTCTTCTTCGGTCTCGTTAGCTTCGTCGTAGCATTCTTTGCAGGTACCGGCGTCATCGGGATCGTAATCATCTTCGCAAGAAAGACACCTCATCGTTACGTTATCGTCGTCGTCGTCGTCGTCGTAATCGCTCTCGGAATACACTGTGCACCGATGGCGTGGCATTTTATGTATGTGATTGATCGATGCGATAGGAACGAACACTGTTGAGATTTGTAAGGAAGTAAAGATTTGTATAGAGGTAGATATCTATTCTTGAGATTTGTAGTTTTTTTTTTTTTTTTTTTACCAATTTACATTTCATTAATCGATAATCAATAAAGTTTGTTTCCATGTGGTAACCGCGGCCACGAATTGACATTTATGGTTACGGAAATAACACGTTGAAGTAGTTACACATGTTGTGCCAACAAAAAATTTGCGTTGATATTCTATTTTATTCATCCAACGTTTGATTTCGTCTATCGGTGTACAATGTTAATTGCACTTGAATCTGTTAAAGGTTGTTGTAGTATATTAACAAAAAATCACTTATTCCGCGTAACAAAAGTTGTTCTTCCTATCTAAATTGGCATGCACTTGTTTTCATTTCAAACTTGTTCATTTCGATTATGTCGTATACATCAGAATAGTGTTGCTACACGTCCTACTATACCACTAGTTCAATTATGATTAATATGAGGCAAAGAGAACTATCCAAATATATACCTCATATGAGGCTTTGTCTAACATGCACCGCCACATTAAGTGGTGCGTGGTGCACAAGTTCGTGATACCGTTATAACGAATTCGAATTTTATAAAATTCACCGTTGGATTGAAAGTTTGTATCGTATAGATCATCCATATCAATTTTTAAAAGGATTGAAAATAATTTGATGTGTCATTGAAACTCATCATGATTAACGGTATTTAATAAAAGCTCATGAACCGTTAATTTTGATGGGTCTCAATGACATATCAAATAACTTTCAATTTTTTTAAAATTTGACATGGATGATCTACATGATACAAACTTTCAATCCAACGGTGGATTTTATAAAATTCGTATTCGTTATAATGATAACACTAACTTGTACACCATACACCACTTAATGTGGTTGTGCATGTTTGGCCCTCATATGAATCATATGAGGCAATAGGTAAATCCTTTGAGTTTGAACACACCAAACTTTAAAAAAAAGACTTTTTCTTGAATCTCAACCGCTTTTGAGACTCAAACCACAGTTAGAATTAAGCTTAGGAATATCCTTCCAATTGAATAAGTGCATAAGACCCCTAATCCAATGAACCATTGTAACATATGACAACTTTGTTCCTAAAAGGAGTGCCGATATATATCACATTCTCCAGCACATTCTCATTTATTTTTAAAATTTACACGAGTCTCACCAATTCATGCAGCACCCATATAAATTCAGCGGTCCTATATAAACTCATGTGATTATTATTATTTTTTCGAGAATATACTAGCTTGTTCATGATTCATCAAATGAATAATACTTCTTTCATCCCACAAAAATTAGCTAGTTTTTAAAAAGTTAGTATTATTGGTTGAAGTTTGGTAAAGAGAATCAAAAGACTTTGAGAATTAGATTAAGAAATGAAGGGACAAGAGATAGTCGGAACAACGTTGGTGCAGGGACAACATGACAATGGTCAAAATAACGGTATGGCGGCAACAACATGACGGTGGTCGGAACGTCGGTGTGGTGAAAATAACTTGACAGTGTCTGGTGCTAACAATGTTGGCATCTACAACAAGGTGTTCCTCCTTAAACTTTAGTTTAAGAAAAAGAAAAAAAACAGTAAAAAAATCATGTGGCAGAATTTGGACCGTGAAAGTTATCCTCTAACTTCCCTTCAATAAAGTTAGAGAATATGTATCCATGTCATTTCTTGCAACAGACTATTTTTTGTGCGAATGTGTCGACCAATATCAAATGTTATTAATATTTTGTTTTGATAATTTACAAGAGCCCTTATTCTCATATTAATTCTTTGTTAGTAGCTAATTGTGCAGATGTTACTACACCCACCATACTTAGTATGTGTTTGGTTCTTTGGTGGACATAATTAATTTTGACAGAATTGAGTTTGAGAGAATTGATTGATAGAACTGAGTTTGACAGAATTGATTTATATTTGGATACAATAATGCAAAATTGATTGTTGCCAATCCATCTTGTTTGGATAATTTTGAACAAAACTGTTTTTGAGTGTATAATTACCAATATGAGCATATATAAAAATAACACATCATTATAATATTTGTTAAAACATAAATTAAATAGTTTGATCTTGTTATCCTTTGAGCATAATTTACTTTTTCTTCTCCTCAACACAGTTTAATCTTGTTGTAAAGAGAAGATGTTGTTAAATAGATGAGATAATTAATTCAGATTAAAATTGGTTCACCAACTATTAAATGTAAAGTGAAAGTTATGAATGAAAGAAGTAATTGTTTGGTTCACAACATTTATGAAAAAAAAATCAGTAGAGGGAAAGGAGTTATCGATGGAAAAAAAGAAAGACATGATGTTGATGAGATACAAAATATAGTGTTGATGAAAAAATTGAAGAGGGCAGTTAAGGAAATGATAAAGCTAGGAATTGTGGCTTCGGTCAAAATTGATTCTACTCACTTTATAATTGATTTTGAAAAATAGCCAAACACATTTTTTTTTTTATTTTCACGGTAAAATGAATTCTAGGATGTGTAGAATTGAAACTAAACACACAATTAATTGCTTTGTAATTTTTTTTATTGTTGAAAAAAAAAATAAAAAAAATAAAAGAGTAGGGGGTAAATCCCTTTTTGTAGCGGTAATAAAAGAGTTTAATTGATATGCACCGACAGTGTAAAATAGTTTTACACCATCGTCCAATAAAAAATCATTATTTTGCCATGTCATATCAAGAAAGTGGGGTGAAGTGTGGTGATGTGGCGGAAAATATGGTTGGTATTGGTTGACAGTGTAAAATTATTTTACACCGTCGGTGCATATCAATTAAATCCGTAACAAAAAGGGTAAAATGCATTTAAGTTTTTACCCGAAAGAGTAAAATCGTTCAACAAAAGTAAATAAGTTGCAATTAGATAATAACCGTCACAACGCGGAAAAAACAAGTTGAAAATAAGTTGAAATAAGCACTGACTAGTCGGCGACGGTTCAGAAAAGAAATAACTCAGATAAGAGAAACATCAGACCACAGCAGCGACTGACGTAGCTGCGCCACCGCACAAAGGTAAGTCCACCATTTTTCAAAACCCTCATTTTCACTCTTCACCATTTTTATATTCAATTTTTAATCTTCTCACTCTTTCTGTTTCTCTTTCTTTATAAATATACTCTTTTCACTCTTTCATGCATTAGAACTAAACGCAACCTTCTTGCTTCGATTTCCATTTTTTTTTTCCTTTCTGATATCGTGTTTTGGGTTATTCAGGAGCGTAAGAACGGTGTGGTTTAACTTCCATTGTTTTTTTTGGATTGGTTTTCACTTTGGATAGTTGTTTTGGAAGCAAATCTGGTGAAAAATTTGGATCTTGGAAGTTTGTTTGGCTTCAATCTGAAACCCTAATTTTGTTCTGTTGCAAAAAGGGTTTTTTGGTCTTTTTTTGGTATGGGAATTGAGGAAGGAGCAAGCAGTTCTGGTAATACTGAATGTGCTGAAGGAGTTCAGTGTTTGAAACGTAAAGCTATTTCTGATGAGGTGCCGATTTCAAATGGAAATGGGGTTGTTGAAGAGGCTCGATGCTCGAAAAGTGAAGAGGTGAATGATGGGGCTGTAATTTCCAATGGGAATTGTGTTATTGAAGAGACTCGATGCTCAAAAAGTGAAGAGGTGAATGATGGGGCTGTATTTTCCAATGGAAATGGTGCTTCTGAGGAGGCTCGATGCTCGAAAAGTGAAGCTGTGAGTGATGGGGCTTTAATTTGCAATGGAAATTGTGTTTCTGAAGAGGCTCGGTGCTCGAAAAGTGAAGCTGTGAGTGATGGGGCTGTAATTTCCAATGGAAATTGTGTTTCTGAAGAGGTTCGACACTTGGAAAGTGAAGCCATGAGTGATGAGGGGCCAATTTCAAATGGAAATAGGGTTGTTGAAGAGGCACAACACTTGGAAAGTGAAGCCATGAGTAGTGATGAGGCTGTAATTTCTAATGGAAATGGTGTTGCTGAAGAGGCTCGGTGCTCGAAGAGTGACGTCGTGAATGATGGGACAGTGTTAATGAATGTAAATGGTGGTGCTGAAGTCAATGCGGTTTTGAAAAGTGATGGCTTGAATAATGGGGTGAATGTAAATGGTGTTACTGAAGAGGATGGAGGCTTGAAAAGTGAACCCATTAGCAATGGGGCAGCGATTTCAGATGGGTTTGATTCTGGTGATGGGGGATCTTGTGGAGTTACATGTCTTCGAACTTATAAGAGGCGAAAGTATGATAAGTCAAGTTCAAAAGGAAAAGCTCAGGAGGATCGCAAAAAATGCGTCGAAACTGCAAGTCATATAGCAGACCAGGTTTGCTCTCCTCCTTTGTTTGTCTTCCAATATGTGCACAGTGTACCTATGTTGTCCAATGTGTGTGCTAAAATGGGTGGTTGAAATGAGGAAATATCAACCAGAAAAATGATAATGTTTGTTTAATTAGAATTAAATGTGATTTATGTGTCAAATTGTTCTTCAATGTTTTTAATTTCTCGATGGTTTGCGGAGTTGTTTATATTTGTAAGCCCACTGTTTCTCCTAAGCAGAGTAAGCTAGTTACATTTCGGTAACTTCAGGTTCCTGCAAGTTAAATTTGTGAACTTAGGACAAAAACATTGTGAGAACTTCCGCATACAAAAATCAGGTTCACCAGTCTTCCATGTTATATTTACTGTTTTTACAAGTAGATGGTTATGTGCCTACTCCGTTCTAGTTAACCTGCATATCTAGACCAAATTACTTCAAACTTTAGAAGCTAGCTAAATGATATATCCGATCCTATTGAGCAGGGACCATCTGTAGAAACTTCAACGGCAAGAGGGGAATAGTTTATTACTTGCTTTATTTATATCGGGCGATACCATGATAATATACTCCGGCATCTGTTCTGATGAAAATTTATTCTGTGCTTAAATAGAGGCCCATTGCAACCTATGTCCTGCATATTTAGAATAGTGGGAGGGGAATGCAATTTACCTGGACAAATTGATAGTTGAATATTCAGAAATTTGGCTGTATGAGGGGTGATTTGTTTGCATTATATGAGAAATGCTGCAATTTTCTATGTATTTATCGATAATAGGATAACATTCAGGTTGAGTACAAAGTCATATTGATATGCAATGAGTATGATGTTTATTTTGGAAGTTAGACACTAAGGGTATGTTTGAATGAAGAACTTTGGAGGAGTGGATTTAGTTTTCTTTTTTATTATGGAAGCTATAAAATATTGAAATGGTTTATGATCATCTATCATATTATTCTCTCATTTTTTTAAATCTCAAATATATCACCAAAATTCTCAATCCAAACATACCCTGAAACTATTGGGGAGAGGGGGGGTTACATTTTTCATCCTTTTCATCACAGCGCAATATTAATTTATTTTATTTCATATAAGTCCTACTGACGGGGTTCAACTTTTATGTATATCACAAGATAATATGATTCTGTCCCTGGTAGATAGATGTCTTGAAGAACAAAAAAATATCTATCTTAATTAAGTTTTGTTTTAATTGTAGGTTGCAAAGGAACCCTTTGATGCAACTTTAGGCAATACAGCAGATGATTGTGACCATAGACATTGGGGAAATGTTGTACTGAAGCATTTACATCAGTCATTAGGCAGTGTCAATGGTGGCATAGGGGAAGCTAAAATTGATCGTTTATCTCATAGAACACGGACTGAAGCTAACGGGTATGCACCTGTCATGCAAAGTGGATCTTCTAGTGAATCCCATGGCCATGGTGGTACTGAGATGTGTCAGCGTATGCTATGCGAAGTATTAACCTCAGAGATGTTCAATTCATTATGCAAGACTATATTTGAAAACTTCCAAGGAATAAAGCCCGAAAGTGTAGTTGATTTTAGTGTCGTGATCTCAAGGATGCAGCAGAAATTTTATGAAAATTCACCTGAACTTTTTTTGTCAGATATTCAACAGGTATTTTTTAGTAGTCTCTTTATAATTAGACAATTTATTTATTCATATATTGTGCTTGATGCATGTCAAGAATTACCGATGACTGAATGTCTGGTTTACCTCAGACCATGATGTTGGGGTCTTATGTCTTATGGTTCACATGCCAATATAAATACTTCATTTGCTGTTCCAGGTTGTTTGGTTTATACTTTTAACAAAAGGATTATTCATGATAAAAGATATCTTCCATTCAGTGTATCATATTCATATATGATAATATATTATATATACTATAATTGGCAGAATGGTTTGATTTGCGTTAACATGTTTGATGGTTTCCAGTTGCACTTTATACTCCTTTCATGCGACTTTTCTTCTATTTCTTGATTTTACTTGTTTTATGTGGCTTGGCTTTGGTGTTTTCAAAACCACATAGTCTTTTGGTATGATTCATGGCATGAAATTATGGTGTTCTCAAATCCACATAGCTAACTCCATCTAGTAGGAAAAAGCTTTGGTGGCTGCCGTTGGTTTTGATGTGTGTTTGTAGGAGTTAGATACTAGAAGTGCCATCTTATACCGTTTTATAGTTTGCATTGTCCACTTTATTGGTTTTTCATGAACTTGCTTCATCTCCTACTATGTTTATGCTATTTGGATTTTGAAGTTGATATTTTAAAATTTTATCTGTATTGTTCATGTAAAAATATGATGTACAAATCTAGAACCTCAATAATTGAGTCAACTGTTTCTGTTTGATAAGTATTGAGGATTAAATTTTGTGATACTTCTTGGGGACATGCTAAAGTAAGTAGGTGGTCAAACCTCACTTGACTGGCAAGTGGAAGTTACAGGATATAACTACCTGCACATGTTGCAAATGATTTAACTTAAAGTAAATGAGGGTCTGTTAGCACTTTGGGCTAAGGGAAATATAAGCGGTAAAAGAGGACAGATAGAGGGAGGAAAGACGTGAGTGAGGAAAATGTGGGAAAATTCTTGAACAGCCTGGGGTATTGTATTTCTTTTTCCCTGTTCAGATTGATTTCATGGCAGTATCTGCTGTATGCACTTACCCCTGTTATTGGCAAACCAATTTCAGAAACAGACTTACAGTAAATAATAAATACTTTCAGCTCTTTGTAAACATGTTTCAGTTTATTTGGTTTCCTTTCCATTGTTTTTAAAATAGCAAGTTGACTCGTGAACTCATGCTAGCTCTCTCCGAAACAAATCTTTGTAAACTTGGTCAAACTCGTACTAGCTCTCTGAGACTCCCATATCCACTCACGAGTTAGCGAGTCTGAAAAACCCAAAACACAGGGCAAACTTTGAGCTGTAGTCTTATTTTTCAGATCTTGTAGACCATGTTTCGCTTAGACTCCCAATTTGTTTTCAAGCCCCACTTCACCTTGGGTTTTCTGCTGCGTTATGCTTCCGCTCTTTCTAACTCCTCCATGAATTCGGTAATCTTTATTATATTTTCTTTTAATCTTGCCATTTATACTCTGTTACTCCACAATGTCTATGCTCTTTGCTTTGTTCAGGATAGTAAGTCCTCCCCTCTTGCCAATAAATTACAAGCTACAGTTAGCTCACTCTTCACCATTTTTTTAATCCAACATTTGATTTTATGTTTTGTTCCCAAGTTCTGTGCCTGTTACTTGCTACAGTTTGGAACCCTATATACTGTTAGTGAGCCAATGTGAAACATGATATTGCCACAATTCATTTACTTTGCTACTTTTAATGTTGGAACATGATATTTTCTTTTAATCTTGCCATTTACACTCTGTTACTCCACAATGTCTATGCTCTTTGCTTTGTTCAGGATAGTAAGTCCTCCCCTCTTGCCAATAAATTACAAGCTACAGTTAGCTCACTCTTCACCATTTTTTTTATCCAACATTTGATTTTATGTTTTGTTATCAAGTTCTGTGCCTGTTACTTGCTACAATTTGGAACCCTATATACTGTTAGTGAGCCAATGTGAAACATGATATAGCCACAATTCATTTACTTTGCTACTTTTAATGTTGGAACATGATATTTTCTTTTAATCTTGCCATTTACACTCTGTTACTCCACAATGTCTATGCTCTTTGCTTTGTTCAGGATAGTAAGTCCTCCCCTCTTGCCAATAAATTACAAGCTACAGTTAGCTCACTCTTCACCATTTTTGTTTATCCAACATTTGATTTTATGTTTTGTTCCCAAGTTCTGTGCCTGTTACTTGCTACAATTTGGAACCCTATATACTGTTAGTGAGCTTGAGTAAACTCTGGCAATGGCTTCCGACATTATACCTCTGTCATCCTCTCCTTCTGGGTCTCCAACACTACCATGTCCTCTTGAATTTGATTTCCAGTGCTGACTCTCTCTACTGGTATGGATATGCATATTCCAGTGCATTCTCTCACATCTCCAACAAGCCACACTTTCTCCGGAAGCAACTATTTCTGCTAGTTTGTCAAACTTGAGAGTCTTCATAAACTCATTGAGTTTCCATAGAGTGGACTTGCAAGAGTTTACCAAACATAAAAGTGAATATTGAAGAAACCTTTTAAATGATATATACATACTATAATGTCATTAACACTAATAATTTAACGTTCCAATAACATAATGAAGCAATCAAACCACAATAATGAACGGTGATCGGATTGTATTAGTTAGATTGTAATACATAGATAGCCAAATCATCATATATAAAAAAAAATAATTGAACTCTGAAAAGATAAACGATGGAAAGCCAAGTGCAGCATGTAAACAAGAGAGAAGGGCTTGAACAAAGCAATAGTAAAAAGCTTAGTCACCAAGTCAGGGAGCATAAATGGCAAGATTGAAAGATAAAACTCTAGAATGTAAGAATCAAGAAGCTGGAACTATAAAAACCTTCCTTTGATGATTTTGGGAATAACATATTTATTTCTTTTGACCATCTCTTTCTCAATGTTTAGTGCTATTTATACAAAACTGTTGATTCTGAAGTTGTTTAATTATTGTGTATCACTGCTAGGAGAAATCATATTATGGTTTAATATGTTCCATTAGGAGAAATCATATTATGGTTTAATATGTTCCATGTTAGTTGTTGGTTCTTATTTTGTACGACTATTCCTGATTTGTAATTTAGGTCTGGAGAAAGCTTCAAAATACTAGTAACAAAATATTTGCACTTTCTAAGAGCCTGGTCGACTTGTCAACTACTTGCTACTCTGAGCTGGTAATCAAATTCTTCGTCAAATCATTTAAGTTTCACAGTTTGTTCTCTGCTCCTATATACTTTCCTTTGTCTAAACAATTTTCCATACCTTCAGGTTGGAATTTCAGCGCAGAGCACATCTGAAGATGAAAAGCAAGTGGTAAGAGTTTTAAAATTGTTTTAATATTTCATGAGATGATTGATGCAGATATTAGATATTATATAAGATTTTGTTTTCTCTTACACATCAACGGCAGCAGCCAGACACTGTTGTTTTGGTTCGGATATCTTGAGATACCGTCTGTGTAGCTGTACGTGCTGTATGTATCGGAGATACACACGTCTTCTGATATATTGAGAAAATATGAAGTAACACTGTAAAAATAACTACGTATTCATGGCCGGTAATCAAATAGAGATAGCTATCACTCAATTTATGAAAGAAAGACAAAAATTACAAACAAAACTACCAGATGCAATTAATTATGGAAGAGACAGACTAATTATTATTAGTCACCTATTACCATAAACATAACAGTTGAGACCAAAATTATGCCTTTCCGTTTTGTTTGGAAAGGAAAGGAATAATGTTCCTACTGATTGGCACACCACTGTAGACCTTAGCTCACTTGATAAATACCCTTGTAATTGTTTTTATACTCTGTATCTTACCAGCTTTTTACTCTGTAACTTACCAACTTTTTACTCTGTAACTAACCAACTGACAGCTGTCAGTTGAGATACCTAGATCAATCTATCATAGATTGATCACTTTTGTTGCAGCCCAAAGTAACTGAAAATCATTAAGAAAACTTTACAATAGTCAGCCCAAAGTAGAAATTTTAATACTCTTCCATAAGCAAATTCTGTTTCCTTCTGTTGCAGCCAGAGATCAGAAATTTCTTCACTTGTGTTGTGTTCATGCTTTTCTTTGAAGTTTGAAGACGTTTAAAGCATGAAGCATGAAAACATTAAATCATAGTTATATCACCGTAGTCTATTGCTGACCAATTTCATGCATACTTTATCAAATGTGAATAGGCAATTAATTGTATGAAAAATCTAATGGTTTATTAATAGGTTGCCCCTAATATGGACCCTTTTTCTTTAGGTCCACGCATGGTCCTCACTAAAATACCGGTAATAGTGGGTTACAATCACTTTTCTATTTTTTGCCTCCATTTCAAATTGGACACCCTCCCTAGCCCCTGCTTGCATCTGAATCATTACGATGGGTGAGTTTTCGCAATATTACCAATGAATAATCCAATTCCCAGCAAATGCTTGGCTAATTCACTCTTATTTCCTCAACTTCATCATTCAAACAATTTAAATTCAACTATTCAACTTTTCATCCAAAAGGTGGTTTCCAAACCTCATTCTCCTTTAAACTAAATAGAACCCCTGGAATAGAGACTTGCGTTCTGGAATCAGTGTGGGTAAGATGACTGGAGTTGGCGGATATTCTTGGTTATAAATTTCCCCAATTGTAAAACATAGTTCCACGATTGTAAAACATAGTTCACTTCACATTACAATTTCTTTATTGGTTATAAATTTCAACGATTCATTTCTCAAGAATAACACTCAGTCTCAGACTGTGGTTCTTGAAACTACATAGAGAGCAAGAGTGATAAGAGATTAAGAGGAACGAGAAGAGAAAAGGACAGGGAGGAAGGTCCGGAGAAATCATAATGTTTACCTTGCCCAGTTTTTATTGTTGTGTGTTCGTGTTCTTTCCCCTTGAAATAAAAAAATGGAAAAAAAAAAGAGAAAGTGATTTGTACCCACTATTGCCTGTCATTTTGTAAGGACCATGGGTGAACCTAAAAAAAAGGTCCATATTAGGGGCTCCCTTATTAATATATCTTGTCCATTCTTATATGAAATGGTACATTTTATTTTCTGTGATGTTTTTCTGAGATACATGATGGATCAAATGTTTTAAATTTTAGAAAAGGATTTTCTGATGATACATGAGATTAACAAGTAACAACTGTGATTGTATCTATTTGGTCCCAGATGTATATATCATTACAGCAGTGAATTCCAACCGTGACTATTTGATACTATTAATGCTTTGTTTAAGATATTTACTAAAATTATAATGGGAATTATTTTGATTTTGTCTTGCTAATCAGTTCTTTAACCAGGAATCGGACGCTCACATGAAACCGGAGGAGATGGAAGAATGCGCTATCTATAAAATTTGCAGTTGCAGTTGTTGCAGAGAAAGGGTAGATGGCACAGACTGTTTGGTTTGTGATTCATGTGAGAAGGTGTACCATTTGTCCTGTATTGAGCCTGCAGTGAAAGAAATACCTCACAAAAGCTGGTATTGTGCTAATTGCACCACAAGTGGCATTGGATCTCCACACGAGAATTGTGTAGTCTGTACGAGGTTGAATGGCAAAAAGACTCCCAAGAAAATAATTGGTGATGAAAGCCTCCCTACAAATGAGGAAACATTTGATGAATTTGAAGAGAATTGCAGAAGCTATAATGGGATTAAATTATATATGGGAAAAAAACCCAATTGCAAAGTGTGTGGAAATGAATTCGTCAAAGGTGAAAAAATAAGAATATGTGGTCACCCTTATTGCCCAAGTCAATGTTACCATGTAAGGTGTTTGACAAGCAAACAAATAAATATATATAGTTTTCAGTGGTACTGCCCTTCTTGTTTATGCCAATCTTGCCTCACCAATCAAGATGATGATCGGATTGTCCTCTGTGATGGCTGCGATCATGGACATCACATCTATTGCATGAAACCTCCACTAGTTTCTATTCCACAAGGGAAATGGTTCTGCAGAAAATGTGATGCTGGAATCAAGGCAATATCCCAGGCAAAAAAGGCGTATGAGAGTAACAAGCTAAGAACTGGTGAATATATTTCTAAGACAAATGCTAATAACAAAAACAACTGCAGCAATATATGTGTAGAAGAATTGGAAAGTGTTGGAGGAATGGACATGCTTTTAACTGCAGCCAATTGTCTTAATTTCGAAGAGAATTTGTCCGAAACCTAGTTTGAGTAGCATAGAACATGGGTTTTCTTGAAGGGTTTGTGAGCCTCTCAGTTATTGTTAGTAATGACTTTAACATCGTTAACTGTTGATACTTGATACCCAACTATTTCACATTTTGTGTATTTTTTTTGGATAACTGATATTTTGGTAGATTGTATAACATCGGTAGATTTCCTGACTTTTGAATACACGAAGTAGAAAGACAGGACTATAGAGGGTAAAAAGTAAAAGGCATAATCAGAAATTGTTGTAAGTGCTATGTGCTATCTGCAAGAGCAAGCAGGTCAGATACTGTAGTATAATGTGGTTCATAAAAAATTTAATTGACTGCTTTGCGTTTCATGCAGTGTGTAGTATTTTGAGTTGGGATGTTATAAGCCAACATTTCTTAAATTTGTACAATTAATTTCATCTACTTTGAATGTCAAAAGATTGAACAGTTTAAAATCAATATTTCATTACATTTCTGTATTAATACTAGTCTGCATTGCTGTTGTTCTTTATATAATAAGCATTTTGTTTGGTTTGACAGGCGAGGAATGATTTTGTTTGGTGTAACTATATATATATATATATTTATCAAAGTGTAAGGGGGTATATTCAATTAGGATTTCAAGGGATTTTAAAAGACTTTTTTATGATGACAAAATCTCGTGGTGGTAGGGAGGACCGCGGTTTGATCCCCCACAACTGCGATCGGGAGGGGGCTGGAACCACTTGATGCCAGAACTGACCCCCGAACTAGATTCAACTAGTGGTGAAAAGCCGAAAAAAAAAAAAAAAATCTCGTAGTATTCAATTAGGATTTTAAAAGACTTTAAAAAAGTCTAGTGGTATTCAATTAGGATTTTAAAAGACTTTAAAAAAGTCTAATGGTATTCAATCAAGACTCTTTACAACTTACAAAAAGTCTTATGGTATTCAAAAATATTCTAATTTCGATGGATTGTTTAAAAAATAGGATTTTAATGGATTTTGATGGACTTTTTAGTGAATTTTGAGCTAAAAAAAGTCTTTCCTCATATCATGAGATTTCCATGGATTCTCGTTTTTTTTTTTTATTTCTTTCACCTTCCCTCATGTTTCTATTTCATGTTTCCTGATTATCTCATGTTTTTTATAATTGCTTATTTTCTCCTTACCTCTCTATCACGTTTCCTCTTCATGGTTGCCCTGCTACCATAGATAGTGTCACCTATATATTAGTATTCCCATCATCAATAAAAAAATCTATTAAATACTCATTGTGAATCATGTTTATGCCTTCTTCCACTGTGAAAACTGAGAGTACTGATAGAGAACCTCCATGACTCCATCTTTGATAAAAAAAAATCACCATTGATAACAAAAAAGAGAAAAATTTGGGATAATAAATGAAAATAAAATGAAAATAAATGAAAATAAAATGAATGTTTAGTGTGTATAATAAATGAAAATAAAATGAATGTTGCCAATTACAATTTTCGATTAAACATCAACATTAAATGAAACAAAAATGTCCATTGTCGCCCATGAAAATGTAAGAGAAACAAAGATGGCGGTACAACCTTGCATGATTATCAATTGTGTTTGAATTCAATCTTTTGATGAAAATTTAGTATCCATAAACTGTGTGCAGATCAAGTCCCACTTGCAACTCACTACATATTTTGTGAATATGTCTGGAAACTTTTAGTGAATGTCTTAAACGTACGTAGAAAGTATCATTCAGAATTTGTCTTAAACTCACTACATATTTTGTGTTTGACTTCAAGTCCACTTGCAACTCACTACACACAAATCAGAATTTTAGGTAGAAATTTAAGACAATTAGCTATGTTGCTTTATAAAGCAATTTTCTTTTCTTTTTATAAACTTATATAATCATTATTACAACAATATCCAAAACAGTGAAACACCTAACAAATTAGACACCAAATATTACAAAGTAATGTTCAACAACTTATTGAAATACTTGGAAAAAAGAGAGTAGGATTAGTAGTAACTCTCCTCTATTTATTTTATTTTAGACGAACTAGTATATTCTTTTTTCACATAATTGCAGCGACTAATTCCTCAGCATAGATGACATGTCATCCATTATTGATTAACACATGAGACACTATGCAACAACACAGTCTCAATAGCCACACCAGGACCAAACCCCAACAAAACACCCCACTCCAACCCTTCACCAGTTGTCCCTTTCCCTTCATTCTTAGACCTCTTCCTCATCTCATCCAATATAAAAATCACTGTTGGACTCCACATATTCCCATACTCGTTCAACACACCCCAACTTTCCTTCAACTTTTCATCATTCAATCCAAGCTTCTCTTCAACCTTACTCAATACAAGTGGTCCTCCAGGATGAATTGCATAAAACAACTTGCTCCAATCAAAATCTTCATTAAAAAAATCAATTAAACACTTCTCCACATTGTTAGCCACAATATTTGGAAGATTTTTATCTAAATGATAAACAAGTCTTCCCATTTGACCAGGTTGTCCTCTGATCATATTCTCAGTATCAGGCACAGTTGTTTGTGAAGCTGAAACAATTTCAAAAACTGGTTTTTCAATAGAAAGATTAGGATCAGAACCAATAATCATAGCAGCAGCACCATCTCCAAAAAGAGCATGTCCTATAAGAACGTCAGTATTAAAACCAGATGTGGGAGTCTGAAATGAAGCTAACATTGTTTCTGAACACACCGCAAGAACACGCGAACCGACATTATTCTCCGCGATGTCTTTGGCAACACGGAGAATGGTGCCGCCAGCGTGACAACCGTGAACAAACATCATGAGTCTGTTAACGGTTGGTTTGAGATTGAGGAGTTTGGCGATGCGAGAATCTGGACCGGGAACGCTTCCAAAGCATGAAGTTGTGTAGAAGATGAGATGTGTGATTTCTGATATTGGTTGTCCCCATTCTTTTATGGCTTTCAATGATGCTTCTTTGGCTAGTTTCACTACCTCTTCGGTTGGTAGTTTTAGTCGTTTTTCTAATGACAGAGATTCATAGTTTCCGTTTTCTGTGTTCTGTTTCAGAAATTCTTCGGTCACAACAACGTGTCGTTTCTCAATCTTTGTATTGTCACCTGCACAAAGACAAGATTAATGTGTTTTCCGGTGTAGAGGTGTACAAATTCAAATAAAAACTAAAACCGACTAAAAAACAAAAGTGTTTGGATGTTCTTGTGTGAAAACTGTCTGTTCGGATCGAATTTTGAATTGATTTTTCAGAACCAAACCGCATATATATACTTTAATACTTGTATAAATATTTATTAATATGATATTTTGTATTCACCTGTTATTTATTAGTTTGTAATTTTTTTAATACTAATTATTGTTTCAAGTTAATTTTTTTTCTTTACTATTTCATTTTTCTTTTTTTGAATCATTACTATTTCATGTTTCAAATATAGTTGGTAGTTGTCATTTCAAAAATATTATTTTACCGTATTTTTTATAATGGTGATATTTAATAAAATAAATTAGAGTTTGTAATTTGGATATCCAAAAATCCATCCAAATTAAATCGCATAAAATTGGATCGGATCAGATTAGATTTTTTAAAGTAGCCATTCAAAACTGAATCGAAATGCTAATAATTTTATTTTTGGATAAGATGAATTTTTGCCACAAAATCGATCCAATACGAACCGTGAACATCCCTAAATTTTAGTGCACTAACATCCAATGAGAGACATCCATTTATTCATGTCACACAATCAGTATTAAAATAACCATATCCCTAAATTTTAGTGCACTAACATCCAATGAGAGACATCAATTTATTCATGTCAGACAATCAATATTAAAATAACCATACGAAAGTTGGATGACGTGGTAAAGTAGCGGTCTCTCTTTAAATGTCAATGTAAATTGTAATGAATATTTTTTTTGGGTTAAGTAGTCTAGTGGTTAAACTCTCATACATTTAAATGTGTAGAAATGTAGAATCCGGGATTCGAAACCCGGTCACTCCAATAATGTCTCCGATAGCTATCATTTAAGGTATATTTATGGGACCGTAATGAATATCTTTTAATTCCATAAAAATAGTCTTAAATGTGTAAAATAATTCCATAGGGATGTTCATGAGTACGGGATATCCGTTCAACCTAATGACCCAACCAATCCATATTTTTTCCGAACCCATTCAAGTGTAAGTCCAATCGGAACCAACCCGTTCACACATGGAATGGTTTGTTCTGGGCAATGGGTTTGTGATTCTAAACCCATGAACCCACGAATCCAACCCGTTTGCAAAAATGTTATATTTATAATATAGTTCAAGATTTTATGTAATTTCAAATGTTTAAATTTTAAAATTTAGGCTAAATTCTAAAATTCTCATGAAGTAGAACCTCATTTAACAATATACTTTTTTGAATTTTTTTTTTTTAATTTTTAAATGCTATGACCTGTTGACTCAACCCAACTCACTCATCACCAGATTTGGTAGGTTTGAATTTGACATAAAATGTACAAGTTTTACACCATACCCAACTCAATTAAACTTTAGTCGGGTCAGATAACGAGTTTGGCTAAAATCGACCAAACCCAATCCTCGAACACCCCTATCAATAAGTCTCATAATTGGATCAAATGAGATGTGATGTATATATTGATTCAATGGTGAGATTTATTCATCTAAATAATCGTTAAAACAAATTTATGCATGGTAAAAGACTTATCTCACTTATGCATATTATTCTCTTTCATACTTTCTCAAATGTGTCTAAATAAATAGTGTCTAAATACTTGTGAGCAACTAAATTTTTTCCACACTTTAATTAAAAATAATCTCCTTTCAAAATTCTGTTATTGTTTTTTTGTTACACAAGAGTCGGACATCGACCCTGTGACCACTTGCTTATAAGTAGTCCAAATTCCTTACTAACTAAATCAATCCAAAAATGATTCATTCAATAAGAAAATAATAATTTTAAAAAAGGTGACCAGGAATGTGATGATACATATTAGATGTAAGAAACATACATATGCGTTTGAACTTTAGCTTCAAGCGTTGTAGATCATCATCACTATTAATGTTAACGTCCTTGAAGTAGAAGTCAGGATAATCACACTGAAGGATGAAATTTGGTGGATTTGCAGTGCCAATGGCTAGAATTGTGGCCACGCTTTTGCCTTCTCCATTTTTTTCTACCCTCTTCTCCATTTGGATAATATTATTCATGTTCTTAACTTACCAAATTTTTGGGGTATCATATATATAAGGGCCAAATCACGAACCTACCCCAACCAATAAAAATTGCCCATGCATGCCTAATTAATTTTCTCTAGAGATATTTATTGTTTTATAATTGAGCATTAAAACCGCATTAATATACTACTATAAAATATACTAACACTTTGAAGTGCCGTGAATGTTAAGCCTTTCATTGCACCTAGGATCTTGTAAGAAACCACCTCTAACTCTAAGAGCACCATTCTTTGATTTTACCTTGGGGGGGTTTACATTGCAAGTTGTTTGACAATTTGAAAATAAAAAGATTGAATTCAACAATTAAAGGAAAAACGATTGGGGTTCGTTTTGTTTCGAATCCTTTATATTTCACTTTGGATGCTAGAGTGTTATTTTTCGGACTTGTTCCAACATAGAGCATCTCTAATAAGGATATCTAAGAGAGTTTCATAGACTAATGATACAATATATTAACTTTTTTATCATTAGAATTCCAAGACGTGACACAGAGGGTATCAAATTGATGATACCGGTACCTTAAATAAGGTACCGTATCATCAATTTAATGTTATTATTATTATTTTTATTTTTTGTATATAGTAAATCCAATTTAATAGCTTCCATATATGTCAAAACATTACCGTTTGTCATTAATATATGATACTCAAAAAGTTGTATCACCAATGAAGTAAAATATATATGAGTTACATAAATATTACATGACATTGCAATAACCACTTGTTATTAATGTATGATACCCAAAGACAAAGTGATATATCACCATTGAAAATGCTCTTAGTGTCTAATACCCTTATGATGATCAATTCAATTATCACGACGGTTTAACTAAACCATTATACCCGCTCTCAAATGGGTTGAAATGGAGAAGAGATACATGAGAAATGAGTTGAAATGGGACTTCAATCTTGTTTCCAAGCCTTCGATTCCAAGCTCCAAATTATGTTTCCAAGATCCAATTTTGGTGTAAATTTCATAACCCCTTTCAAATGGAACAAGCCTTCCTTTTATAGTCCAAGAAAATGGGTCAAAAACAGCTAAAAAAGCTTCAAAATAGAGCAAATTTCAGTAGCTAGAACATCAAAATTGTTGTTTTCTTCAATTACAAGCTATCTCTCATATTAGAGCCTTATACACCTAAACTATGATAAAAAAACACATCAAAATATCTCCTAATAAAAATCCATTGAAATGATCTATAAATGAATGTAATGACCAAGACGAGAAAATAAATCAACACAACACAAATACGGGAAAACAAAATACACTGCGCAAAGACGAGACAACAACATACACCATGCGAAGATGGAAAATTAAAACAAACAAATATGTGAAAATTACACTTATTTCTTTTAACGAGAGAAAGAAAAAACGATTTGGAGAGATGATACCAGACTAAAATTTGACCTTAAATTACCCCTCTCTTATAGACTAAGAAGGGAAAAAAAGTGGTGACGGATAAGATAGAAGAGGAAGAAAAAAAAGAGAGTTCAATAGATAGAGTTGGTTGTAAGAAACCCAATTATTTACTATCTGTGTGACACTTGGGGTCTCTTTGGCAAGTCAAAAAAGCTAGCTTTTAGTTTTTGTCTTATGACTTATAAGCTAAAAGACCTGTTTACTGATTTTAGCTTCTTTTTCAGAAAGAGCTTTTAGCTTATTTTACTGATTTTTAGCTTTTTTTTCAGAAGCTATTTCAATTTTCAAGTAGCTTCTGAGCTTATAGCTTTCAGCTTTTCATTTTTTCTTCCTCTTTTACCCTTGTTATTTTTAACTAAAATCCACATTTACCATTTATAATTTGTTATCATTAATACTATATTGTGAATATATTTTGTTGTTATATTTTATTTTATCATAAAGCATATCAACTGAAATGAAAATAATATTTTTTTAAAAATTCAGCATATAAAAATTAGTTTAATAATAATATATGAAAGATATATTTATTGAATTAATAAACTTAAAATATTGTACCAAAAAATAAAATAAACTTAAAATATTAAATTCTAAATATCTTAAATAGTATTAATTTGATAATTTTTTATTGAATTGAAGATGTCATTTTATGTCATTTTACATTTATCAGTCAGTTGAACCGCTAATTTTACCAAACACTTCAATCAGCTTATCAGCTAAAAGCCATCAGCTATCAGCCATCAGTTATCGACAATCAGCCATAAGCTATCAACTAGCTTATTAGCCAAAACCTATTTTTGTCAAGCCTTGGTGTTTTTTGTTTTAAGTTACATTGGGATCTTATAAGAAACCTCGCTCTTCTAATTTATATGAACATATGCACGAAATCATTATGCTAAATGGAAGCAACACATCCAATACTTACATATTTTAATATTTGCATAGATGTATATATTTTTTAATTTTCCGATCAAGGAATGATGCTAAGTAGGCCACGCTACCTGACCTCCTCCACAAATATTACATCTTTTTTTTTTTTGGTGGGCGTTTCTAATAAACAATACTATCCCTTATTCTACGAGATTCACAGTATTAACTTTCATTTTATCTTATCTTATAATTTTTATTATTATATACATTATACTTTCAAAATTTAGTGTTTTTCTTACTAAATTATACTTTTAAATTTCGACCCTCCTATACTACCTTACTCCCTGATACAAGAACGAATTTGTAGGGGCAAACATAGCCCCTTTTGGTGATTTTAGTATCAACAATGTATTTTGGTAGTAATGTGATTTACTATAGGTCAATGCAATTATGCGTTAAGTTTGAAACGAGTCAGGGTAGTGCGGAGTGCACGCTTGTCAAGCCAAACGTGTAATTGAATACGAATAATTGAAACGGGGTTCCAAGGGGCGTAGCCCTTGGCGGGGTGCGGGGCAGCGCACTGCCGGGGTCCAAGGGACATGAATATTCGTACTCTTTCCCAACAGACATGACCGTTTGAATAGTCGTACCCTTTCCCAACAGACATGACCGTTTGAATAGTCGTACCCTTTCCTAACAGACATGACCGTTTTTTCGAAAAGGTGTGCCTGTTCGTTTTCTGTTATGGTCTCCTATATAAGGAGTCATTTGGCCTCGGTTTTAAAGAACGAAAAAAAAATACTTCCTCTCTACATTCTGATCTGTTCTCTATTGTCAGAAACAGATTGCTGTTCGAGAATTATCCCCGCAAAGATTTCGTGAACCCAGACAAGAATAGGGTCGAAATACTTTGTTCGGAAAGTGAACGAACACGATTCTTCAAAGATATCCAGGATTATCATACCGTATTTCTAACAAACGAACAAAGTATTTTTTCTGATAATCATGGCTGGAGGAGGAAACACCGTCAAGGAGATGACTAAAAGTTTCGGAAAATTGGACAAGTTTCAAGGACAAGACTTCAGGCGTTGGCAGAAGAAGATGCATTTCATGTTAACAACGTTGAAGGTGGTGCACGTCCTGTCTACACCGATTCCAGAAATTGGGGAGGATGACACGGTTGAAAATCTGAGACGCCGATCAAAGTGGGAGAACGACGATTACATATGCAGAGGGCACATTCTTAACGGGCATAAAAAGTATCTTATCACTTTCATAGATGATGCATCTAGACTCTGCTATGTTTATTTATTGCATGCTAAGGACGAAGCTTTAGATAAATTCAGAATTTATAAAACTGAAGTTGAACTGCAACAGAATGTGATGATTAAAACATTACGTACGGATAGAGGTGGTGAATATTATGATCCTGTATTTTTCCAATCCGTAGGAATCATTCATGAGACTACGGCACCTTATACACCTCAACAAAATGGTGTGGCTGAAAGGAAAAATAGAGCTCTTAAAGAAATGGTGAATGCTATGTTATCTTACTCTGGTTTAAGTGAAGGGTTTTGGGGAGAAGCCATGTTAACGGCTTGCTATTTGTTAAATAGGGTTCCTAATAAAAGGAATAAGACTACCCCATATGAACTTTGGTATAAGAAACGACCCAACTTAAACTTTCTACGTGTTTGGGGTTGCAGGGCCGTGGTTAGACTCCCGGATCCTAAAAGGAAAACTTTGGGTGAAAAGGGTGTAGCTTGCATCTTTGTTGGATATGCTGAGCATTCCAAGGCTTATAGGTTTTATGTTATAGAACCTAATGACTCGATCTCTATTAACACAATTATAGAATCGAGAGATGCGATATTTGATGAGAATTGTTTCTCTTCTACACCTAGACCAAAGGACCTTATACCAAAGTTGGATGAATCTCTAAAGGATGATCATTCAAATGAAGTAGCAAGTGAGACATTCGAACCTCGTAAAAGCAAAAGAGCTAGAAAAGCTAAATCTTATGGTTCTGATTTTCAACTATATTTAGTTGAGGGATCAAAGGACCAGATTGATACACAATACTATTATTGTTATAGTATAGAAGAGGATCCAAGAACGTATGATGAAGCTGTGAAATCTCGAGATTCTGTGTTTTGGAAAGAAGCAATTGATGAAGAGATTGGTTCTATCATGGAAAATAATACTTGGGTATTATCTGATTTACCACCTGGTTGCAAACCATTGGGTTGCAAATGGATCTTCAAAAGGAAGATGAAAGTCGATGGTACAATTGACAAGTTTAAGGCTAGATTGGTTATCCAAGGCTTTAGACAAAAAGAAGGGATTGATTACTTCGATACCTATGCTCCAGTTGCTCGTATCACTACTATTAGATTGTTGATTGCCTTGGCGGCTATTCATAATCTAGTAATTCATCAAATGGATGTCAAAACAGCATTTCTGAATGGTGATTTGGAAGAAGAAGTGTATATGAAGCAACCTGAAGGATTTGTAATGCCTGGTAATGAGCATAAAGTGTGTAAGCTAGTTAAGTCGTTGTATGGGCTGAAACAAGCTCCGAAGCAGTGGCATCAAAAGTTTGATGAGGTTGTTTTGTCTAATGGTTTCATTCTAAACCAAGCTGACAAATGTGTATATAGCAAATTTGATACATCCGGTAAAGGAGTTTTCATTTGTCTATATGTTGATGACATGTTGATTTTTGGCACCGACCAAAATCAAGTTGATAAAACAAAGAATTTCTTGTCATCAAAGTTCTCCATGAAAGATATGGGAGAAGCGGACGTTATTCTTGGTATTAAGATTAAACGGGAGAATAAGGGGATTGTAATTACACAATCTCATTACATTGAGAAAATACTCAAGAAGTTCAATTATGAAAATTGTTCTCCAGTAAGTACTCCCATGGATCCGGGAGAAAAGCTTATGCCAAATACAGGTAAACCTGTGGATCAACTCGAATACTCAAGAGCTATAGGCTCCTTGATGTATGCTATGATTAGCACTAGACCAGATATTGCTTATGCGGTTGGAAAGTTGAGCAGATTTACTAGTAATCCTAGTAGACATCATTGGCATGCGATAACTAGGGTATTTAAGTACTTGAAGGGTACTATGAATTATGGATTGTCATATATGGGATTTCCTTCGGTATTAGAGGGCTATTCAGATGCTAGTTGGATAAATAATGTTGAAGATTCATCCTCTACATGTGGATGGGTGTTCTTGCTTGGGGGAGGTGCCATCTCATGGGCTTCCAAGAAGCAAACATGTATAACTAGTTCCACAATGGAATCTGAGTTTGTAGCATTAGCTGCTGCTGGTAAAGAGGCAGAATGGCTAAGGAACTTGGTATATGAGATTCCAATATGGCCTAAACCGATATCACAAATTTCTATCCGTTGTGATAGTAGTGCCACACTGGCTAAAGCATATAGTCAAATATACAAAGGAAAGTCTAGACATTTGGGTATTAGACATAGTATGATTAGGGAATTAATCATGAATGGGGTGATATCTATTGAGTTTGTTCGGTCGCAACAAAACTTAGCTGACCACTTGACGAAGGGGTTAGCTAGAGACTTAGTGAAGAAGTCGGTAATTGGGATGGGATTAAAGTCCATTTAAATCTATTAGCTATGGTATACCCAATTCCCTTCTAATACAACGTTAGAAGTAGAATTCAATGTGGAAAGATCATAATTAAAGATTGGAGCAATTGTGCTAATCTTCCCTAGGTATGTGCTCAGACCTGCAAGTGATGGTTAGGTTAAAGTATATCTTTTTAATGGTTCTTTTGAAAAATTGCAAATGCAGGTGCAAGATTAAAAAGGATCACCTATGTGAGCATGAAGTTTTGCCGCTTCAAGAAGCTTGGACTTGGCTTCCTATATGCTCATTAATGGATAAGGACACATGGCTTGTAAAGTGTCAAGTATGAATAGTAGAGTATTGTAAGAAACATATGTGTACTATATCTTCAGATATTCAAATGGATTGACGGGTTCAATCATTGTGACACCCCGATTTTCGAGTATTTGGAATGTGTATTTGTACTAAGATGAAAATTCAATCGCAAGACATTTTCGTTTATGCATCTGTTTGATCGTTATATCTGTAAGTAAATCAAGGATTATACTAAAATGGGGGGAGTTTGTTGGTGATTTTAGTATCAACAATGTATTTTGGTAGTAATGTGATTTACTATAGGCCAATGCAATTATGCGTTAAGTTTGAAACGAGTCAGGGTAGTGCGGAGTGCACGCTCGTCAAGCCAAACGTGTAATTGAATACGAATAATTGAAACGGGGTTCCAAGGGGCGTAGCCCTTGGCGGGGTGCGGGGCAGCGCACTGCCGGGGTCCAAGGGACATGAATATTCGTACCCTTTCCCAACAGACATGACCGTTTGAATAGTCGTACCCTTTCCCAACAGACATGACCGTTTGAATAGTCGTACCCTTTCCTAACAGACATGACCGTTTTTTCGAAAAGGTGTGCCTGTTCGTTTTCTGTTATTGGTCTCCTATATAAGGAGTCATTTGGCCTCGGTTTTAAAGAACGAAAAAAAAAAAAACTTCCTCTCTACATTCTGATCTGTTCTCTATTGTCAGAAACAGATTGCTCTTCGAGAATTATCCCCGCAAAGATTTCGTGAACCCAGACAAGAATAGGGTCGAAATACTTTGTTCGGAAAGTGAACGAACACGATTCTTCGAAGATATCCAGGATTATCATACCGTATTTCTAACAGCCCCCTCTCCCACTTCTTTTAATGCAAGAAAACACCATATAATTTTTCATATATATGAGGCTGTGATTCCCATTAAATTTTTGGGTGCATAGGCTTCATATTATGCATATAATATTTAAATATAACATCTATATACCATTCAAAAAAAAAATCTATATATAATATATTAGATAAAACTCATTTTTAATGTTTATGCCCACGTTTCAAAAATTCTAGATAAGTCCTTGAATTTACACATTTCAGCACAACATTTCCTAAGTAGAAATAGCAAACTTCTTTATTATACCACACACATTAAAGCAATCATTTTTTTTAATAAGCAATATATATTATAAGGGGTACTCAATCCCTTACAACTGAAAGCAAATTAAACTCCCTCCGGTCTTTTTTATAAAGAACACTTTGAAAAAATTACACAGACGAAAGAAGTGTGAGAACTTTTGTTGCGGGTCTGCTGCAAATATTTGAACAAGAAGATGATGATGAAGAACATGATGATGGTGCACATAAATTCCAAAGCGTGTGTGAACACACTAAACTTTATGTTCGATTCGCCCCCACCAGTTTATGCAAATCGGATGTAAATGGGTAACCTGGCGACCCCTTCAGGATACTTTGGAATCTTTGACTGAGTTGCACATTCACACCAAGCGTATCGACAATGGTAGTTTACAAAATAAAGTTTCCTTAATGACTCTTGTGCACTAGAGAATGAAGAAATGACTTAGAAATATTTTAGACAGAAGTCAGACTCATGTGAACATGATTTTCTGTGTCATAAGTATCTCTATTTATAGAGAAACTCATTTCATTTGATGAAGGGAAGCAATCCTTGAAAGATATCATGCAATGTTAACCATTGCATCATTTCAAGTATATTTTGGAAATTCTCTCACAATCCCCCACCATTTTCAAAATATATCTAAATCCATTATTCCGAAAATCTCATAGTTTCAGACAAATGTATCTCACAATTTGACCCATTACTTAGTAAGTTAAGTTTTGACTCATCTCCAAATAGATTGGTAGACAAGCTTTGAACCAATTATTCATCAGAATAAGTGTGCATAACTCACACATGAAATCTCGGTACCATTGATCGAATTATAAATATGACATATTTTAAGGCCTTGTGTTTCATATCCTTTTCATGAGAATTTAAGAGTCAAACCCTTGAAAGCGACCCCACTTCATTCTCATATAGGTAGACTATATCATAAATGCACTCATAATTATGCATTCAAGCAAATTTATGCTATATGTCTATTAAGAGAAAATCACATCCTACCACTTTTTCTCTTATGGTCCAAGTACTTTTACCCCTTGGGATGTTATTTATTATTGTCAAGTACTTCAATCACTCTAATAGTGTACTTTCATCATTGAACTCAAGACTTGATGCTACTCAAGTGTGAGTTGAGTTTCCACTATTGGTGATCAATTATTTCTGGGCTTACCACATCCCTAATGATGTCTTCAATGACTTAACAATCATATCCAAAAACATCATATCCTTGTCAACCCTTTCTTCAAAGAATTGCACGATTTTCCAACTTTATTAACCTTTGAATATTCAATCAACCACATAGCTATGTTTTTTAGAAACTTTGAATATTCTTTATACATTCTTGATAGTTTTAACCAACTATCACAAAATCATGACATTTGTCATTTCATTATCCTTGTGTCCAGTGGCGGATCCAAGACCTTAGGTCAGGGGGTGCAAATTATTTTTTTAAAAAATATTAATATATTATGAAGAGGGATTAAATTACACCGGTGTAACATTTGAGTAATGTTACATCGTTCAATAACACTTTAACGAATACAATTTTTACAAAATTTACTGTTGAATTTAAAGTTTATGTCATCTAGAGATCATCCATGTTAAATTTTACAAAAATCTAAAATCGTTTGATGTGTTGTTCTTGATCAGTCTCAACAACATATAAAACGATTTTAGATTTTTGTAAAATTCAATATATATGATCTACATGATATAAACTTTAAATTCAACTGTAGATTTTGTAAAATTTGTAATGTTAAAGCATTATTGAGCGGTGTAACATTACTCAAATGTTACACCGGTGTAATTTGATCTCCTATAATATGAAGATAAATATACCAACTTTTTTATATGGTAAAGTCATAAAATATAATAAAATAAAATATGTATTTTTGAAATAAATTGTAATAAATGATCGCTTCGATTAAAGTCTCAATGTCAAGTTAGAGCATCTCACAAAACACTAGTATTATACTACTAGTGTTTTACAAAATTTCACTTATAATATTTGTGCAAAAAAATTACATTAAAATACTCCACTTGTTGGGAATATATATATTATATATTCTTCTTTTTTTATATAATTAACTCTCTGGTTCGTAGGAGAAAGAAGTCTTAGTAGTCCAGAGTTCGGCCGCGAGGTAAGTAAAATCTAGCCAAAAAATTGTTCCATCCAGGAATCGAATCCGAGTTCTCCCGAAATCCGTCATTTTTGATGAAGCAACCACTTTAGCCCAATGACTTGGTTGAATATATATATTATTCTGCACCAACTTATATTACGCCTAATCTCTAACTAATGGGTAAAGATCTAATTTGTTTCTATTTATCGATTTCCAACCATAATGTAGAACCTTTATATTTGGATTTTCATTTACAAATTAAAAATTTATTCTTCAACAAAATTTAGAACTACAATTTAAAATCCTTCCACTTGTGCACTGACATTTGACAATATATGTGTTCAGTGCTCTCAGCTTGAGAATCTCTAAAATTGTGGAGAGGTGTAATCGGTGCAAAGTAAAAAAATTGAGGGTGTGCAAAATTATTTGAAACAGGATTATTGATCTAAATTAGAAAACTTGAGGGTGGTCAAGTGCACACCCTAGTGATAAGGTGGATCCGCCCCTGCTTGTGTCATATGCACAAATTTTATGTCATTCTTCTCTTGCAATTATATATTTAATAATCATTTCAATCTGAAATTCTACTTCCACTTGAATGTATTCAAGACATCATTGCATTAAATATGTATAGTACCAACAAACATGATCATAAAGATTTGTTATGACAAACTTTTATTTCATAAGATGGGTCACACATGTAAGTCATATACCCCACATGAACTTAAAAATAATACTTTAGAACTTATTTCACTTTTATCATCAGAAACCTTTTTCAAATTAGTTATCATATATAACTAATTCATGCATCATAAATTCTAAATTTCAAAATCAAGTTTCATGTATAAATATGTTCTATGACAGATTCAAATAATTATCATAATAGAAAGATAAACAATGATTCAAAATCATCAACATTTTCTATAACTTAATTTCCTCCATGAACATTTACCAACTTGCAACTTACAATAATTTCAAAATACCCAACCAATATTAATATCAAGATAAGCAAGAATTTAACAATAACTTTCATATATAATCATACACATATAATATGAGATCATTAATTATAAATTTTAATAACTTCTTGCACAAAACAATAATAACACTAAAATATGCATTTCATATATATATTTATGATAAGTCATATACACTACTTTTATATTAAAACTAGGGGTAAACCCGTGTGTTGCACGAGTTTGATTAAAATATATATATAATTAAAATATTTTTATAAATAAAAAATAATAATTGTGATAACTATAATCACATATAGTTAAATAATAGATATTATTTTAAAATATGGTTATATTTAATATTATTATATGAGTAAAAAAAAATTGTTTAGAAATATTAGATTTTTTATTAATTTATATGGTAGTTTGTTTATATTTTAATGTAATAGATCTCTTATAATATTTCATAAGTTTGAAAGGATGTATCATTTTTTATTTTATTAGTGTAATCATATAAGATTTTAGTTTTCTTTATATGAGTTGCAATTTTATAGTCAAATGTCACTTTGTTTTTTATTTTTGATGTATCCCTTATTTTATTATTTTCAATAAGAGTTGGAGGCATACCTAATTATACTTGTAGACAATATTTTTCATGAGAAATGTTAAAATAAGTTTTGATTATAGAATATGATTCATATATGGTGGCTTTGACTATTTGTTCCACGTGATCTCATTTTTTGAAAATTATGTATCAAATAGCGTATTTGTTTACTACGTTTTATGCAATTTAAGGTTCCAAATAGCTTATCTACTTACTCATCTCTCTTTTTCTTGGAGTTTATTCTCACTTATTCGCTTAGTGAAATTTTATTCCAACTTTATTAGTCCCAATTTTTTAGTCTATTGTTTGGTTCACATTTTTTTTTGCTTGGTCCTTTTGTTTTTGGTTTGTTTTTCTTTTTTTTGGTGAGGTTTGTGTCTCTTCAAAATTATTGTTAGTTTTTGTCCCTTTTCTTTAATATTTTCTTGAACATTTATTTTATTTTTCTTATTATATTATATAAACTTGAATATTTGTTGTTGTCAATATATAAGTTTGGACGAAGATTTTATATATTTGAATTTATGTTTAGTTATTTGGTTAAGGTAAATAAAGTCTTATAGATGAATAAGATTTAACATGTGGCATCTTCATATTTGCTTAAAAAAATGTCATCTGATTCTTATAAATATTCCACTATTTTATTTTCAGCCGTAACGTAAATATTCTTTTAGAATATGTACTTAATTTATCCAAAAAGTAGGTGATTATGTAAATTAAATTAATAATTTTTGAATTATTGGTGAATTTTAGTTGTGTAAATATGTTTAAATATATGTGTGATTATATTTTCTAAATATATGTAAATATATTTTAACAACTACGGTTTTAATAATATCTAAAATTTATTTTGACAAATGAGCATCAACAATTTTTATTTAATAATTTTTGTCTTTTTTTAATTTAATTTAGAAATTTTTTAGTACAATTCTAAGTGGGAGGAAAAAGTATTTAGCACAATTTCTAAACTAACATGTTTTTAGCACAATTCTTTTCATCGATTCATTTTATGGTTGTAAGAATAAGATGGCATGCGTAGATTAAAATAGAACCGTCTATTAAAATTCATATATATTCATATTGAACCATCCAGATTTAGGCAAGTGTTATACGATAAATGCATGAAGATTATATATTTGGACAACCTCTAAGTTAAGTTGAATCAATATAACTTCTTGCATGTATTACAATTATAAGAACCGCATGACTTGAGTGTCAACTACAAAAAAAAAACTTATTTTAATTTCTACTTTGTTTTTGTTTCTATATTTCTCTTGATCGAGATCAAGTAGATCACCTACACATTGTAGACAATATAGTATTTAAAAATGAGACACATAATTATATTTATAAATTATTTGGATTGTCCTCTTTTAATTGAATGCCTCCAACATCAATATACCCTCGACCTATATAAATTTTAAGGCACTTCAAAATCAATAAATAGAAGTCTCTTTTATCCTCTTCAACTTATTCACATAAAAAAATTAATTATATTCCCATTAATCAACAATTTTTTATACAAATCTTTTACCTTATATAAAATAATAAATGAAAAAGAAAATAAGAAACAAATAAGCTAAAACATTAGACTAATAAAATAATAAAGGGTAAATAGTGTTATACCCCCCTGCAAAATATGCGAGTTTTGCATTACCCCCCTGCAAAATATTTTTTTGAGATTACCCCCTGCAATGTCAAGATTCTTTGCGTCACCCCCCTGGCTTAACAAGTGGGCATATGACATGGAAGAATCTTGACGTGGCATGACACGTGGAAATTAATTTATTTTTTATTTATTTTTAATTGCCAACTCATTAATTAATGTGGGTTTTTAATTAAAAAAATGAAAAAAAACTTAAAAGTTGTTATATTTTTATGAACTTACTTAAAAGAAAGTTTTGTTTTTTTGACTAAAAGTTGTTATTATATATAAAAAAAATTCTTATATATATATATATATATATATATATATATATATATATATATATATATATATAATAACTAATAATAGAGTAACAAAAAAAAAAAACGAAGATGAAAAAAAACTAATAATAATAATAGTAACCAAAAAACTAATAATAATAATAACTAATAACAATAGAGTACTCAAAAAAAAAAACTGCAATCACATATTTTAACTAATAATAATATTAGTTATTATTATTATTATTATTATTATTATTATTATTATTATTAGTTTTTTGGTTACTATTATTATTATTAGTTTTTTTTCATCTTCGTTTTTTTTGGTTACTCTATTATTAGTTATTATATATATATATATATATAAGAATTTTTTTTATATATATAATAACAACTTTTAGTCAAAAAAAAAAACAAAACTTTCTTTTAAGTAAGTTCATAAAAATATAACAACTTTTAAGTTTTTTTTTCATTTTTTTAATTAAAAACCCACATTAATTAATGAGTTGGCAATTAAAAATAAATAAAAAATAAATTAATTTCCACGTGTCATGCCACGTCAAGATTCTTCCATGTCATATGCCCACTTGTTAAGCCAGGGGGTAACGCAAAGAATCTTGACATTGCAGGGGGGTAATCTCAAAAAAATATTTTGCAGGGGGGTAATGCAAAACTCGCATATTTTGCAGGGGGGTATAACACTATTTACCCAATAATAAATGAAAAAGAAAAGTTGTCTAATTACAAACATTATATCAATTAAAAAAAAATGATGGTTTACAAACTGCCATTAGAGTTAAATACACATCCTTACATGAGGTGCCATTTCATAGGCTTTATAAGGAGCAAGGATGCAACGTAAGCAAAAATAGAAGTATGTTTTATCCTGTTCTCTTCCTTCACATGAAAAAATAGTCATATTCATATTAATCGATTCAACTCAAAGTTTAATTAATCATCGAACAAAACACCGATTGATATTTAAAAAAATATCCAACCTAAAAAAGAAATATAAAAAATGATTAGAGATGTTCTAAACTCAGAGTAATAGAAAAATTCCAATTTACAAACATATTAATAGGCAACTATCACATATCAATTTCTTAATCAATCACATGTAGACATACCTGATATTCTATGAGGTTAGACACCATAACCTACCAAGGACAAAACTAATATACTTATGATGTAACTATATATATGCACACAATAGCTTTTAAATCAATTCAAGACACTATAATGTGTAACTTTAAGATATGGAAGGTGAAGATGCATATAACTTTTCTCATGAAGATGTTAGACAAAGAAACCATAGAGTTTTTGCCATGAGATAGATAAATTAAAATTTTGTTAAAACATAGAAGGTAGACTTCCTGATATGGTGGTGGTGATAATTAGCTTTTGGGTTAACTTTATATAGAGTTTGTGTTTGATAATTAGCTAAATTTACATATTCAATATTAGTGTCTCCAAGAATTCTTTGTTTTCAATTGCATTAATATGGAATTGTAACATACAATATATATTTTAATAATATATTGCAATGCAATTAAAACAATAACATGATGCATCATTCTTCCACCTTTCATTGTTTGCAATTCATTTTTGTCTCAATTCAACAACAATAAATTGTGTTAGTTTTTTTTTTAATATATTATTATTGTTTATTATTTATTATTAGAGTAACTCTATTATATGAAATATGAAAAGATTTTAATAAAGATCGTAAACTTTTCTTATAAAGTGCCACATCATCACAATACTTGCTTGTGAGCAACTCAACCTTCCTGCTTGCAATTCATTTTTGTCTCAATTCAACAACAATAAATTGTGTTAGTTTTTTTTTTTTAATATATTATTATTGTTTATTATTTATTATTAGAGTAACTCTATTATATGAAATATGAAAAGATTTTAATAAAGATTGTAAACTTTTTCTTATAGAGTGCCACATCATCACAATACTTGCTTGTGAGCAACTCAACCTTCCTTTTACTAAGATAAAAGATAAGATAGCATAAAAACATATCTCATAATCAAACTTATTCATACTTTTCAAAATTCACATACTTAAATATAGTTTCTATATCATACATATCATATATCAAGACTGATAACTGTGTACCTTTCACCGTAGTCATAAGTACATATTTGTTCATTTCTCCTTCAACTATTATTTTTTAAAACCCAACACCAAAACTGATCATGCAATAGTTTCAGTCGTAACCTTTCACGAACCAATATGATGTTCTTCACCAAATGACACATCGTTTCGGCAAATAATTGAACGTGTGTTTTACTCCAATCATGATTAACAGTTAGAAGAACAATCAAAATTAAAGGCATTAAATTCCAAATATATATGATCGAATGCATCGATATGGATCCTCGGCAGCGAACATCACTGCTGCCAGCATGCTGCAATACAATAGCCGCATGATTAATTATATCATATTGGATGAGAAACCCTGAAATAATATTGAAAAGCTTCTTGAAGCCAAACAAAATATATGTACATAGAACGCCTTGTACTAATTAATATTATAATGACTTAAAAATAAAAAACAAATTCTAATTTAAAATCAAAGCATGTATAAACAAAAAAAACTTTTGTGAAAGAAAGTTTTATAATGTATTAAATACGATTGGTAAAAAATAACTCAATTTTTTTTATAATAAAATAACTCAAAATTTTGAAGATACATATGAATTGATTTTAAGGTACTGTTTGACTTAATTTTTTTCCTCTTATTTTTTCTAAGAAATTAGGCCAAATTAACAATTTTTAAAAGTTCTAGTAAGAAACAATCAGCTTCTATATTTTAAGAAAAATTATAATATTTTATCAAACATATCTTTTAACCCTATTATAATAATAAATAAAAAAACAACTTTTAATTTTTTGTTATAAAAAAAGTAAGATTTACCAAACAACTTTAATTTTAGTTTTAAAGCTATTATTTTTTGTTTTATTATTAAAATAGCTTCTACAATTAAAAAAAGTCGGGTCAAACAGTACATAAAACAAATACTAAAAGTAGTGTGACAAAAAATATTTAAAGACTAAAAATTTATCAATTACTAGCGACCAGACATGGCGCGTTCCGCGCCTGTCTGTTCTATTATGCAAACTTATGTAAAAAAAAAAACCTATTTTTTTAAAAATAATTTTTGTTTTTTTTGGAATACTAAATAATTTTATTAATTTGAAAAAGAAAATAATGCTAATAATGATAGAGTTTTTTTTTTTACTCAATAATGATAGAGAGTTTATGTTGAGGTAAAATCCATAAATATTATTGGATCAAAAACAAAGTGGCACGCGACTTTCTCATTTGTTTCTCATCCAATATTACTTACCATATTGTTTCAGTGTTTCTCATCCAATATGATGTAATTAATCATGCGGCTATTGTATTGCAGCAGGTTGGCAGTAGTGATGTTCGCTGCCGAGGATCCAATTTCTCGAACGCATATATACATGCATTAAACAAATTTAACTTAAAACCATATTATTTAATATAGAATTGAAGGAACGTACCGTCAAAAGTTTATACACCTTAAACCATGAACCACACCACCTTACATGTGCCTGACTTGTTTAGTATTCGTTGCAAAGGCTATGATCATCTCCTTTAAAAATTGCATCCATGAGTTAATCATAAATAAATAATCGAACCTAAAGATTGTGAGAACTTTTGTTAGGGGTCTGCTGCAAATATTTGAACAAGAAGATGATGATGAAGAACATGATGATGGTGCACATAAATTCCAAAGCGTGTGTGAACACACTAAGCTTTAGGTTCGATTCGCCCCCACCAGTTTATGCAAACCGGATGCAAATGAGTAACCTGACGAATCCCCTTCAGGATACTTTGAAATCTTCCACGTGACTTGCACATTCACACCAAGCATATCAACAATGGTAGTTTACAGAATAAAGTTTCCTCAATGACTCTGGTGCACTAGAGAATGAAAATGACTTAGAAATATCTTAGACAGAAGTCAGACTTATGTGAACATGATTTTCTGATGATTGTGTTTTGATATAATTTCCTGCCTCATGAGTATCTCTATTTATAGAGAAACTCATTTCATTTGATAAAGGGAAGCGATCCTTAAAAGGGAATCCACGTTCTTTCCTAATTCTTGAAGTTTTCGAGGGTGTTGTACTGACTTATTGTAGTATTCTATTTTTCAAGGATTTACTTTGTTGAAGTGAACTTGTCTAAATATTAAAGATTATTTTGGGACTACGAATGTCGATATGTATGAATAATTAGGGATAAACTGAAAAGAACTACATCAGCTAGTACAAATGAGTTTTATTGGCAACTTTTTTCTAACAAACCAAAGTGGTTTAGCCACAGTTAACAAATGAGGTTTAAGTGGAATGTTTGGTGTTTAAACGATGACTCGTTCATAATATATGTGATGTTTTTACCGGCTGAACTAATCAATTATTTTTTTAATAGTAACAAGCAATGCCAAAGCTAGAAGGGGACCATTCGAGGCCAGAGTCCCCCTAAATATTTTTTTAATTTTTTATACTAGTATGATATTATATTATTTGTTTAATTTCACTTTTTGTCTCTTTATTTTATTAAACTCATGAAAATGGTCTCCATTTTAATTCAACCTTTTGGCTCTGTTTTTATATTTGGTGTAAATTAATTTGATACCAACATATGTTTTTTCAATAAAATGGTATGTTTTTTGTAAAATAAAAAGGTGAATTACTGTCCCAATATTAAATTTATTGACAAAATATCTCTTTTAAAACCATAATTCACATTTTTTCTGCAAATATATAGTTGCAATTTTTATGGCAAAATGCATGAGTTAAGACTAAAATTACAATAAATATGAAAATAGAGGGATTTCAACTTAATAAAAATGGTTCATAATTCAAAATTTAGTTTTTTCTTTACTAAATTATACTTTTAAACTCGATCCTCTTGTACTAAATTTCTGCCTCCGTACGTTATTTAGTGTATTGCCTTCAGTTATGTCTGCTGGTGTAGGGAAATGGTGGTTTGCTTTTCCTCTAGTGTTCCACCCCTGTTTCTTTTGTTGGTCTCCGTACTATTTGTATTTTCTGTTGGTTGTATTTCACAAGTACTCCTTGTGCTTGTGTTCTTCCTTAGTTCCTTAATAATATTAGCCTTTTTAAAAAAAAAAAATCGTCATATAATGAGGCTATGTAATTCCCATTAAATTTTTGGGTGTATATACTTCATATTAATTAATAATCCATATAATATTTAATTTATAATATCTATATATAATATTAGATAAAACTTATTTTTAATGTTTTTGCCCACGTTAAATAAATTTCTAGTTAAGTCCCTGAATTTTCCGCACAACATTTTCTACGTAGAAATAGTAAACTTCTTTATTATACCACACGTAAAAGCAAACATAATATACATATACATGATTATTTTTTACGGTTATACATACAATACAATACAATAATGAAAAGGTTAAGCAAACATTAATCATGTATATATACATGATTATCTTTTATTCTTTTACTGTAACACTAGTATATAATAATCCTCCACCATAATCATCATGGAAATTCAAGCTAGTTGTGGTGATCTATGTTGACACTATGCAAAGCAATGGTTTCCATAGTCAAGCCAGGACCAAATCCAAACAAAACACCCCATTTCAATCCATCACCAGTAGTTAATTTCCCTTCTTCCATAGACCTTCTCCTCATTTCATCCAAGATAAATAGCACACATGCACTTGACATATTTCCATATTCACTCAAAACATGTTTAGTTGCATTTAGTTTTTCTGAATTCAGCCCAACCGTTTTTTCAATCTTCTTCAATATTGCAGGACCTCCAGGGTGTGCTATCCAAAACAATGAATTCCAATCACTAATCCCTAATGGATGAAAAGTTTCTTCTAGACTCTTCTCGATGTTTTCACCAATCAAATTTGGAACATTGTCTTTCAGATGAAAAGTTAGACCCACTTCGCGCAAGTGTCCTTCAATAGCACCTTAATATATATAGACAAAATACGTTAGTTACTCGGTGAATCTAAAAAGTTAACATTTTTTTTTATATTAAGGACCAGAGCGAGTAACAATTACCTAGAGTACTAAATTTTTTCATTTTAAAAAAAAAATTACCTTCAGAGTTTGGTAAAACCGTTGCTGAAGCTGAAACGATATGAAATAATGGTCGTTCGATTGTTGTATCAGGATCTGATCCAACAATCACAGACGAAGCACCATCACCAAAGAGTGCTTGTCCAACTAAGGAATCCAAGTGATTTTCATTGGGCCCACGAAAAGTAACGACGGTTATTTCAGAGCACACAACGAGGACACGTGCACCAATGTTATTCTCAGCGAGATCTTTAGCAAGACGAAGAACGGTTCCACCAGCGAAACAACCTTGATGATATAACATGAACCTTTTTATGGATGGGTCTAGATTTAAGAGTTTGATGAGTTGATAATCAGCACCGGGCATGTCAACACCAGAAGTTGAACAAAATATGAGATGAGTTATCTCTGATTTTGGTCTTCCCCATTCGGCTATTGCTTTTGATGCTGCTTGTTCGCCTAACTTTGGTACTTCTTTAACTAACATGTCTTGGCGTGCATTGAGCGATGGTTCTTCATAAGCGGATATGTTGGGATTTTCTTCAAGAATTTCCTCTGTGAGGTGTATGTAACGTTTCTTTATCATTGATTTCTCACCTGATCAAGACCAATCAAGTAAAATATGTATTAATCAACTAACTAAAAAATGATATTGGTTCATTGTTTGACCATTTTAGTTCATATTAAACACATACTTAAAATGTTGTAATAGAGTAAAATTTAAGAAATTATATTAGTGGCCATTACAAATTAATAAATGGAAATTATTTATTTTTTTGTCAAGTAGTTTATTAACGAAAACTTTCACCCTTAAAATAAATAAGTGGAGTGTTTGGAGTTCGAACCTCAAACCCTGATAAATTGGGAACTATATTTCATACAACTTTTGGCTTTTAAGCATATGCATGAAGAAGCATGAAATGGTACTAGGTGCATGTGCATTGCATGGCTGCATGCATAATATGTGCCCTTTTTTTTGAGGCAAACTCATTGCAATTAATATAAGAGGAAGGTTATTTGAACAATTTTTTTAGATAATTTTTGACAATTTTCTTTTTCATACCCTCCTTGTATGCCCGGAGATTAATCATATTGCTAATGGAAAATTAGTCATCGATTATGACCGGAGTTTGAATCCGAACTTCTCCATTATAATTATTATTGTTATTTAGTCTGTATATGAAAATTTTAAAATAAAAATAAATAAATAAATAAAAAACTAGATAACAAACAATAGTGTTGAAATGATGAGCTTACATATACGGTTCAGTTTGGCCTTGAGTTGAGTCATGTGTTCACTTTTGGTAACTCGGAAGTAATAATCAGTAAAATCAGATTGGTAAATGCAATTGGATGGAGTTGCTGTACCAATTGCTAGTATGGTGGCTGGTCCATTGGCTCTTTGGGACTCTCTTATTTTCTCCAAGTATGTCATTCTGTTGGTTTCAATATCTGTACGTAGAAATTATATGAATGCAAGTTCCATTTAGTTACTATTTATAGACAAATAATATTGTTTGAAAGGGGTTGTTGGCTATCACGTGCTCCCCCTAACTGGTAAATAATTTTATTATTATTATTATTATTATTATTATTATTATTATTATTATTATTATTGGAGTACGGTTTGTATTGATTTTGAGGCAAAAATTTATCCCAATTAAAGATGAAATTATTTGCACTTGAATTTAGTTTTAGATGACTAAGCTGAATTTGATGTCCAATTTTGTACAATTTAATTTGAATCGGTTTTTGGATATCCAAATTATAAATTATATATTTTTTTATTAAATATTAATAAGCACGAGTAAGTGATTAAGCTGGAAGAACCACACGTGCAAGTTTTCCTGCATGTGGCTCGTCCGTGATAACTTGTTCGGATTTGCACAAACTAGCGGACCGATCACTAAGTGGGGATGCTCCCTCCGGCATGAGCATACATAGTGGAAATGATCCTGGGAACTCTAGCTTTAGTTATAAAAGGCATACAGCCCATACGAAAGCATCCATTTCATGAGTTGAACCGACTCTTCTCTCCTTGCTGGAGGAAAAATGAACGAGATTATGTATGTTATAAAAACCAGCTCCTGCCTTTCTTTGCTTCTAATGATAGAAAGGAGGGGAGAGAAGGATGCGAAATCCCGTAGCTTCACGGGGTTGTTCTTTACTCAACATACGCAACCCAAGAAAAAAAATAAAGGGCTATGCAATAAAGGGCTATGCGAAAGATTGCTTCAATATTCCGGTAGTTGTTCTAGATACTCAAGAAATTAAAGTAGATTAAGGTCATACTTTTTTCTAACTCCAATATTTACGGATAGAGACTTATAGGCTATAACATAATATACTATAAATTATTATTTTAGAATGAAAATTATCAATTATATTTGAAACACATAAAATAAAATAGTAAAAAAAAAAGATTAAATTTAAATAATAAGTAGTATTAAAAAAAATTAAAAACCAAAAAGTAATAGGTTAATGAAATATATCATGCTAATTAAAAGTTCAAGTATAAAAATATATGTATGCAGTTTGGTTCGTTTTTTTTATGGATTTTGAAAAATCAAATCGAAATTCGATCTGATCCAATGATATTCACAAGAAGACATCCAAACACATTCAAAAATATAAAATTCAGTTTTTTGCGGCTTTCGAATTTTTGGACCAGTACTAAATTTTTATTTGGATCGGTTTAGATTTAAAGACCCCAATGTATTACCTCTGTCCCAATATATAAGACCATTTTCTTAAATTTTGTTGTCCCATTTTATAAAATATTTTCCAAACTTCAAAGTGTATTAATTAAAATTACTCAAAAATATCAGTAATTAATTGAAACAAAATAAAAACTATTATTTATCTCTTTCAATAATTGAAGGATAATTTTAAAAAAAAAACGAACGTATATTTTTAAAAAATTTAGTGAAAAATCATTTTTCTTAACTCTATTCGCATGTTTTTTTTTTTTTGTGAAAAAGATGTTATATTTTAGAAGGGATGTAATATATCTCCCATCATCGTAGAGGAAACACATAAAACATCGTATGGAAATAAATAATCAATGGAAGTTTAATTAACCTAGAAATGACATAGATGCACTTCATGTATTTCATTGGTTTATTTTGAATGTGTTGGCTTTAGTAGGTAGCCGGCCACTCCATCTATTGTACATATATGTGTTTTACGTACCTAATACTTAAAACAAAAAATATCTTTAACTATATATGTGTGTTACGTACTTAATACTTAAAACAAAAAATAACTTCAACTAAAAAGTCAGTGGATTCTATCCAAATCCAATAATTAACTTTTTAATTTTTAATTAGTTGAGGTCTATTTAGTTTGAAACAAGATATCCTATTTAGTATTTACACACCAAACAGTGAAATCACAATCACAGTCGGCCATGAAGTAATTAATTAGAATTTTGGGGAAATACATATTTTATCCAATATATATTTTTTGTCTAATAGTCTAATTGGCTAGAAATTATATGAATATGTGGAATTCGGAGTTTGAAATTCAGCTGTATAATATACGTGATTTAGCTAAGCTCATAGGGACAAATACATCCAATTTATTTATTTATATTATTGGTGACCGATAATTTTTAGGTAAAACTTTTTATGATATTACTGAAGTAATTATTTTGAATTGAGTAAAAGATTTTATGTAATCACATTTCCAAATTGTACACTTCATATCTTGTTAGATTATACTTGTGCTTATATACACACGTTTCCGTGCAATGACATCATACGGATACATGATTGTTCTCTTAAGTTAATTAAGTATATCTCAAAAGTCCAATTTGGACACAATTCAATAGTGACAAAATGCATAGAGTTCAATTTAACCACCCTTAAACCGTGACGATTATAAGGAAGGGTTTATTTAATCATGATTTAATCGTGACAAAATTTTAGGCTTGTGCAGTAATCTATCTTGCACTGACTATGGACCAGCCATGTTAATTACTTACTTTTGCAAATTGACCGATGGTTAATCTAGTCATGACAACAAGACATGCGCACTCATTTGATAGACATGAAGTAAGTTGAGAAGTGATTTGGCTTTTAAAAATTTAAAAACAAAGTTGGCTGATGGTTATAAATTTAAAGACGAAGCCTTTAAAAAAATAAAAAAATGAAGTAGTTTATTTTTTGCTTAAATGCAGTTTTGCTCCTCTTGTTTTGATTAAATCAGAATTTTACCTTTTGTTTTAAAACGCGGACTTTTATCCCTCTGTTTTATAATTTTTTGGATTTTGTCCCCTCTAAAATTCTGTTTTCGAGTCACAACTTCAAAGCTTCACACACAACTCAATTTGGATCAATAATTCACCAAACGGATACCGAAATGACCGTAATCGAGTTATCTTTGCACAGAATCAAACCCCACTGAATTTGAATTTACAAAGAGAGATTAATTACCGTTTTAGTGAAGGTATGTCACCCAAAATTCTGCAAAAATTCTGCTTTCGAGTCACAACTTCAAAGCTTCGCACATAACTCAATTTGGATCAATAATTCACCAAAAGGATACCAATATGACAGTAATCGAGTTATCTTTCCACAGAATCAAACCCCACTAAATTTGGAGTTACAAAGAGAGATTAATTACCATTTTAGTGAAGGTCTGTCTAATTAATAATTTTGCAGAAATCTACTTCTGACCTTCAAATTCAACATCGTCTCCCAAACACATCGTAACTCCAAATTTGAGGAAATTTAAATGACAACAAGGGTAATTTCATTAGATTTTCGGACATGTAAATACTATTAAAAAATGAGCTACAGGGTGAGAGACATGACAAAAATACCAGTAGTAGTTCCATACAATAATTAATTTGGACAGACCTTCACTAAAATGATAATTAATCTCTCTCTGTAACTCCAAATTTAGTGGAGTTTGATTCTGTTGAAAACTAACTCGATTGCGGTCATTTCGGTACCAGTTTGGTGAATTAAGGATCCAAATGGAATTCTGTGCGAAGTTTTGAAGTTGTGACTCGAAAGCAGATTTTGTGCAGAATTTTGGGGGACATACCATCACTAAAACGGTAATTAATCTCTCTTTGTAACTCCAAATTTAGTAGGGTTTGATTATGTGGAAAGATAACTCGATTACGGTCATTTCGGTATACGTTTGGTGAATTATTGATCCAAATTGAATTGTGTGAGAAGCTTTAAAGTTATGACTCGAAAGTAGAATTTTAGGGAGGGAAAAATCTAAAAAATTATAGGCTTAAATACACTTTTGATCCCCCTATTTTCAAAAAAATGAAGTTTTGATCCCCCCTATTTTAAAACCAACTTTTTAGTCCCCCAATTTTAATTTTTTTTTAGTTTTGATCCCCCATTCCATTTTAAGGCTAATTTTGTTGATGTGGCATTGCCACTAATGCATATCAGCGTCCACGTGGACAAATTTAATATCCATGTCATTATTTGTTTTTAATTCAATAAAACTTATTTTATAAAATAATTTAATTATTAAAATTATAGTATTTTTTAAAAAGAAATCAATCAAAAAATAATCACATCAAACAATCCATAGCTCCCATTATCATCATCCACTTATCCAGTTATCCTTACTCTTCTTACCAACCCAGAAAACAAAATAATCACATTTCTTCATCATATCATCATCGTAAACTCATTAAAATAAAAAATCCAAAAATTCACAACCTCTAATTTATTAAACCTAAAAAAAACAAACAATCACATGATTTAACAATTATCATTTCAGTTGAATATATAATTCTAATAATTAAAATATTTTATAAATAAAGTTTTAATGAATTTAAAAATATATAATAATGACATGGATATTAAATTTGTCCACATGAATGTTGCCACATCATTAGTTACAAGGCCACATCAACAAAATTAACCCCAAAATAAGATGGGGATCAAAACTTAAAAAAAATGAAAATAGAGGGACTAAAAAACTGGTTTTTAAAATTGGGGGACCAAAACTTCATTTTTTTGAAAATAGGGGGACCAAAAGTGCATTTAAGCCAAAATTATAAAACAGGGGATAAAAGTCCGCGTTTTAAAACAGGAAGGTAAAATTCCGATTTAATCAAAACAGTGAGGGTAAAATTGCATTTAAGCCTTTTTTTTGTTAACAGAAAGACGAAGTAGCCTTTTTACTCGTACTTTAAACTTTGGACATACTTCGAAATTATATAGATTGGCGCAAAGTTTTTTATTTGCGACCAAAATTGGATCGAAACACATTAAAGTTTTTGAATATATTTGTTATAAATCGGAACACTTTATACATACCGGAACAATTATGTGGGGGTGAACTCACTTTTTTGGGGAAACTTTTTCTAATATTTCGGGTTCACTTTATTTTACTGGAAAAATTAAGCAAAGAGTTCTGGTTCATGTTATAGGACCAGAGCGCTGTTGATACTTCAACTTTGTTACAGATTGATCGAACAATGAAGAAACATATGAAGAATTTGCATCTGCATGTTATGAAAAAGGTGTTATTGTGGGGTTAACAGAACTACAAACCATAACACACTATCTTGAGAGTTTTATGGATTATTTGAAGGTAACTGACAGGAATAATCATGGAATCACTGATGTATTATGGTTTAAATTTTCTAAAAAAATTGTTTACCAGATTAATTTTAAATAAATTTCTAGTAAATTAAATTGTCTAAATAGAAAAAATTTGGTAGTACAAAATGTTATGTGGAGCCAACTGGGTCCGAAAATGTTAAAAGTAAGGATGAAAAAAAATAAAAGTATAAAAAATTAAATGTAAAAAGGATAAAATTGAAATATTTTATAGTTTGTTGGGGTAAGACTATAAATATTGGGGTGGAAGGTAAAATTTTCCAGAAAATAAAGGGAAATTATGGGCTCGGCCCATTTAAAATAACAGTTAAGCAAAAGAAAATAAATTTGCTCTTTAGGCCCCATACTTTACACTTAGGTCTCCCCAAATATCCAATTTTGCCGCTCAGGTGTTTTGGAAGATAAACTTCCAAACACAAAAGATTCTTGAAGATAATTTCTGAAATGATTCTGGAAGATAACTTCTGAAATAGGTGACTTTATGCCTACAACAGAATCTGATGTTATTTTCCTTTTTGATGATTTTTTTTAATAGTTATTTTTTTGTGTGGATAATTTTAAAGTGTTTAAAAATTTGATTAGTGTTTGCAAGTATTTTATTGTTATTGAGTATTTAGTTAGTTAGTGTTTGTGTACTAATGCGAAAAAAATATGGATCTTATGTTCTACTATATTATGGATTTGCTAAATTTCATAGAATTTCAGAAGATAACTTCTGAAATATGTTTAAATTTGTAATTTTTCGGATGTTACGTTCGGAAATGTCTCTACAATATCTCTATTAATGCTCAATAAAAAAAATAATCGGGTAAAAATATATATTACACGTTATTTGACGTCAAAGGAATGAAGAAAAATATATGAACGAAGCAGTCTTGATTTGAACCAAAAAACTTAAAAAAAAAAAAAAAGCATATGAGCTTTTTGAGAGATTGAAAGGTTGAGTAAAAGTTCAAAAGCTACAAGCCGACATAAATTCACTCATGTTCAAAGTGATTTTTCATATTTGAAAAATTATCTTTCAAAACATTCTAAAGAATATAATTGAAATTTTAGAGAGTTTAAAAATATTGTGGGAGATATAACTAGTGGGAGACCAATATTTTTGCCAAAGTGACTAAAATATTAACAGGTCAAAAGTGCTATTATGAAAATTAAGAGACTAAAATTACAAATTTGTGAAAATTAGAGACAATTTAACCGTAACTTTTCAGTCAGAGACCCAAAATTAGTACTCTCTGCTTATAAAGAGTAATTCATTTGATGAAAATAGTATTAATTAATATTGTCTTAAAAATCGAAAGGACCATTAATTTTGAGACTATGTTTTTACAAATGAAAGAAGTACTTTATACACAACTAATCATAACAATTGTTAGCAACCAACAACTAATTAACATGAGAGTAGTTATACAAGTAAATTGGACACCACATTACTTGCATCATAGTTGCCATGCTACTCAACAAGGAGTTGTACTCGCCGCATGACCACTTTTGTTAGGAACATTTTCGATTCAAGAAGTCGGTCAAATTCTTGTCGAACCATTAACTCTAATACCACTTTTGAGTCATGAGAGAGCAACACAGAGAATCATTCACATTAGACTTAAAAGCAACCATGCATATAAGTAAATTATGCATCGATCACATATTTTTCAAAACTTTAAGTCATTGGATTTGTGGATTATCTCACTTATGAAATATTGGATCTTAATTTTTCTAAACAATGTGAGACTTAACACACCTCAAACTTACCGCAACATACATAATCATTAATTTTATTTATTAGTTACCAAAAATATTGATGATGAAAATTATTATAACACTCGATCAAAATAACTTTTGTATCAAAACTTGTCTACAACAAGTACACTTCTTAGCTAACTCTGTTGAATATCATGTGCAATACGTAATGAAAAAAAGTAAGACATAGTCATATGAACATATTTAATGAGTATTATATTTAATGAGTATTATGTAGTGAGAATTAAATCATATATAATCATATTAAATTGATTCTGATCCACTCTGAATCAGATTAAATTGATGGTAAAAAAAAATACTCGTTTGACTGCTTGAATTTAATCAATATATTAAGAAAAGCATATCATTATTCATGTAAATTTTGTTCCAAAAAATTGGTTGAAATTTCAAATATAGTGAATGTGGTGTGTGAAATGAATATTCATCAGTAAAGTTAGTCAAGATTTTCTTTGAATGAGTTGGATCCTAGGTGTGAACGAGATGGTCAACTGTCAAATGTCAAACGTCAACAGATTCTAAAAACAAAAGACATGATGACTCAGCTTCTTTTCCATTTATCAACATTCAAAATAATTCTGGTCAATTACGACCCAAATTTAACCATAAGTGGTGTCTTACGTGAACATATATTAAATATCTATATATATATATATATATATATATATATATATATATATATATATAATTCCTAAATAGTTCTCCTAACCCTAATCCACTTAGACCAATCAAATTATTTCATTTAGACACATCATCTATTTAAATCCAATTAAATCACTCTACAATGCCACATCATTTCTACTTATATTATTATTATTATTATTATTATTATTATTATTATTATTATTATTATTATTATTATTATTATTATTATTGTCATCTCTATACTTTTCATATTCTACATTTATATACTTATGGCTTTTTAATATACACTCACTCAAGCCTTTACTTACCATTTACTTTTTTTTAGCGAATATAATAACTTTTGCTTACTATATTATAATAAGGAGAATACAAAAATACACACTAATTAACTTTGTAACTTCTGTTTATATATTTTCATCTCTTAAGTCACAATTCAATTTTCATCCATTTGACTCTTCTACCAATATTTTTAATATATAGGATACAATTGTTTTAATTTGTATCTTATTCATATTTTCCTAATTAACCGTTACGAATGTTAGAAACAAATATTTTCATCCCCTGATGCTCAATCATGTGCTTAACAATATTACCATTTGTTTTTTCGGTTGAACGTGAGAATAGATTTTTTTTCATATCTTATATGTGCAATTTCTCTTTCCATTATCTTGCTTCTTCATCTTTTGTGCATCAGGTATAAATACTTATGTTATTTTCTAAAACCATGATTTGTTGTAGTTATTTTATTTTTTGCAAAAATTAACTTTTTGCATAACAAATAAAATTAAGAGAATTTGACATTTTTTGTTTGTTGCAGATTATACATTCAACTTTTGTGTTGCACATCCATTTATAGGTTTAGTTAAGTGCTACTGTATATGTGTATTCATATTCTATTATGATACAAATTAAATAATATATACTTTATTTTTAATTGAATTATGTAATAGTTGTTTTACTTTCCTTTCCTTTACTTTTTTATTTATTCATTTTTTTTATTGATATACTTATTTTTATAATTTTTGATTTTAGGCTTTGGGTCATCATCTCTTACTCAAAAGAACTGAACTGTGAGGTTGATGCTATTCACATATGTCCCTTTGGAATATTTTTAAAAGGTATGTACCCTTTAATTTTATTTGTTTTATTTGGGTTTTTCTAATTCTGTCACTATTTATATGCCAATTGTATGACTTAGATTCTGTCACTCTTTTCATCCAATCCTTTGTGTATTTTAAATAGATTTATATGTTGTGCGGAGATATATCATATTACTCCTGTATATATAAATTTTATATAGTTATTTTGTTACTCATGTAAAGTAAACCATAATCCTTAAACCAATAATATTTTTTCATTTAACCACTCACTTACAATGCCACATCACTTTTTAAAAAATAAATCTTTTGAATCTCGGATTCTCTATTTTATTATTATTATTTTGATAATATTTAATGTTTCAATTTTATGCAATTGTAAAATAAAAACAATCGCATCACATGCATAAATCACTTTATTAAGTATTTACTAGGAGTCACAATGATTAATCTGTTTCCCCCGCTAAATACTGTACTCCATCCGTTCCGAGATATAAGCAAAAATGAGTAGTTTATTTAACTCACTTTTATTTATATTTTGGGACGATGGGAGTTGTTTATTAATGAGGATATTATATTAGACTTGGGACAATGATTCTATGACCTTATAATCATCACTTAAATTCAGGTAATCAAGTAGTAGTAATTAAAAAGGAGTAGGATACATTTTGCTCGATAATTTATCTTAATTATAACCAAAATTTCACTTTTCATGTTCATTGAATGATCGGTGTATCTGGTTATAATATAAATCAGATACATCAGTTATTCAATGAATATAAAAAATTAACTTTTATTATAATTAAAGATATAATCTTACAGTTCACTAATACAGATTCAATTGAAGTCAGAGTTTTTGCAGATTCAGCGTAAACAAACCTAATATAGAAAGTGACATTAAAAGAATTATCAGTAATAGGATAATTATCTTCTAGAAAGAATGTAATAACACAATTTTCTTGATCTAGAAGTAAAGATGTGTGTGAGTGTGACAGTATGTATTGGGAGCATTTATGAGAGGTGGGATCAATGGGAAATTTAACAGTAACCTTACTATTGTCTTCATTAATTAAGTAGATAGAGACCACATAATTAAAATAAAATTATCTATATGTATATGATCAGCACATTGCAGGAATCTTATTCACTAAGTTTGAATTTTCATTTAAATTATTAATCAAACTCTTTGACTAAAAAGCAAACAAGCATATTTATTTTAACTCTTCTATAAGATGATATGTAGTAGTCCTACCCACAAGGCCACCACTCTAATGACTATTGAAAGGATCAGATGGTCTATACTCCAATTATCGCTCTATTTCATACTGTAATAAATCTGCATTATTCATTTGAGATCAAACAATTCAGATCAATCATAATTTTAACAATCGATTCTAATCAAACGGTTCAAAATTGTAACTACGAACCTGACATCCTTTTCCCTATTGAAAGCACCCATTCCCAAAAGTCCTAAACTGGACCCACAGAAAAAGGTCTAGAAGCTCATACATAACAAAAGCAGGAATTGGATGGTAAAAGCCAAACAGAAAAATTGTGTTAAGATCATAGTATTAGCTTTCATCTAGCTGTCCTCAGTCATCACCATCACTAAATAATCAGCACAACTGCCACGTGTAATCACTATATCTTAGATTCATATGTACATACACACACATTTAATCACATGTACATACCTTAGATTCTCACAATCTTAGTCACCAAGTTTCAATTTTTACTAAATTTAATAACTTAATTTTAAAATCGTAAGGGGACAAATTTATACACATTTATACATTCCTTCATAATATTTTAAATTTTATTAGATATTTCAAATAATAACACTATAAATACCCCTCAACCCCTCACTACCCTTAACCAGTATAGTAGAGTACTATCTTTACATAGTGATTTTATGGAGAGAGTGGTGAAAACAGAGGAAACAGAGCCATGGCACAAACCAAAGAATGGAAGTGTTTTCCCTGCAAAGAAATCTTCTGTGAAGAAGAAGATATGGAATCTAATTGTTGATCCCAAGAGTTCCAGTTCCAACACGGTTTCTCCTCCACCTCTTCCTCAGTCCTCAAAGTCCAACAGTATTGTTCACCCCAGCTAGCTCTACATAGTCATCCATGGAGATGGAGATTGCATGCTCCTCTATGCATTATTCTGTGTTTCTCTTTAACTACATTTGGTCTCGTATTATAAGCAAAAGTTCTTTTTTCAGGTTCATTGGATAAATGATGTATCTGGTTCATATTATGAACTATATACATTAATTATTCAATGAATCTGGAGAAAAAAAATTGTTTATAGTATATGAGACCAGAGCATATATATCATTACTTTGTATCTTCTTGTTCATTAAATGTAGTTGTTTGTTCTTATGAACACGAGTTTTTGTTTTTGCTTACTAGAGTGAAAATTTTCCCATTTTCCATGGGTTTGTGTTTGTCTTCTGAGATCATATAATATAAGTATGTGATAATCATCAACTGTTAGTCTGTTACCTTATGAATATTTGTTACCAACAGACCAAATGAGCCATCATTATCATCTAATTCTAAATCAATTTTCGCAGTTATTTAAAATTGTTATATTATCTAAGCCGTTTGAATTCAAGTCAATGGTTATGGGCTAACTCCGTTAAAAGGTGGCATTTTTCTCACCCCATGAATAAGGTTGGATGTTTTCTCTTTAGGCCCCCATGGTTCTTCCTCCTGGATTTTACCCTTCAATAAAAACTTCGGTTGCTACGAACCAAATTTTTTTTGCCAAAAAACTTCGGTTTCTGCGAACCGAAATTTTTAGCAAGGACAAAATTGAAATATTTGGGGATATAAAAGATACATGGGAGACCTAGAGAGAAAACATCATAAGGTTATTGAATCAACATTTTTATTTGTCAGCTCAGGCCCTTAAGCAATCATGGGGATGGGGCTTAGGCTCAATACCGAGATGCACTGGGCTAAGCCTGGAAGACATAAGCCTCAAACCAAATAAGCCCAATATAAAGAGGCTTGAAAAGAGTATCTTTACGCGCCAAGACTCAGACTGAGACTCACGATCTTGGATTGCTTACAGTGGAGGTCGTGGGCCACAAAAGGAAGCTCTCTCGCATTCTAACCCATAAACGTATCCACTTTAGGAACTTGGCATTGGCATCTCGCCTCCAAGATGCTTTTAGAAGGCGTTCGTAATCTTCTTAAAAACGACAGCAATGAGAATTTTCTTTTTTCGTAAAATTTTTTCTTAATTTTTAGCCTCCTTACCAAAAATAATTAATAGTAGTTGACTTAAATAAAGAGTTCGCAGAATGAAACATAATTTACTAAAAGAGGACAGAGAGTGGAATGAAAAAAGTTTTAAGTCAAGGTCACAAATGAAGCCAAAAGTGTGTAAATGGTACATATAGATCCTTCATGGATCTTGTCATAATTTTGATTGAGCCAAGTCAGATTTGGTTGGTGGAAGAAATTCTAACGGGGAAACAAATTAGGCCAGCTATATTTTTGTATCTTTTTTATGCTTAAAAAACATCCAAATCCAAATTGATACAACCAAATAAGGTTCAAAATGAGGCGCTGGCTAGCATGCACAAGGCTCCTAGGTCTCCCACCATGCACAAGGCACCTTATGCATTGGATTAAACGCAGTACATGATATTATGGTGTACTGTCAGCATTATATCATTATTTTTTTAATTTTTTTTACTTTCTTTTTAATCAGCAATATATATTTTTTTTTTTTACTTTTTGATTTTCGGAAGAAGAGTCTTTATGAGACTGTTTGGCAAGACCAATAAAAAAAATTAATTTATAGTTCACTTCTTATATCTTATAAGTTAAAAGATATGTTGTTTGGTAATATTCTTTTTACCATGAGCTTATAACTTATTTTAATAATATTTTCTATATGCAATTTTAAATACCTTTTGAGCTTATAGTTTATCACGTTTTCTTCAATTTTTACCCTTATTACTTTATCTAAAATCCAATTTTATCCTTTATAGTTATTATTTTTTATAATTGAATATGACATACTTCTACCTACCAGACATTCTGTTTTTTTTTTTATTGTTTTACTTATACTTTTTTTTTTACGAAACATTATATTTTATTTGGCAAATAATTTTTTTCGACAGGTTTTTTGGTAAACTTTTTTTTTTGGTACAGGCAAACGTTTTACTTTTGATCACGTCGACAATTTGAAGAAAATGCAATTTACATCGTCCCTCCCATGCATCTCAAAATATTTATTATATTATATGGATAAAAAATTATTATATGATAAATGTAAACACATTTATTATATTTGTTTATAAACACTTCATTTATTTTATCAACTATAAGTTATCTATCATCACTCATCAGCTATAAGTTATCAGCTAGCTTATCAGTCATTCGTTATTTTTACCGAACAAAGCGATGTTATTTTAATAAAGACTCAGCTATTATTTTCCTTGTGGTAAAATTAGTTTTTTTTTACTAATATGTTATTTTCCCTTATTACTTTTATAAATTAGTTTGTTTATTGGTCTTACCAAACAGTCTCATAAAAACTTTTCCCCCGAAAACTAAAAAGTTATAAAAAAAAATGCCGATTAAAAAAAAAAGTAAAAAAAATATTAAAAAAATAATAATATAGTGCTGACAGTACACCATAATATCATGTATTACTTTTAATCCAATGCATAAGGAGCCTTGTGCATGGTGGGAGACCTAGGAGCCTTGTGCATGCTAGCCAGCGCCTCAAAATGAACATGGCCAAACAGAATTCCTTACCAAAATCAAGTTCAAAGGATGTCGAAAAAATGAGTGGACAATTTGAGGAATATAAGTGGATCCAAGGATGTCAGCGACACTAGTGTTTTCTCCTGTGGCATGGACAAAGAGAGCACCTTCATTATTGCACGAGATGGAACACAAGACGGTGTTATTTTCGTATTCCGTTATTTTGAGACAACCTGTAAAATTAAGGTGGGAAAAATTCAAGTGTAGAAAAAATTAAGAGAGTTTTTAAGGTGTTGTATTTTGAGAAGGAACTCACACTACAACATTTAAACTAAATAATTTTGGGTAAATGATTATTTACCCCCCGCAAAATAAGCAAATTTTCGTTTACCCCCTATGCAGATTTTTTTTCTGTTTACCCCCTGCAAAAAATATATTCACTCATTTTGCCCCTGTGTGTACAGCAGGACATGTGATTGTGCAAATTTGATGACGTGGCTTGTACACGTGGAAAAAAACATTTATATTTATTTTAAAATTCCACGTCAGATAATATTTTTTTCAAAAAAAAAATTTCCTACAAAATTAATAAAACGATTTTTTGTTTCCAAAATTAAAAGAAAATCCTACAAATAAATTTTTTTTCCCTACAAAATTTTAAAAAATTCCTACAAATAGTTTTTTTTTGTACAAAATTATTATTTTTTTCCTAAAATAAAAAAACGAATTTTCATATTTTTCTCCCAAATAAAGTTTATTTTCAAAATAAAGATTTTAAAAATTTATTTTCAAATATTTTTGATTTAAAAAAAACAGAATCTTCGCCGGTTTGATTCCACCGTCGTGATCATATTCGTCGTCGTCTTCTTCAATCACCGGAATCGTCTTCTACTTCGTTATTGTCTTCTGCTTCCTTCTATTTTTCTTGTTCTAGGACAAATGATTTTGGTATAAGAGGAAAACACGAATAAAACTTCTTTTTCTATTTTTTTTAATTCAAAGAGATTAACAAAAAAATAATGTTTTGTTTTTAAAAAATAAAGATCAAATTTTTTTTAATTCAAAAAGATTTGAAAATAAATCTTTAAAATTTTTATTTTGAAAATAAACTTTATTTTGGAGTAAATATTTATTTTGGGAGCAAAATAAGAAAATTCTTTTTTTTTTGTTGGAAATTTTTTTCAAATTCTTTTTACGAAAAAAAGAATGTATTTTTTTTGCAGGAAATTTTTTAAAAAATTTTGTAGGAAAAAAATTTATTTGTAGGATTTTTTTGGGAAAAAAAAAAAGAAAATCCGTTTTTTAATTTTGTAGGAATTTTTTTTTATAAAAAAATATATATTATCTGACGTGGAATTTAAAAAATAAATATTAATTCTTTTTTCCACGTGTACAAGCCATGTCAGCAGATTTGCACATTCACATGTCCTGCTGTACACACGGGGGGCAAAATGAGTGAATCTATTTTTTGCAGGGGGGTAAATAGAAAAAAAATCTGCATAGGGGGGTAAACGAAAATTTGCTTATTTTGCAGGAAGGTAAATGATCATTTACCCAATAATTTTTAATGTTTGGAGGGAAGATTGCCGCCTAGTTTTTTTAATGTTGCATTATATCAAGGATTAGTTTGTAAAAACTAGTTTGAAATAATTTTTAATGCAACACTTAAAAAACGTAGTCTTTAGTTTGAAATAATGCAACAATGTAAAATCATCCCCATAAGTTTTTAAGGGGACGATTATCAGGTATTGTCAAAGATATATATTAGAGGCGCTTGAATATCGTTCCTAGAAGTAGTTTAGGGAACAATTGTTAGGCGTTGCAAATATTGTTTTGGCAACAATTGTAAAATGTCACCTGATCCATTTTTAGGCAACAATTTACACATGTTCCATAAAATAGTGTTGCCAGATACCAAAAATGTTGTAGCATATATTATGAGTGGTGGTGATGGTGGACGCTTGTGATTAAGATCACTAACCAGAAAAATGGTGGACGTTGGTGAATTAAGATCACTAACCAGAAATAATGACCATGAGTCTATGAATAGAAAGGACTCGTCAATTTCTAATTTTTAGATCTTTTATAAATTATTTAAAAATCTATAATGATGTTGTTGGAATTGCCTTAAAATTATGATCAAGAAAAAATAGGTTGAGCTGTTGCATCCTACGCGAGGCGCGGGGTATTCTGCGCAAGGCGCGACAGGTGGAGCTTTAGCTGCTGCCTCATGCACGAGGCACAGGGTATTCTGCGCGAGGCGCAGCCTGTGCGGGCCTATTTATAGGCAGGGCGTTTTTTGACTCTTTTAAGGTGTTTTTAGGGTTTCTGAAGTCAACAAAAGACTAGGGTTTATAAGAGAACTTCTCTTGGGCAAACACTAGAGTTGGGATTGATCCATCACCTTGAGAAACACTTTCATATTGAATTTCTTGGTCACGGGAAGAATTTCGGGCTTAGGGTAGAATTAGGAACAAGGCTAATTCTTGTAACTCTTTGGAGGATTTCGTTGTAATCAAGTACTTCATTTGATAGTAGAACGGAGGGTTGCTCTCTCCCCCATATTAGGTTACTTTGACCGAACTGGGTAAAAAATTCTATTGTGTTTTTCCTTTCTCTCCGTTTATCATTGTTTTGTGATTATTATTGTCGTTCACTTAATTTGGTTGCTTTAATCGTATTTGCTCCACACATCAAGTTCTATTATTGGTGTGATTTTTAATCGAATTCACAACAAATGTGTTTTGTTTTCATTCGTTGCTCCTAAGAATGCAATCTTAGGGGCAATCCTACCTAAGAATTTCTTCACCGGAGGATTCGTCTGAATTGAATGAGAGACCAAATGAAATCGTACTCAGGAGATTGGACCTCTCATTCACTATCCTCTACATCTCTCTTCTTCCTCTCTCTATTTTAGAACTTTTTATTGAAGAGAGAGATTAAAATTAGGGCTATGCTATATATCCCGAAAGAATTTATCCCGATGAAATCACGAAAAGCTTTTAGCCAATTAAAATTCTTCTTGGCCGGAAAACAGGGGAGGTCATGGGTATAGGTTAGGAAAAATATTTGTTAAATAGGCATGTGAATCATTCGTGAACTTTTTAAAATTAAGAGAGAGATAAAGAACAAGGAGAGAGATGTAGAAGAGAGTGAAGGAGAGGATCCAATACCACCTTATCCTATACATTTTTGCCACCATAATATTATTATCTTAAAGTAACTGATCATATAGGCTACTACATATTGTACCAAAAATATATCATTATTAACAGCACTTGACAAGAAAAATTTACATTGACTATAAGCACTGCTAAATTTAAAAAATTAAAAAAACTACGAACATGAACTCATTGGTTTGAATGAAAATGATTTGCCTCTTACAAAGAAACATTTTCTGTTTTCTCTTGATTCATTGTATCACATAGAGCTAGAAATTGAAGTGCAATGCTTGAGCTGAAATAAAAATACAAAGGTTCAAATTGCTCAGTAGTCTTGATTTTTGTTGTCTGTCAGCTGGTGTTAGTAGCAGCGCCGTCAGTTTTCCTCTCGCCGACCGGAAATTAGCAGGCATAATATGGAGCTTGAGATTGATCTAATGGAATGGTAAAGTGTCATGAATAGTGGTGATGAGGGGGGTCAAATAGTGTTGATAGAAGAATTGAAGGTTTAGGACAGTTGCTTGTGCAACAAGCCAACTGTCAAATTGGATTAGTTAGTTAGTTTCACAAGCTGTTAGAAGCAGTTACAAGTTGTTAGAAGTAGTTATTAGCTCAATAGACTTGTATCTAAACATAGCCTAAGGTAGGTGCTTCTGATCAAATACTTGCTTGATGAATTTTCCTCACTTTTTTACCCTTGTGTGAATTTTCCATTTTGTCTAATACTTGCTTCTGATGTACTATAAGGTTGTTGAATAAACTTTAATGTTAGTGGGTTTCTATCAATAAGTTAGTGGAAAGACAAAGAGTTTGTTGTAGTTGGAAGGCCAAGAGATAGTGGGCTATTAATAGTATTTACTTGTTTTATGAGAATAGCAGAAAAGGGTCTATATAAAGATCAGAGTTGTGTAATTTCATTTCAACAGAACATAATAAAAAGTAATGCTTCTGTGATCAAATTGGTATCAGAGCAAATGGCAAACGTGATGAGTCAAATGCCGTTGCCGCAACTAACGAAGTCAAATTATGATAACTGGAGTGTCAAAATGCAAGCTCTTCTTGGAGCTCTAGAGGCGTGGGAGGTGACCAGAGATGGGTTTGAAGAACCAACAGATACTGCGGGATATACGGCAGCTCAAAACAAGGCGTTGAAAGAGACGCGATCAAAGGATAAGACGGCACTGTACATGTTGTTCCGAGCAGTTGACGATTCAGGCTTTGAGAAAATTGCCGGTTCGACTACGTCGAAAGAAGCATGGGACACGTTAAAAAAAGCGTTCGAAGGAGCAGATCGAGTGAAGCAAGTTCGACTCCAAACTCTTCGTGGTGAATTGGAGAGGATGCAAATGAAGAAGTCAGAAACTGTATCTGACTACATCACGCGTGTCCAAACAGTGGTGAATCAACTCACTAGAAATGGCGAAGCGGTGACTGATGCACGAGTTGTCGAAAAGATACTGAGATCTTTAACAGATAAATTTGAGAATATTGTGTGTGCAATAGAAGAGTCGAAGGACCTTTCGACGCTCTCAGTCGAAGAGCTCGCTGGTTCTCTCGAAGCACACGAACAACGTAAGATGAAAAAGAAAGAAGAAGCAGTCGAGGAGTCAATTAAAGACGAAAAGGTACTCTTTTCTCAAAACTTCCGAGGAAGAGGACGTGGCCGTGGAAGTCGTGGTCGAGGTGGTCGAGGCAGCAACTTCGAGAGAGGACAGTCAAGCCAGCAAAATTGGCGTGGCAGAGGACGTGGTCAAAGAGGTGGTCGATCAAACTACTCCAACTTCGAATGCTACAAGTGTGGGAAGTATGGTCATTACGCGAAGGATTGCAACTCCTACAAATGCTATAACTGTGGTAAAGTGGGACATCTTGCAAAGGATTGTCAAGTCGAAAAGAAGGTAGAAGAAACAACCAATCTAGTTTTGGAAGCTGAAGCAAATGAAGGTTTTCTCTTGATGGCTCAAAATGAAATCAACACCAATAATGACACTATGTGGTATCTCGACTCAGGGGCAAGTAATCATATGTGTGGTCACAAACACCTGTTTAAAGAAATGCAAAAGATTGAAGATGGTCATGTGTCTTTCGGAGATGCATCGAAAGTGAAAGTCGAAGGCAAGGGTACAATCTGTTACTTATAGAAGGATGGCTTGATTGGATCAATCAAGGAAGTTTATTATGTACCAGATCTCAAGACCAACATCTTGAGTTTGGGGCAACTTACAGAAAAAGGTTATTCGATACTTATAAAAGATCGGATACTGCATTTGAAGGACAAGCTAGGGCATCTGATTGCTCAAGTCGAGATGGAGAGAAATCGAATGTACAAACTGAATTTGAGAAGCGTTCAAGAAAAATGTTTGCAAGTCAATGTCGAAGACAAAGCGTCGTTGTGGCATCTACGCTTTGGTCATCTACATCATGCTGGTTTGAAAAGGTTGGCGAAAAAAAATATGGTGCACGGGCTACCAAACATGGATTATGAAGGAAAGTTTTGTGAAGAATGTGTGCTTAGCAAACAAACAAGAACCTCATTTCAAAAGAAGGCAGAATATCAAGCTAAACATATTCTCGAACTGATTCATACCGACATATGTGGGCCAATCACACCAGAATCTTTCAGTGGCAAAAGGTACTTCATTTCCTTTATTGACGATTTCTCACGAAAGACCTGGGTTTACTTCTTGAAAGAAAAATCTGAAGCATTCGAGGTGTTCAAAAAGTTCAAAGTAATGGTGGAGAAGGCAACTGACAGACACATCAAAGCCGTTCGATCTGACAGAGGTGGTGAGTATACCTCCACAGCTTTTATGAAGTATTGTGAAGAGCAGGGCATAAGGAGATTTCTAACTGCACCATATTCACCTCAACAAAACGGTGTGGCTGAAAGGAAGAATCGAACAGTTCTCGACATGGTTCGATCAATGCTTAAAAGCAAGAACATGTCGAAGCAATTCTGGGCAGAAGCTGTACAATGTGCTATTTATGTTCAGAATCGATGTCCACATGCGAAGTTAGAAGATCAAACACCACAAGAAGTATGGAGCGGACAGAAGCCAACAGTTTCCCATCTCAAAGTATTTGGTAGTGTGGCATATGCACATCTACCAGATCAACGAAGAACGAAGCTTGAAGACAAAAGTCAGAAGTACATATTCATTGGGTATGATGAGAAGACAAAAGGGTACAAGCTATTCGATCCCATAAGCAAGAAGGTGATAGTGAGTAGAGATGTTCGAATAAATGAAGCGAGCAAGTGGGACTGGAACAATTCAACAGAAGTTAATGTCGAAGTTGAAGAATCATCTGTCGCCGTACCAACAAGCATTTCAACAGAACTTGAAGAGTCTGACAGTGAAGATGAACCTCTACAACCCAGAATGCGAAGTCTGCAAGATTTGTATGAAACGACAGAAGAGGTACACCTTGTATGTCTTTTGGCAGATACTGAAAACATTAACTTCGAAGAGGCGCTGCGAAGCGAAAAATGGAAAACTGCCATGAACGAAGAGATTAAGGCCATTGAACGTAACAACACATGGGAACTAGCAGAATTACCAAAAGGCAGTCAACCCATTGGTGTGAAGTGGGTATTCAAGAAAAAGATGAACGCTCAAGGCGAAATAGAACGGTATAAAGCGCGACTTGTTGCAAAGGGATACAAACAGAAAGCAGGAATTGACTATGATGAAGTATTTGCACCTGTTGCAAGAATGGAGACAATTCGATTGCTCATTTCTCAAGTTGCTCAATTCAAATGGCCGATATTTCAAATGGATGTCAAGTCAGCATTTTTAAATGGTGTGCTCGAAGAAGACGTTTACATCGAACAACCACCCGGATACATGAAAGTCGGAAAAGAAGAAAAAGTGCTAAAATTGAAGAAGGCGCTTTATGTAACACCCAACCCATTATTTTTATATTTCTACCTTAGTAAAAAAATCTTTTTCAAAATACGCAACGGAAAGTAATGTTCGATATTATAAAAGTTGTGGTTCGAGTATTACATTCTTCAATCAAAATAATACTAATGTAGTTAATTAGTAAAAACAGTGTTTATACAAAACAATCATTTCTCAAAATGTATAGTTTTACAAATAAATATCGAAAGTCATAAAGACCCTATAGTCTAAATACAACCCTTTCCCGTGTCACAATCAGAGCGGAGCTTCATCGACGACTCGACATCGAATACCACAAAATCCTGTAAAATCTGGACCCCCAACGATCCAGCACATAACACATAAAAGAGAGTTAGATAACATACTCAAAATAATACAGGTGTAAGTAAATTGTACTTAAACACTTCTTCATAAAAACATGCATAATCATACATTATACATATACATCACCATCATTCATGCATATTCATATATCATGCATATTACTTCATTTATCACATAATCAATCATCTACAATTATATACCAAACATATAGTTTCACGTCGTCTCGGACAATACCAAAACATCAACAAATACATTGTTCAGATTATGGTCATGACGGACCCTGCGTTGTTCATTTTATAGTCATGACGGACTCTGCTACTCACATACGGATTAACAATCAACATTTACCAAGTATGTGTCAAACATCATTTATAATAAAATGCACACATAATCCCTAATGCAATCTAATGCTTCACATTCATGTTATGTCCTCTAAACACCTCTAATGCATGTGGTACCATCGTCTTTATCAGAGTATTTCACCTCCGATATCCGTCTTTATCAAACAAATATAGTTCGATATCCTTCTTTATTGGACAAGCCAATATCCCTAAATATTCATGATGCATGCACTCAAACTCATGAATATATTCATCAACAATTTTGGCATATAGCCCGTCAACAATAACGTGGAACACTATCCAACGTCCGTCTTTATTAAGATAATCAATACCTTAATATCCGTCTTTATTAGAATAACATAATTCTAATATCCTTCTTTATTAAGTTGATTAACACCTTAATATACTTCATTTATACTTCATACATGATTAACAATCAATATATGCATCAACAATCATCAACAAGCATCAACAATCATCAACAATCATGTAAGAATAAGACACTGATTCGAAACTACATGCAAAGGAAGATCGCAGATGAAAAACTGGAGAAAACTGCAACATTTTCGCCTGGGGCGAAATATATTTCGCCTGGGGCGAAATAACTGCAGAATGACTGGTTCTCACTGACCAATTTTCGCCTGGGGCGAAATATATTTCGCCTGGGGCGAATTCTCTGCAGAATGAACTGGTTCTGATTTCTGCAGGACAGCCTCTCATTGCAACGATCATAACTTGGGCTACGAAAGTCCAATGGAGACGCACATATACTCGTTGGAAAGCTAACAAACAGGGCTACAACTTTTATGTTGGCCACTAAGACCAGTTCACAACGAAAAGAGGTCAAAATTGCACGTAAAGGTTCAGACCTCATAAATAACAATTTTCTACATTTCTCATTTCAAACTCTAAACTCCCAAGACTCTCACATAAACCATTTTTCATGTTATAAACTCCAAATAAGTTCATATTCAAGTGCAACAAGCATATCTAAACACAAAAGGACAGTTCATTTCTCAGATCTACGTCATAAACATCGAAAAAGTAAAGATTGAACACTTTTTCATCAAAACTCTCAAGAACACAAAGTTCTTGAGTTTAATCTGTTATAAAACTCGTTTTTAACCATTAAATCCGTTCATTAATCATGTTAAAAGCATGTTAAACATATTAAGAACCTTAGAAACGATTTCCATCAAGAAAAATCCATTTCAAACTAAAACGAAAATGGGGTGGAGGAAGTTCGGGTGAGGAGAAATCGACATTCTCCCCTTCCTCGGGTCACCCACGAATATGAAATCTACTCTCTTACCTGGATTCGAAGAAAACACGACGAAGCTCTCGAATCCCTAGCTCTCCTTCTTGCCCTAGCTCCTCAAGCTCTCTCTTCTCCTCTCAAGAACACAAAAGAAACATGAGAAATGAATTCTCATCCTCACTATGCCCTTATGGGCGCCCCCTCACACTCACAAGGCCCATTGGGCCTCAAGCCCAATTGGCTTGGCCCAATAACGCGTTAACTCTCTCTACTCGCTTAATAACTAAAGTACTCGATAAATAACTCAAGTTATTAACTTAATTAAAATGCCACGTTAAATAAAATATTTTAACACATAAAAATAATAATATGAAAATTGGGTCGTTACAACTCTCCCCCACTTAAAAGATTTCCGCCCTCGAAAATTACGCAACTAAAGCAACTCCGGATAACTCCTGTATCCGACCCTCCAACAAAACGCTCAAAACGCTACACATTACCAAGTTTGACAAAATTAGTTTATCCCATCCAACACAATTTTTGTCCATTTATCAACAAGAGATCAAGGACGGCCAGTTCCTCAATTTGTCGATAAATATTCAACAATCATGATATCGGCACAAACCATTCTTATCAAACCGCTAAAACATCCACTCCGCACGAAACATCCACAGACTCACATTCTACGGTACTCACAACTCTACCCCAAAATAGGTATAACCAATCGAACTCTCCGAAAGATACTTCCGTGGAATACTTCCATAACTCCATAACTCCACAAATCCTATAAGTCTCTGATTCCCTCATGGATCACTTAACCGTGTTACATCACTTATTCATATTCGAATCTTATTCCAACTTATCACTCGATAATTCAATTCCAACAATCACTTGATGACCAACATTCTCAAACTCCATTGACACATGCTAAAAACTACCGTCTCTAACCGTCAAATTCCTTTTCTCACATTGAGTCGAATCCCAACACGACTATTCCGTTCCCAAGTAATCTCTCAACCAACATTTGCATTCCTTAACGCAACATTTTCCAATACCACTTCTCCTTAATCCCTTAGCAATTCGCTACTTCAAAATTAGGCTACCACCTAAAATTGGTTCTCCAAACGATCATAACCTCTATCTCGTTGATTCCAACAACATCTTCAATTCTCTCACACTCCACCTATCCATGTTCCCCATCATCTTGTATTGCAACAAGCACACTCTTCTCCGTTTATTCACTCATCGAATTAAATCCACAAAGCTCCAAATACTCGTCATACGATCTAATCCCATCCATTAAATTCTAATCGACCTTTGTCTTAGTATTCTTACTCATGACTCCTTGTCTAATCCCAATATGACATCTCTAGAAAATTTCCAAAATTCTCGTCCAAAATACATCTTAAGTTTATTCACCAAATCACTATCGTCCCATCATCCATGATGAAACAATTTAAAATCCTTTACTTCATTGTCACCGATTGTGACCATACCTCATCAACATCCACGATGCATCTAACAAAACTAGTCTCTACCGACTCTTCCATTCCATGAATCCAAATTCCTTAGCAAATACTTACTCACTCTTATCTTGTGGGCACTACCAAATGCTCTCCGACACTTACCTTAGGCATCACCTTCAACTCCTTACTATATGTGCTCAAACACAACATCTACTCATATGTGCGGTAATCCTTTTCGCAAACTCTCACCTAACACAAGTCACTTCCAACATGACCTCCTATTACTCACTCTCAACACGTTCTCCAACGGCTAACTTTCTTATTCTTCATCATTCAAAAATAATACCTCTCTTTTAGCTTCATCTCCACTTCTAGGATCTCATTCAACTTCGACACAAATTGCCCTGTCATTATCCAAATCCAATTACCCTTTCTTCGGCAAGCCTCTCACAAAATCTTTCGAATTGTTATCCTACTTCCATCTTCGAATAAACTCGACTACTCATACAATCCTCACTTCCAACGATTCAACAAACATACCAATCCTATTATGATATTTCTCAATTCCATTCTCATTTACTTTAAAACCTACTTCCCTTCATCGATTAATTAACACCAACGGTTCACTAATCTTCATATCTCTTTCTCTAAGCTTCTCAAATCTCTTCCGAAAGTCACTCCACACTAGACTTAGAACTTCAAATTGTTCAACCAATTCATCCTACTACCATATGCACGACTCACATAAAGCTTCTTACTCAAGAATCCGGTACAACATCTGATCCACTTGGATGACAACTTACTTCAAAATCATCACCTCCTCAAGAATCTTAATCACTTCCTCTTCCTCATATTCGACTCCTTCCGATCAAACAGATACTTCAACCTTGGTCCACAAAAACACGCCTCCATACTTTTAGTGCAACACATGATCTCCAACCGTTCCGAATACTCTTCATCTCACTTAACCAATCTCACCAACTCCCTACGGCGAAACACTTAGTCTGACAACTTCTCTTCTAGGAGTTTCTCACAACTCGTTGCTCCCATTCATTCCACTTCGAACAACGTCACCACTTCCTGAATATTCTGCTTCAAGAGCATCTCTACTCATCTCATCTTCTCACGTTCGAAACATCTCGGAGGGATATAACCTTCTCCCCCACTTATCTCAAACCCACCTACACTCTTCCACTATAACTTCTGGTGCTCACACCTAACGGTTCTATCGTCTCTAAACATATTCTTCCTAAGAAGAAACTAGTATCGACATCGTTTACACGCATGTCGCATACAGGGGACAAAACCTAACCCACGATACCTAAACACTAACACAAATTCATGCAAGCATTCAAGTAACCTATACTTCCCTCACTTTTCAAAGTTAGGAAATCAAACAATCACAAGAAAAATAAACATTGCAAGGCAATAATTCATACTCACATTCAGTCAACTCAGAACAAGACGTCAACAAAAAAATAAATTTCTTGTCTGGCTCCCTCGCTTAGCAAAAGCTAGCGAGCTCCCGGCGAGACAAGTCAAAACATTCACAGGACTTAGCAAGACTTAGCGAGACTCAGCGAGGTTCATTCTTCGCCTAGCGAGCACATCCAAAAATCTGGGTGCTCTGCTACGGTTTTGAACTTACGCTCACTAAACTCTCGTTTTCTCGACTCACTAACCTACAAAATCCAAAACATCAAGCATATAACATCATTATAGACTTGAAAGCACAATTAGAATCATGCATCACAATTACAACATAGGATTATGAGATCTTCATGTTTTTACTCATAAAACGCATAGCAATTCAAATGCCTAGTAATCATCTAGCACATGTTATAAACAAACATATAACAAACACATACCAGGACACATTAATATCCTACTCTTCTCACCATTTTGAAAATTAATTTTCACTCACCCAAAAGAAAATAACTCCATATTTTCACCAAAATCTTCAAGAAATAATATTAGTTTTTAAAATTATTTCAAATCATTACCACATGCAGTTTTATATCATGCCGGATCGTCACATGCAGTTTTATATCATGCCGGATCGTCACATGCAGTTTTATATCATGCCGGATCATCAACAATTAGCAATAAGCATCAATCCATCAAGTTTAAACTACAAAAAGGTTAAACTCTACGCATATACAACTATTATAAACATAGGAGTATAGCACTCACACCATTACTCACAAAAAGAACGAATAATTTAATTCAATTCACATCACTCATAGTTCCTAAATGAACAACATAAGTGATTTCACAAAACAAACACAACAAAATTGTTAGACAAACACGACTGACACACAATACTCACTTGGTCTGACTGCACAGACCTGCTCTGATCGACACATAACCCACACAGTCCGAAGACGACCTGCTCTGATACCAATTGTAACACCCAACCCATTATTTTTATATTTCTACCTTAGTAAAAAAATCTTTTTCAAAATACGCAACGGAAAGTAATGTTCGATATTATAAAAGTTGTGGTTCGAGTATTACATTCTTCAATCAAAATAATACTAATGTAGTTAATTAGTAAAAACAGTGTTTATACAAAACAATCATTTCTCAAAATGTATAGTTTTACAAATAAATATCGAAAGTCATAAAGACCCTATAGTCTAAATACAACCCTTTCCCGTGTCACAATCAGAGCGGAGCTTCATCGACGACTCGACATCGAATACCACAAAATCCTGTAAAATCTGGACCCCCAACGATCCAGCACATAACACATAAAAGAGAGTTAGATAACATACTCAAAATAATACAGGTGTAAGTAAATTGTACTTAAACACTTCTTCATAAAAACATGCATAATCATACATTATACATATACATCACCATCATTCATGCATATTCATATATCATGCATATTACTTCATTTATCACATAATCAATCATCTACAATTATATACCAAACATATAGTTTCACGTCGTCTCGGACAATACCAAAACATCAACAAATACATTGTTCAGATTATGGTCATGACGGACCCTGCGTTGTTCATTTTATAGTCATGACGGACTCTGCTACTCACATACGGATTAACAATCAACATTTACCAAGTATGTGTCAAACATCATTTATAATAAAATGCACACATAATCCCTAATGCAATCTAATGCTTCACATTCATGTTATGTCCTCTAAACACCTCTAATGCATGTGGTACCATCGTCTTTATCAGAGTATTTCACCTCCGATATCCGTCTTTATCAAACAAATATAGTTCGATATCCTTCTTTATTGGACAAGCCAATATCCCTAAATATTCATGATGCATGCACTCAAACTCATGAATATATTCATCAACAATTTTGGCATATAGCCCGTCAACAATAACGTGGAACACTATCCAACGTCCGTCTTTATTAAGATAATCAATACCTTAATATCCGTCTTTATTAGAATAACATAATTCTAATATCCTTCTTTATTAAGTTGATTAACACCTTAATATACTTCATTTATACTTCATACATGATTAACAATCAATATATGCATCAACAATCATCAACAAGCATCAACAATCATCAACAATCATGTAAGAATAAGACACTGATTCGAAACTACATGCAAAGGAAGATCGCAGATGAAAAACTGGAGAAAACTGCAACATTTTCGCCTGGGGCGAAATATATTTCGCCTGGGGCGAAATAACTGCAGAATGACTGGTTCTCACTGACCAATTTTCGCCTGGGGCGAAATATATTTCGCCTGGGGCGAATTCTCTGCAGAATGAACTGGTTCTGATTTCTGCAGGACAGCCTCTCATTGCAACGATCATAACTTGGGCTACGAAAGTCCAATGGAGACGCACATATACTCGTTGGAAAGCTAACAAACAGGGCTACAACTTTTATGTTGGCCACTAAGACCAGTTCACAACGAAAAGAGGTCAAAATTGCACGTAAAGGTTCAGACCTCATAAATAACAATTTTCTACATTTCTCATTTCAAACTCTAAACTCCCAAGACTCTCACATAAACCATTTTTCATGTTATAAACTCCAAATAAGTTCATATTCAAGTGCAACAAGCATATCTAAACACAAAAGGACAGTTCATTTCTCAGATCTACGTCATAAACATCGAAAAAGTAAAGATTGAACACTTTTTCATCAAAACTCTCAAGAACACAAAGTTCTTGAGTTTAATCTGTTATAAAACTCGTTTTTAACCATTAAATCCGTTCATTAATCATGTTAAAAGCATGTTAAACATATTAAGAACCTTAGAAACGATTTCCATCAAGAAAAATCCATTTCAAACTAAAACGAAAATGGGGTGGAGGAAGTTCGGGTGAGGAGAAATCGACATTCTCCCCTTCCTCGGGTCACCCACGAATATGAAATCTACTCTCTTACCTGGATTCGAAGAAAACACGACGAAGCTCTCGAATCCCTAGCTCTCCTTCTTGCCCTAGCTCCTCAAGCTCTCTCTTCTCCTCTCAAGAACACAAAAGAAACATGAGAAATGAATTCTCATCCTCACTATGCCCTTATGGGCGCCCCCTCACACTCACAAGGCCCATTGGGCCTCAAGCCCAATTGGCTTGGCCCAATAACGCGTTAACTCTCTCTACTCGCTTAATAACTAAAGTACTCGATAAATAACTCAAGTTATTAACTTAATTAAAATGCCACGTTAAATAAAATATTTTAACACATAAAAATAATAATATGAAAATTGGGTCGTTACACTTTATGGGTTGAAGCAAGCACCGCGAGCATGGAATACACGCATCGACACATATTTCAAAGAGAATGGTTTCAAGCAATGTCCCTACGAACATGCTCTGTATGTAAAGAAGAATGGCAGTAATATGTTACTTGTTGCTCTCTATGTCGATGATCTAATCTTCTTGGGAAACAATGGTCAGATGATAGAAGAATTCAAGGGCACAATGACACGTGAATTCGAGATGACAGACTTAGGTCTGATGAGATTCTTTCTTGGTCTGGAGGTTCGACAAGAAGAAGCAGGAATCTTCATATCTTAGGAGACATATGCAAAGGAAATCCTGAAAAGATTCAAAATGAAAGATTGTAATCCAGTTTCGACACCAATGGAACCAGGTGCAAAGCTGTCAAAATTTGATGGAGGAGAACGTGTCGAAGCAAGCAAATATCGAAGCTTGGTAGGTAGTCTTCGCTATCTCACATGTACAAGGCCGGACATTTCATTAAGTGTCGGCATTGTAAGTCGATTCATGGAGGAGCCAGTATATTCACATTGGAAGGCATTGAAACGAATCCTAAGGTACATCCAAGGAACAGTGTCACTTGGAATGTTTTACTCAAGAACAGAAGATTACAAGTTGGTTGGTTACTCCGACAGTGATTGGTGCGGAGATGTAGACGATCGAAAAAGCACTTCAGGATATGTGTTCTTCATGGGAAATACTGCATTTACTTGGCTTTCTAAGAAGCAACCGATAGTGACGCTCTCGACATGTGAAGCTGAATATGTGGCAGCATCTTGGTGTGTTTGTCATGCAATATGGCTTAGAAGATTGTTGAGCAAAATGGAGCTAAAACAGGTAGGTGCAACAGTAAAACAAGTGGACAACAAATCAACAATTGAGTTAGCAAAGAATCTTGTAAACCATGAAAGAAGCAAACACATCGACGTTCGCTTCCACTTTATTCGAGAACATGTGAAGGAAGGAAGTGTCGAATTGAGGCATGTAGCAAGCAAGGATCAAGCAGCAGATATTTTCACAAAACCATTATCGAAAGAAATTTTCGACAGAGGCAAGAAATTGATAGGCATGATAGATGGAAGGAACATTTAAGTTTACAGGGGAGTTTTGTTGAATAAACTTTAATGTTAGTGGGTTTCTATCAATAAGTTAGTGGAAAGACAAAGAGTTTGTTGTAGTTGGAAGGCCAAGAGATAGTGGGCTATTAATAGTATTTACTTGTTTTATGAGAATAGCAGAAAAGGGTCTATATAAAGATCAGAGTTGTGTAATTTCATTTCAACAGAACATAATAAAAAGTAATGCTTCTGTGATCAAAGGTAAGCTGCACATGTAGGAAAAGGACTTTTTTCTTGTTTTGGTTATAGCTAGTGACATGATAAATGTAAAGCAATAGTTGAGACGGAATCAAATATTTCACATGATACCACTCAAAAACTTGATTTTGATGATGTTTTGGTTTCATAAGTTGAAACCTTCAACAACACAAAGTTAAAAATTATTGTGTTTGAAGGGGGTGTCCCAAGACCAAGAAGAAGATCTTGAGAGTTTGCAAATATCAGAGGATGGAGTACATGATGAATTTGTGTTTCTGTTTGTGCAGTGCCATTTCGGATAGTTATCGGTGTAAATGCTTATGAATAACATGTTGTGCATCAAAAAACATGGCAACCGCTACAAGAACAGCCTATAAAAAATCCATCCAACATTCGATAAACTTTTTAATATTATTGCATCTTGCTCAATAGATTGAGATTCAGGTGTATGTATTGAACCTTCAATTACTGGTGTATGTGTTTTTTTTTGGTGATGTGATGTTTGAGGTTGTTAGGTTGTGGTTTGTGAGCATGTGTATTTAAATTAAAAAAACAAAATGAATCCCAAGAAAAATGGGAACAATATATCGTATTTTTTATTACCATACTAATATTAGTCTATTAGCATGAATAAATTAAATCCGGAATTTGATACCATATTAGTGTTAGCATGCATAGATAAGAAATTTTCTTATAAAAAAAGATAAGGAATAAGGAATATGAAGCTTGGGAAAGGTTTTATAGGTTTGAAATACTACTTTTTGGCTAATTTGGAAGATTATGAATGATGATAAGATTTTTAATAATGTTTCTAAGGTTCCTAAAGAACTTGTGGAAGTGATGAATGTTTTGTCATAAAGATGGAGGGTTAATAGATTGAAGATTGAGCCTTGTTGTTTTATGAATAGTTGGTGGAATCTCGATTTAGTTTTGTGTGATCATTGTTTGTTGGTGATTGGTTGTTGCCGAATTTAGTCATTAGCGAGGTAATTAGAATCGGGCCGGTTATTGAACCGATGTGCTTACCTGGTCAAGGTTCAATAGGTCGGACAGAGGTTAATCGGGTTGGACCGTTTTTAATTAAATATATATTTTATATTTATATTTATATTAATATTAAAGAAATAATATAATATTATATATCATACTATTAAAAATTAAATACACTCAATAATTTCTCATACTTTTTTAAAATTTAAATGATTGATTAGTTTTTTTTTATAATTTATGTATTTATATATGGCGGCCAAAGTCCTCACAAAATCAACAACAAATTTTGTGGCCTTAAAAACCCTCACAAAGTTGTTTAGAGTTTTTCCAACGAGTAAAAACAACATATTTGAAGTTTAAAATGATATTTTCTCTTTAGGCCCCTTTTCTCTTTAGGCCCCCATGGTTTTTTTTCACCCTCTGGATTTTACTTTTTTGCCCTTCAATAAAAACTTCGGTTTCTACGAACCGAATTTTTTTGCCTTGAAAAAAAAAAATCGGTTTCTGTTAACCGAAATTTTCCTAAATTTGAACTAGAAAAAACTTCGGTTTCTGCGAACCGAAATTTTTATCAAGGGCAAAATTGGAATATTAGGGGGTATAAAAGATACATGGGGCCGAAGAGAAAATATCCTTTAAAATTTATGAGACAGAATTTATCCTAATTTGTCAGGGGCTTTTGCAGCCACTATAGTTAATCTTTTTGAAGATGGTCCTAAATTAGTCTTTTCTTTTTTGTAGTGTTAACCATTTCCGCTAGGCTTAACTTTTGTTGTTGAATTTTTAAGTTTTTTTTTTTTTTATTACCATGATTTTGTTGATGAATTTTTGTAAGTTTTTTTTATTACCATAATATTGATAAGAAGTTTTTACTGTTATTAGTGACGGTTAATTTTCGTCGAGAAATATGTGGGACACACAAGGTGGCGCTCTCCTTCCAATCAAATTTTCTCCATTACATGAGACAAAATTCAAACGGTCTTATAAACCAATCAGAAATAAGTGTTGAAAGTTAAAGTAGTACTACATAATTTTGGCTAATTAATTTTAAAAGCGAGCCAGGTATACAAACCACGTTCACATTGCCCCTTCCTTGAGACAAAATTTTATTATTAAGTTGATATGTATGACAAAAAGTGGTCACTTATTTAACACCCAAAAGAGCTTATTATAGTGACATTGTGTGCAATAGAATTGAGAGAGCAATAGAAAATGATGAGAAGGTTGAGGTTCTGTTGTGAAGGTGTAGACATAATAAGTCTTGTGCCAGAGACAAAGGGGAAAATAAAAACAGAACCATGGAGCAAAACCAATGATGCAACTGTGATTCCTCCAAAGAGGAAGTGTGTCAAGAATACTGTGTGTAATTGTTTTGTTCAATGCATCTGTCCCAAGTGCTTCAACACCAACAACACTCTTTCGCCTCCTAGACCAATAATTACCGCGGGTAATCAATTCAATCGTTGTTGTAATTTTTTGTCTTAACTTTCTAATTTCTGTTAAGATTTGAACTTGAGTTCTTCTGAACGAATATGCAGGCAACTATAGAAATAAAACAAAGAGTGTGAAATAATAGCCCAATAGTTTGCGGATTGCTGTGAAGATGAGTAATCGAGATCGGTTATACGCTTGCTTGATGCTTTGAATAAGGAACAGAACAAAATGAAAATGAGTGATTGATATTTGATAACAATATTATATAGTAACTTTGTACCGTAACTTGATTACTTGAAATTTATTTGTATCATCCCTTTATCCAAATACATTACAGATTTTATTGTAAATTTTATTCATCTTTTATTGTGTAACTTCTTCATAATAATCAAATTCTGCATAGATAATTTGATAAATGTTTGTCCCGTAGGTTCAAATAGTAAAAAACTGCAAAAACATTTGATATCGAGCGCAAGTTTGGTACAATTCTTGCTTCTCAATCAACACTTATATAATTTTATAAGGTGTTTGTTTCCGCATTAAAACAAGAGTAGACACACATCAATGTAAGCAGGATCGAGATTTTACGTAGGATCTATAGGCTAGTGAAGGATCGCAAGCACGAGGGTCGTAACATGATTCATAAGATCCTACTCAAAGGTAAAATTGTAAGTTTGTAACTTCACATATATACATGAACAAAATAACTTACGAATCACAACATTAAACTTAGTTAATTAACATTTCATAACCATCATTCCAAAAGTTCATAACAACCAAGTACTAAGTTCATAAAATATCTAATAAAAGGCGCAAAAACGATCCTGCTCATTTTTCATTACGTTCCTGCTTCAGAAATTCGACCCTGGCCACCAAATACGCAAAAACAAACCGAAATAAAGCCGAAGCTCGTTTGTCCTGTTGTAGCTCGTAAAGCGTACGACCGTACACATTGGATCTCGATCCTGACTATATTGCATGCATCTAATAGATGCAGCTTCTCAAATTCACAGCAAAATCGAGCATTGGAACGCAATTTTGCTTTTGCCGTGAACTCAAACCGTAGATACAAACACATTTGTGAATGAGAGAATTGTGTAGAGGCAAAAATATAATTAATTGAAGATCGGACATTATCCGATAAAACAAATGTGGTATGAAAAAGTATACAACAATATAGCCTTGAAGTAATGCAGCTAAGGTGAATATTTTGGATTTAGAAATACACCGCCGAGTTAGATAATTCTGATGGATTCATAAATAATATTTATTAATTATGGATCTATTATAATTATCCATTGAACATAATGGTATATATTCAAATAAGATGTGTACCGCAATGTTCTCTTCATTTTAAGTGAAACTGCTAAATTATTGGGGAATGAAAGTTTTAATAGGAAGCTAACAAAACCAAATCGCAGGGCTATGAAGAGAACAATTCCAAAACCCACAAGCAAAGCATGGGATTGAATTGAAGCATATAATTTTGCTTTTTTAGGTATGAAAATCAAAAAGAGCATAACTCGTGATGATTGATGACAGAACATAATAATGTTTTAAAAACAATGCGTAGCTATTTTTTCCTGGGAATCTTGTTCTTGTGGTTGGGGTGGGATTCCTGACATAAATAGTTTATTATTCCAAATAAAATCCATTTGTGGTGGCTCACAACAGATATATAGCAAGAAAGATCAATTTTGTTTGGCAGCCTTAGATCAATAGGAATTATTCTTTATTTGTTATTTAATTATTTTTCAATCTGCAAGTGCCTCTCTTTAATTATTTCTACCATTTCTAGATTATTGGAATTATTAATAGGAGTAGGTGTTCAATGAAATTATTCAACGAATAATAATGACAAAAAGAAGGAAAACGTGTTAATTATTATTTTATTTTTTAAAAGTAATTTAGTGGAAAGAATTTTACTTAAGTGAGAGTACATCCTTCATAATATATGTCTCTATTTGTTGGGGTTGATTGTTAAGTCTCACATCATCCGGTCTTTTAAATAAAGAAGGAGGTTAGAAAATTATAGTTGTTGGAGAAGTCTCACATCTCGTTTAGAATGGTGAAGTAAGAGGGAGACCAAAGTTATATATTAGACTTAAGTTCTTTGTTTTTAGATGTACCGGTCGGTAAAACTTTAAGTTTATATCCGGCGTTTTTGTTTTTATTCTCTTGTACTTTTTTATTAGAGTACGTGTTGTGAGATGTAGTTAGATATTTACTTTGATGGTTAAGAAGATTTAAGTAACTTTGTGAAACTGTGGAAAATCTCAACAGCAGCAAATCCAAATCCGAGTACATGGTAGTACTCTATCCAACCAACAAAATAATCCAACTAAAGAAGTTCTTTGGCACAAAAATTTCCCAAGAAACAACAGCGAAAAATTGAGTCATTTACATTAATATTCACATTCCCTGTAACCTATCTAATTAAGAAGGCAATCAATAGGGTACTTTTGCCATTCATAAGACATATATACAGACGGCAAATTGTTTTGAAACATGGGAAAAGTAGAATTAGGAGTAACATAATTAATTATGGGTAGCTTCTATGGTACATATGAAAATTTTTAATGTATCGGTACATTAGATCGATTAATTAATAAATTAACGATTATTTTATAAATTAAAAAATTATTTGTCGATTATTGTATTTTAGAGATGATAATTCCATAAGAAAACCACAAGTTCAATGTTTTATAGGTATTATATTAATTTTTTTACATTTTTTCATTAAAAAATTCAATAATGGCTATTATGAGTGATAAAAAATTCAAAAAAATATAAAATTTTGTTTTTTTACAATTTCGATAAATATAATTTAGTTATTATAATATTTTAAATGATAGAAAAATGATTTCTTTTGAAAAAATATTCATTTAATGTACCGGTACATTAAAATTGTTCATATGTACCATAGAATTTGCCTTAATTATGTATAACTCAATAACTTAATTTGGTAACGTAATTAATTTATTGGATCTGGGCCGCCTAAAAACAAGGGGGAAAAGTATAATAATAATAATAATTAGGTTAATTAGCTTATTAGGTTAGGTTTAGGGTTAATTAGTCCAACAGAAGAAAAAAAGATGCGTAACAGAAAAAATCAATCGTTTCAATTGCATGAGTGGCTGAAGGCAAGCGAGCCAGATTTGACAGAAAACATCATCCTTCAAAGGCAAGCGATGCCAAATTGGGTTGATCTTCCAAGAGATTTGACAGAAAACATCCTTCAAAGGCTTGGTACGGTTGAAATTTTGATGAGTGCAAGCCGAGTGTGTTCTCTATGGTGGAATATTTGCAAGGATCCTTTAATGTGGCGTACTATTCTCATCCATCACATACTATCTTTACCCTATAAGTATCGTCATCAATTGAATAATATTTGTTACACTGCTATTGAACGAAGTTGCAATCATCTCCAAGACATTGATATTCAACTTGTCGTCACCAACGATCTTCTTAAATGCATAGCCAATAAGTAACCAAAAATACATTTTCTTAGATAGATATCTTAATGGGGTTATTTTTATTAATTAATAAGCATATTTTAATAGTTATATTTTTAATTAATTCAAATTTTATTTACAGTGGCAGCCACCTACGTAGCATGAGGCTTGACCTTTGCTATGCAATTTCTGATGAAGGATTTAGCGAAGCGGTGAGAAAGCTTCCTCTGTTAGAAAAGGTTGAGATTTCAATGACCAATTTAACTAAGGTATCTCTTGAAACCCTTGGCCGGTCGTGTCCTCTTTTGAAATCGCTTAAATATGACACAGAATTATATGTTTCTTCTGGACAACCTTGTGATGATTTGGCGTTTGTTATTGCTGAAACCATGTCTGGTCTAAACCATCTTGTTATCGATGGAGACAACCTAACTAATGTTGGTTTGCTTGCCATTCTTGATAAATGCCCTCTTCTTAAATCTCTTCACATTAAACGGTGTGAGCATCTTGAATTGAGTGATGAAACTTTGGAGAAAAGGTGCACCAATCAGATCATTGATTTGCAACTGAATAGATATGATGACCAAGACCAAGACGACCACTATTCTTCTGGTTATTATACTGATAACTAGAACTTTGACCCATGCGGTGCATGGGTCTAATTAGGTGTAATATGTAACAATAAAAAATAAAATACAAAAATTCTAAGAGCATTTTCAATAAGAGTAGTATAGGGAATTTCATGGACTAATTATTCTATATTTGTTTATGTGCTTATTTTATAATTTATATATTTTTTAAATAATTTTTGAACCCCATCGTTTTGTTTACTTATTAAAAAAAATTGTTGATAACTAAAGGTTAAAAAATTGATGATAATTAAAGGTTAAAAAAAAAAATTAAAGACGTAATCAATAACATAAACTTAAGTAGACATCCATAAATAAATAAAAATTGTGATTAATTCCGCTGTTCAAATTTATTGAAAATAGGGTTAACATATTAGGATTCCTAAATTCTTTAATAATTGAAGCACATGTTTTAGCGGTTGAAAGATTTTATTGTAAGTAAGAGATGCAGGTTCGATGACAAATCTGTATATTTTTAATATAAAGCTGCAATAAAAAGAAAGAGAAAATGAGGGGGAAAAAACTTGGTTTAGGGTTAGCTTATGTTAGCAAGCTTATAATATAAGAGATTACCGGTCGTGTCCTCTTTTGAAATCGCTTAAATATGACACAGAATTATATGTTTCTTCTGGACAACCTTGTGATGATTTGGCGTTTGTTATTGCTGAAACCATGTCTGGTCTAAACCATCTTGTTATCGATGGAGACAACCTAACTAATGTTGGTTTGCTTGCCATTCTTGATAAATGCCCTCTTCTTAAATCTCTTCACATTAAACGGTGTGAGCATCTTGAATTGAGTGATGAAACTTTGGAGAAAAGGTGCACCAATCAGATCATTGATTTGCAACTGAATAGATATGATGACCAAGACCAAGACGACCACTATTCTTCTGGTTATTATACTGATAATTGTAGCTGCTGCAATACTGTTCAGTACGATGATGATCCTTCTTATGATGACGACGATGATGATCCTTCTTATGATGACCAAGACGAATATGACTATTCTACTGGTTTTAAGTTGAGGTTCTGGTCGCGAATGCGGTAACGGTTGCGGTGAATGCCATCATTGCGTGGTGGCTGCAAAGTGCAATGCGGCTGCTGCAGTGTGAAATCATTTTCAAATTTCACAAACTATACTGGGGCCGCAAGTGCGGATGCGAACTACAATTTAAAACCATTGACGATGATGATCCTTATTAGTTCTCATCGTGTGGAAGACTATTATTATATAGTCAATTTCTTGTCATCATCTTTACTTTCAGTTGAAAATTTGGATTGTGAATCTTCTTTATTCTCAAATGCAAATGATGTTTTAAACCATTGTTTTGTAGGCAGTGCAATTTTGAAGTTTTTACTTTAATTATTATCCCATGTGTGGTTTGCAATTGCATGCACTGTTAATCAGAAGTCTTAACATCATTTTAAGTTTTTAGGCTTTTTTTTTTTTTTTTTGCCAAGACTTTTAGGCTTTTAGTTCTCACATGTTTATCTAGAGAGAGACCAAATGCATAAAAATCACTTCAACATACAAAATAGTAAGATAAAGTAAGAATGTTATAAGTACATTTCAAAACTAGTAGACTATAATCTAGATATGCTCAAAACTAGTATGGACAAAAATAGAGTGGTGACAATAGAGTGGTGACAAAATGCAAACTTTGCTGTTGATTTCCCAACTAGTTAGAATCTAAAATACTTTATCACCAAAAAAAAAAAGAATCTAAAATACTTTGAAATTAAAAGGATAAACAAAACAAGAACATGCAGGAAACAACTGAACAGTGAGATACCTACATACTAGATTTTAAATAGAGGTTGCAGTCGAGGTTGCAGTAAGAATTTTGTGATTTCGACTGTTACTTGTATTGTGTATGTAATGGATTTTGGTCGTCACGGTGTGAATTAATAACAAATTTGCACAAATCTTATTAAAATTATTTGTACTACCATATAATGTATATTGACTTAATTTCTCACTGTTTCTTCATAAATTCATGACTGCACAGAACTGTTTTCTTCTACAAAACAACTTAAGCACTACAAAATTTAAGGCATGATCGTAACAGAATCCGTTGTGGCGTAACAGTGTTAATTTTATCGCGGTCGTTTTCATGATTTTTATTCACTCTGTCACTACAAATACCGTTTTATCATTGTCATTTTCGCGGTAATAGACTGTTTTAAAAATATTGAATAGTGGTATAAGATCTTGTCAACTTTACCCATCCTCTCAAGTTGTAGTCCTCGTGATAACAAGACCCGTAAAAGAGGAGTGTTATCTAAACACAAAATTTGGGGACACAAAATTGACACACATTTTTACCACCCACATGCACGGAAATCGATCCATGCAAATAATATTAAAAAAACAAAAAATATATATTTGTTGTATTTTTGTTTGAAAATTGTGTTGGAATAACATTTTCCCCTGTAAAAACTTATATGTTTAATACTATCATTAAAGTACTTTCATTAGTTTTTATTCTAAGAAAAAATTCACCTTTTAATTTTATTGTATATAGATAAGATGCATCATCTATTATTATTATTATTATTATTATTATTATTATTATTATTATTATTATTATTTAGTAAAGAAGCTAAAAAAAAAAAAACTATTCACGAAGCTTATTTGGTCGTTCTTAAAAATATCACGAACGCTTTTTAGGGGAAATTAGCATGAGTCAAGAAGTCGGCATGTAAGGAGGCTCTAAAGGTGTTTTTTGCTCGAGGAATAGAAACCAAGTTGAGGAGCCACTTGAAGGATTGCTTGAGAGGAGGAAATTTGGCCCGGCAACATATTTATGTAAATTCAACGGAATTAATCTTTGACTCCTCCACCTCCTCCTTCTCATCTAGTCATCCCCACCAACATCCATCACATATGCATCCTCATGCCCCATCTTGAGCCACCTCCTCCTCCTACTCCTACGCATCCAGCTTAGGCTGAGGTGACATGCGTTGTTGAAGTTCTTGTTGTTGTTTCATTTCCCGCGTGAAGACTCGGTGGTAGATTCATCCGTATTTCCTCTAATGCGATCCATTTCTGAACCATAAAACACACCCGAAAAATAGGATCAACAAATATCAAACAATATTAGAACAATTTCAATAACTTAGAAAAATCAGCTTTAGACATATCCAGACTACTTAAGTAGCGGATAATATTAGTAACAAGGGAAGAAAAAAAAGCTGCCAAGAACAGAAAAAAATTTGACCAAATTTGAGCAAATGTGTAATAACCTCGTAATTTAAGTTGGTTTTGAGTAGTTTGGGGTTTTATATCTTTGTTTAGGTAAAGTGTTTTTGAAAACAAGAATGAGAGGGGGGGATGTTGTGGTGCAATTCGGTAGTTAAGTAGCAGAATAATTTTTTTAATTATCCCTAGACTGTCTATGGGTCTCTATTTACGTAGCAATTTATGATTGTCAATTAACTAGTGGATAAAAGTATTTTGAAAATTTCGTAAGACCAAAAAGACTATGGAGTGCCAAAAGAAAATCCCCTAATACAAATATAGATAGACGTCGAAAATGAAAAAGAATAAAAAAAAGTTCACTGTTTGTCCTCTATCTAGTACCAACATAATGTGGCACAAGTGATAAATACTTAAGTCATTTAATCAGTTGGTCCTAGGTTCAATCCCGACCGATGCGTGTGGGTAAGCATTTGTTGGAAAAGGTCAACTCCTCAAGTGAATTTCAGTTACCTCAAGATGATTAGTCTCTGCAGTTGCGGGAATAATACATTTGATTTACCAAAATATATCCTCCATCTAGAAAAAAAATGGCGTAAAACATTGTCTTATTGATGCATTGCATACACTACAACAAAGACCCTACCAATACCATGACGACACTGCGCACTAAAAAACTGAAAAGCAAACAAGTGATGATAGTAGCCTGCAGCCACCCACCATCTTTCTACATAACCGTTACACAACGGAACCCATTCATCCCCGGTAACCAAATTCAAAATCAACACTGAAAAGTGTTGAAATTGAAACACACAAAAAGTACCAAAAAGCAAAAGATGGTTCCTGAATTCCTTTTTTCAAACCCAACTTCCAAATCTATTTTAAATTACTTAACAACCACAATCACCACCCTTTTCTTCTTCCTCATTCCATTGCATCTCATTTCTCAACAAAATCCAAAATGGGTTCATGCATTAGTAAATGCAAACCCAACAAAAATTCTCTTAGTCATTTCAACAAACACCTTCAAGACAATAAACTTGTTATCTCACATCAACCACCACCAACTTCAACAATTCCAATTCCAACACCACCAAACAAAATCTCACATTTTCATCCATCTCCAACTTCTTCAATTTCCTCCTTCACATGCACTACTTCAAGTTCAAACACAATTTCTTCAGCTTCTTCCTTTTCAAGCTCGAATTCATCGTCTTTAAGCTCTAAAGATAGATCATTCTCCAATGAGTTTCTTTGGTCATGCTATAAAGAAAATCCACACATTATAACTCGCATTAACTCGCTCGCCGAAACTAAACCTCAACTTAAAAAGATCATAAACCCTTCACCACTAACAAAGCAGAATATGCCACAGAAAAGAGTTAGATCAAATTCACCAACAAACCTAACTAGACAAAAGAGTTTTCGAAAGGAAGTAGAATTACCAACAATGAGGCCTAATAGAATGTCCGGTTCACCTTCTCCGGGTCGTAGATTTAATGGAAGTGCTTTAACTGTTAATATCTCGGATAATTGTGTTTCGAAACGAATGATTAATAGTCCTAAGGTTAGTGTAGCTCATTATTCACGCTCCGTGAATTCGACTTCAATAAGAAAAGAAAGTGGTAAAGCAGTGATCTCTAGTCCAAATAACAGTTCGCGGCGAATTCATTTTTCTGGTTTAAATTTGAAGCCAAGAGAGACTGTGGTTAAGGATGTGGTTTCTAGCAATAGTCATAATATGGATGCAACAATTATGGAAGATATTGATAATCCTCTTATCTCATTGGACTGTTTCATATTTTTGTAGAAAACAGTGTGTTTGTGTTGTGTTTATACATAGTTTGAAACCAATTTGCTATGTTTGATTTTTCTTTTTTGGGCTTGTTGATTTTTGTTGAATATTGAAATTTATTTATTATTACTATCATGTAAGGTTGATGAAATTTGTGTTGTTACCTTTTAATTATAAAGGTTAAAGACACACTTGTGTGTGCTGGTTTGAATTTTTATTATGTACAGTAAATTTAAATCAATGGCTGGAATTTGCGCAGGACCATCCACCGGCCGGAGAGGATCCTGTTCCAAAAATGATATTGTGGCAATCAAATATTGTTGAAGTATTGGTTATAGCTTGTTGTTGAATAGCTGATGAGAGTTAGTTACATTACAAGTTAATTAATTACACTTAGTTTTCAGTTGCAATCTGATTGTAATAGTTGGAAATCCCAACATATATATAACAATGTAACAGTAACACACTTCAGTTTACTCTTGATTTGAATACTATCTTCATATCAGCTTAATATATTTTCTTTCATTTTCGGTGATTGTTCAATTTCTTGATATTTAGATATTTATATGTCGAGATTTAGTGTTTTTCCTAACCACATAGGTTACTAGTTCGTTCGCTATGTGAGTGAAGGAGTTGATACATGAATAACTCTTGTTTTTTTTTTTTTACACTGAGTTGGGGATCGAACCCATGACCTATAACGTACTACTCAATTCTTTCACCACTAGACCAAACCTAGTGGCTTCGATAACCTCTATTACTAAAGTTTTATGAGCAAACTACTAATGTAGTCTTTTGATTGTGCTCAATAGGTCTATGACTATATAAATATCTCAAAAAAAATCATTAACTTTATTAATATCTCATATTAGTCCATGTAGAAGTGTTCTCTGCTACATAGATACACCATTTTAATTAGTTAATTTTCACTAAGATTTTCTGGCACACGTAGAAGTGGGAATCTTATTTGAGAGTTTTATTCTGATGCAAAGCTTCCAAGGGCCAATCTATTTATTTTATTTTATAATTAACGTTGATCCTTAAAATTAAAGGAGGCAAAGGCCAAGGCAACTAGTTGATGCAGTTATTATTGAAAATGAGGAATCAACGGTAAGTGTTTTGAGTTTTTAAGCCGATGATTTGAGATTTGATCTTTACTTTTTGCGTAAAAGAAAATATTTAGTTGAAGGAGAGATTCTATTTTATGTATCTCATGAGTTTTTTAACAAAAAATTTATCGCTACTAAACAGTAGTCGAGAATCTTCGCACTAATAATATGATAAAAAAAAGGGTGTTGTTAACATGTGCATATATGGCACATGTTAAGATATCTTAATATAGAAATTTAACATTTAATGATACAAAAATTTAATGCTTAAAAAGTTAAAATTTAATATTTCAACATTTAATACTTTCTATTTTTGTCTCCTTAACATGTGCCCTTGGTGCACATGTTAACATTCTCCTAAAAAAAAATTAGTTTGTGAATTTGGTATGGAAAATCGAAAAATAGTGTTTGATCCTTGTGGTGGATTTTTAAGAAAGCCTACTATATTCAATCAATTTGGGCTTCTTTTACTATATATGTTGAAAATTGCTCTTTTAACACTCGCATTGCTCTCATGCCCTCCAAATGTTCGAAATTACAATTCAGTGTCATTTGAAAGTTACAATCTGAACACACAAGGTCTCAGAAGGTAACTTCGAAATTTACCAACATAGGAAAAAAATATCGATTTCCAAAATTTACCAAACATAAAGTTTTAGAATGTAACTTTAGAAAATGTATTGTTTATGGCAAATTGCAGAACATGTTTGGAAGACAATTTATGAAGCAGACTAGTACCTGAATTTCCTGAAATTTTCTGGCAACCCTGAAATTTTCTGGCAACTAATGTGTTATGTATTTTTATGTACAAAGAAAGCAAAAAGAAGTTATATGATATTGTATGATGAGCCTATTCTCAACATATTGTGTCTTATAGTAGTCTAATTTTGAGTTTAAATGTAAGTAACGGAATACTGCTTTGCGATCCTAGCTTGAGATCATTGTGTAAGACACGATCCTTTCGAAGGATTTTTTTGGGTCAAATTGGGTTTGAGGTCGGGGGGGGGGGGGGGGGGGGGGGGGGTGGACGGATAGAAGAGCAATTTTCATTTATGTTGGGATGGTTTGGAATTCGATAATAGGTAGAGGATCTGGATTACTAAATAGGTCATGCTAACTAGTACCTTCTGACACTAGTTGGGGAAATAAATAAATAAGTAAATTTAGAATATCTTTTACACTTTTAAGAATTTGACTACACAAATTTTAAAATATTTTTACTATATTTATTTCCATATCTAATGGTCATAAAACCCTAGTTAGCATTTTTCCTTCTTACTAAATATGGTTATGGTCACAAACTAAGTTAACAAATGATCTTAATTCTCATAATTTAGTTAAATGATATTTATACAAAGAGACATATATAATATATAATATATAGACAAAATTACATTTGTGGTCTATTAAATTTGACCATTTTTCCAATTGATCTTTAAGAGGTTTTTCTCTAGTCTAAATTGGTATTTCATGATACACCTAATTTGGAGTCATCGTCTTTGAACAAATTTAGTTGCAAAATATACACAGTAAATTTTAATATTGAGAAAACTCGCATAGACATGACAGGTTCGTCCTTTTCCTTTATTCCTTCACTTCTTTAAATTAAAATTCCCAACTTCAAAAATATGTAGAAAGAACCTAATTTTTCATAGCAATATCCTAATTCATGAGTTATAATTCGAATTCATGAATCCAAAATGAGTTTTTTTATTTCTAGTGTGAAGTGTAATGAATGAACATACATGAGTTCGTTCATCTCTAGTTGTGCAACAAAAACTATGATTTGCACAAAATATATAACAAAGTACAACAATGCAATGCAAATATAATGTAACATAATAACCAAATTGAAAACTGAAAACACTTTAAAAGATCAATGCTGAAATAAGGGTCAAATGGACATACATAATTTTGCCTAATATATAACATAATACCATACAATAAAAGAAGTGATTAATGAATTTTTCCTAAGATTAAATCATTCGGGAAAAAAAATCCAAGTTCGATTACTATGTGAAATAACTTTTGATTAAATTTTACTTATTTCCCGAACGAACTTCAAATTATTCGATTTCTTTCTCTTAAAAACCGAAGACTTAATATATAAAAAAAGAGTTTATTTACCTCTTGGACCATCATAACCTATATTGCGCCGGCCCAGTGTGTTAGTTGAATTGGATCCGTTTGCCAAAAACAACCCGTTAATTGATCAGTAATCCGTGCTTCATTATTGGATCATTAGCTTAAAGTCGTTTTAATTTGATTTTTCATGTTTTTTCTTCATAAAGTTGCCGTCTCCAATAAAAATAATTACAACAGGATAAGAGTCTACGCATGCCTTGCAACTATTGTCGGATTTTTAGTACACCAAATTTTGCTTAAAGCGACATGAATTAATTAATTCATATGAAAAAAAAAATAGGTGAATTATTTGGTACACTTGTTGAGGTAGATGATTCTAATTGGTTTATAAATTTATTAATTTTTCTAATCTAACACTAATTATAAATTAAATATTCACTTTTTAAATTCATTGAATAACTAATGTATGTAGACTTAATTATAGACTCATTAGTTTTCTAATGAATCTAAAAAATGAAAATTCGGTTATAATTACGGTCGGAGTGAGTATTTGTGAATCAATCACAATCATCCACCTAAGTCGTGTACCAGTACATATCCACATAATATGTGTACCGAAGTGTTTACAAAATCCACCGTTGGATTGAAAATTTATATCATTTAGATCATTCATGTTCAATTTTACAAAAATCTAAAATCATTTGATATGTTATTGAGATTGATCAAGCTTAACGGTATTCAATAAAAACACATACAGCGTTAATCTTGATCGGTCTCAATAACATATCAAATGATTTTAGATTTTTATAAAATTGAACATGGATGATCTAAATGATATAAACTTTCAATCCAACGGTGAATTTTGTAAAATTTGTATTCGTTGAAACATTATTGAGCGGTGTAACATTACTCAAATGTTATACCGGTGTAATTTGATCCATACCCTTCTATAAAATAAAAATATCATATCCTAAGATCATATCTATTTATCATGAAACTGTGAGTGACCCCAAATTGGTCCACATTGAAATTCCGCGTTTAATTAGATAATGATTTGAATACTAATCTGGGATTTGATGGCAATAAAAATAAGTGCAAATGGTTACCACAGAAATTACACGAGTGAGGATTTTGATACTACTTTTTGGTGCTATTGACAGGATAAATCACTTCTGTTTTGTAAAAGATTAATGTACACGTGTCGACATATTATTTACATGATGAATTGTGACATGATTAATATTGGCCCGCCATTAATTAATACTACTTTTGAAACATCAGTTAGCATTTTTCTTATAATTTTGGAAATTGCAAGATAAACATGAATAAGTTAACCAATGTATTTTTGAGGTTACGGTGTGTCTTGAAAAACACTTGTGTACCATATAAAATTATTTGTAAGGTACTTTTTTGTCCAATAGTTTAACACATGAATAACTATGCCTATCTATACAATCTTCTTTAAGAAAAAGTAGGTTATGTCTATGTTGTTGCAAGTTATTGATAAAATTCATTTAATCATAAAAAAAAATTCTCATAGCCAAGAATAACAAAGAATGCAATGATTGCAGGTGGTGTGTTTACCGCTTGTAAAATGAGATAATCCATATTAGTCTATGAGTGTGAAACTATATTATGGTAATATATTATATAGTTTCTTATAATTAAGTTGAAAGTTTGATATCACTTTGGGTATTATACATTATTAACAAGTGGTCCCTACAATGCCATGTAGTATTTATGTAATTCATTCATATTTTGCTTTAATGGTGATACCACTTTTTGAGTATCATATATTAATAACAAGTGGTCCTTTCTATATTTATTTTTTATTTTGTTTAAATAAAAATAAAAATTATTTAATTTAATAAATACATAGATAAATAAATTAATAATTAAATAATGAGAAATACATGACAATAAATAAAAAATGGTGAAAAATGCATAAATATGACGAGAAATATATAATGAAAAATATAATAATTAATTTTTATTATTATACATATTAGGATTCATTTGATAGAAAACAAATAAAATATAACTTGAGAACAAACCAAATAAAAATTGTGTAATATATAGAATAATATGAAATATCATCAAATCAACATCCAACTACAAGGAAAAAAAAACTTTTCTGCACTATTGTTAAAGAAACGAAATTGAATGAAAACTTATGAAATGAAAGGCAACAAAAAGATAAAACCTTCCTACAGTAAAAAAAAAAAAAAAAGATTTGGTCATTGAATGTCAACGGTAATATTTTGACATATATGGAAGCTAATAATAACATTAAATTGATGATACGGTACCTTATTTAAGGTACCAGTATCATTTGATTCGTAAAACAGTATGGACTGGACATAACAATACATGACAGAACAAGATAATACAAGACATAACAAAATTGTACCGGGGAGATATAAGACGATAATATTTTTATATTCGAAAATAAAATGGATATTTTCGTATTTTTTATAGTTGTACTGTGGACAAAAAGTTGTCCCATGGTTCAGTGATGGACAAAAAATCTTGTTTTTGTCCTGTCCCTTGCTACCTAATTTGTCCAGTTCCATAACCAGTTTCAAATCAAACAGAGTACAACAAAAGTTGTCCTGTTCAGTCCATGTTTTTTAACAAATCAAACGCACCCTATATGTCACGTCATGGAATTCCAATGATAAAAAAAATAAGGTACCGTATCATTAGTTTATGAAACTCTTTTAGATACCCTTATTGGAGATGCTATAAGTATTATGTTATATACTTCTTAATTTCAATATTATTTTAATATCAAATGCAATAATTCAATAATTTGTATCACCAGTAGTACATATGTTAGAGTAGAAAAAAACATGCAACTTTACACAAAAAGTAGTGCATTTTTTCGTACATATAAATGTGAAATTCAAGAGAAATGGCAAATCAAAAGAGAACAAAATAAAAAATAAAAATTAAATGATCACATCATGTTTCATGTTGGTCGTATGCTAAATAAAAGTATCATACTCAAACGGAGCATCATTTAGATACAAGTTGAACCACAACCTTTGAGTCACATGCTATGATTAAGTTGCACACATTTTTCTCCCATGCTAACTCCAACACAGAGAGAGTAATCACCCTAAACCCGTAAGAGCATCACTCTTTTGTGTAGGTGTGACTGCTGTTTAGCATTATCGGCCTAGAAGGGTTACTATTCGGTTCGTTGGACCACAATTCTGATTCTTTAGTTGTTTGCCCGTAGGTTTTAGAGCCGCACCAAATTTCTTTTTGTTGCCAGAGACTACAAGAGTCTCCTCTTCTTTTTTCTGATCTTGTCTCCGAGATTCTTCTTCAATTCGGAGGTGGGTAATCAGACTCAAGGACGGATTCAAAGGGGGGCAGGCAGTGGCCAAGGCCCCCCCTCCCCCTCATATATGTATATAATATATATATATATATATATATATATATATATATATATATATATATATTATTATGTCTCAATTATCTATATATAACACTTTAGTTTAGTATTATAAATTATATTATGATAAAAATAAATGACTAACATAAAATATACCGGTCCTTAAATATATGAAATATTAATTGTCAAATAAAGTTATTGAAATTACAAAATATTCTCAAATATGTCTATTATTAGTAATTTTTGGACAAACTGACTAACATAAAACATATTTGAAGACCAAACTAACAAAGGAAAGATAAATTTGAAAATCAAAATAACTAACAAAAAATATATTTAAGGCTCAAAATAATTGTTCTTATTTCCGGCCCCCCGTGCAATAAGTTTCTGGATCCGTCCCTGATCAGACTCTCGATGAAAAACTCTTTGATTTTATGATGAAGTTGGTTTTTAAAGTCTTACCATCCAGGAGGTAGTTTGTCAATAATTACAATAATTTTAAATTATTCATCTAGAGACATACCTTCAGTGATAATCTCATGAGAAATCTTCTGGGATTCATGAGATTGTGCCTCTATAGATCTTTCATCCAACATCTCATACTTAGTATGATAAATTTAACAAATTTACATATGGAACTTACATGTCGACTTTACCTAAATAAAGCGAATTTACTTAAATTCTCGAATTTATCGAATGCAATAATTTGTCACATGCTCAATCGATTGTATCATAAGTAGTACATATGTTAGAGTAGAACAAAACATGCAACTTTACACAAAAAGTAGTGCATTTTTTCGTACATATATATTTGAAATTCAAGAGAAATGGCAAATCAAAAAAGAACATAAGATTAAATGATCACATCATGTTTCATGTTGGTCGTATGCTAAATATTTGATAAGTAAATCTCACCAATCAATGTTTTCAGTAATATAACAAAGTTTAAACATGTAACTATATTAAATTTTTTAGAGAGAATTTGTTATGATTTGAATCTTATAAGATTCGAGATTTTAATCTCTACAATTTACGTGTCGAGCATATTCTAATTACATAAAAAATACAACTTTTTTGAGTAATATAACAAAACGAGTAAAACGAAAAACGAGTAATACTTTTTTTTTATTTAAAGGAGAGGCTAAACCCTAAGCTAAAAACTAAGCAAAAACATAAATAAGATTTTCCAAAGAATTATATAAAAGATGTCATAGTTTCTCGCAACATTGATTTGAAGCAAATCCATCATTACATAGCTACTACTTTCAAAGATTTTTCTCTCGCTATATGACCAACTCTAATGTAATCATAATGGACAGAGTGAAAAACTACCAATACTTGATTAGAACCTAAAAAGAAATTAAAGAAGAGTAATATAAAAAATCACATTCTAATAGTCTAAGATGGAGCGATTAGTATAGAATATGTATTGCCAACGTTAGTAACAATTTGACTCATTCTAGAAATATATATTGATTGATTCAAATCTCACAGCTATTAGTGTTAGGTCACGAGAGGGCGGTCGGAAGATTATTTATATTGGGCTTAAGAACAATGATACAAATGAATTGCACATCAAATCATCGACTCTGATACCACTGTTAGGTCACAAGAGAACAGCCGGGGGATCATTCACATTGGGCTAAAAAACAACGATACAAGTGAGTTGGATACCACATTTTTATCCAATATCTTAAGACATTAGGTTTATGAGTCCTCTCACTTATAAAATATTCAACTTCCACTTTTTTAAGTAATGTGAGACTTAACTCATCTCACACTTACCACAATAGCTACCGCCAATGTAAATGTCTATATTAAGTTCTCTAGCCTTCTCACTTGTAAAATTTATGAATATGAAGAAAAGTAGTCACCTTTTCATAATGTCACCTTTTCATAATCAACCTCACAAATATTATTGATATCTATATTATCCCTTATAGTTAGTTGGTAATCAATGTTTTTTACTATATTATCCCTTATAATTTGTGGGTACTTACTCCATCAACCAATGAGAACAATCTATACGCATGTGAAACAAAAGTTTGTTACAAATTAGTTGTGAGTATCACATACAAATCCACTTATAATAAATATCCCTAAATTATGAAAAGGTAAAGTAGGTCTAACCATAATAAATTAAATGAGAGTATAATTATTTTAAACAAATAATTAATGCATGCGAAATTTCGAAAAAATATTTTATATTAATGAACAGAAAATATATCAAAAGTACCAACAAAGACCAAGTATAGTTGAATAGGCTAGACTCTTGGCCAATCCAACTGTTTTAGAGGCTTAAGATAAATTTTGTAGCAATTTTTTACACAACACAAGGCTCTTAAAAGAAATTAACAAAAAAAATCATGTTTTGCTTAGTCCAAAGTTAAAACACACAAGTCACTGAGGATATGACTTGCTGAGTTTGGCGAGCATCTATAACTAGTTTGTCATGCTATAGTATCAAAATACATATTGCTCCTTCGTATTCGATTAAAAATAAATAAATAATTTAAATTTGTTGGATTCAAATATATACAAAATTAACTATCATGTGCACCATTTAAATATTACTATTTAAAAAACAGTACCCTTTCTTATCAAAAAAAAAAAACAGTACCCTTCATTTATTATAAAAAAATAAAAAATAAAAAAACACTACACTTGCATTAATTCCTTAACATGTTGTGAGGAGATTATCATTATAATTAGGTTAAGTATAAATGTATTTTCGTTTTTATATGAAATAAAAAAAATAAAAATTGAACAACTTTCTTTTTTAGTACACTAGTTGTTAGAAATTCCACATTTAAGATGGATAAGTGGAGTGTCTAAAATTCGAACCCTATAACTCTTGTATATATAATATAATGTCCATATTAACTAATTAAGTTAAGCATTTTACTTGTGAGCCAGAAGAGAATACATCATAAATATTACAATATACAGCATTATATTGTTTCAATGATTCTAGTAGAACTCAATATTTCAGAATCTAATTAACATCGTGGATGAAATATTTGGTTGAAGAGAGACTTATAATTTAAGATGGCCATCTAAATTTATCTTTGGTTATGATTGTTGTCTTTTTTGTGGTCTGGAAATTGAAGAGTAGAGGTGGTGTATATTTTAGTTTTTTACTGGTGTTCCACTTATATATGACATCTTTATTTTATAGTCCTTCTTTTATGAGTCTTTGTTCGTCTTGTACAAAAATTTAATTATTAGTAATAATATATTTGCCGTTAAAAAAAAATTAACGATCATAGATACTTCCCACTAATAAAATAGTGTAATAATAATATAAATATATAGTTATAAAATACATGGTTTGTTGCAGGCTAGCTAATGATTAATATTCAATATCTTATTCTCATCTTTATAAATAGTAAAATTCATGATATATATTCCTTACCTTATATTATATATATGTAGTCTTTCTCCTATAGTCTAAGCTATATTAATCATTTGTAAATTAAAGTCCCTTTCCTTCCTTAACATAGATGGATTCATGTCAATTGTTGTGTGAGTTTCAAGTTCAACCCCACGTACCAAAAAATTTCATTTGGCCAAAAGAGTATCTAGAAGATGCTCATGAAGAACTCCAAGCACCAATAGTAGATCTTGATGGATTTCTCAAAGGGAACAATGAAGCCACAAAAAATGCATCTAAGCTCATAAATGAAGCTTGTTTAAACCATGGTTTTTTCCAAGTCATTAATCATGGTATTGATATGAACCTCATTGCTAAAGCTTATGATGAAATGGACACTATTTTTAAACTATCACTTGATAGGAAAATGAGTGTTTATAAGGAACATGGTTCTATGTGGGGTTATTCAGGTGGTCATGCTCATCGTTTCTCTTCTAAATTGCCATGGAAGGAAACTTTCTCTTTCCCATATTATCATGTCAACAATGCCTTGAAGCCTGTTGTCACTAACTACTTCAAATCTACCTTAGGGGATGATTTTGAACAAGCTGGGTAAGACCATAATCAATCACTTTTCAGTAGCTCTTGTTTCTTTTTTGTCTTGGTTATTTGCATGCAAAATTTTCATAATTTTTTAAAAATGTGTTAACTTTTTTTTTGTCAAATAGCTTAGTGCATAGACTCTCACACATTTAAATGTGGAGAAATATGGAATTCGGGGTTCGAACCCCGACCACTCGAATAATCTCCCTTGTAGCTACCATTTGAGCTACATTTATGGGACAAAAATGTGGTAATTTTAACATGCTAATAATTAATAAAATGTATGTGAGATTTACCCAAAAAAAAAATGTATGTGAGACTTGCCAAATCAAGAATAGATTGTTTCAAGTGATAGATTTAGGCCCCGTTTAGATTAGCTTATTTTTTAGCTTATGTAATTTTTATGTATTATTATAAGTTTGTCAAGATAGTATATGATAAAATAGCTTATAAAAATATAATTTTTACTAGTGTGAACTTATAAAATAGCATAAAACCTAATTTATATTGCATAAGCTGTTTGTATTAACTCAAAAATAAGTTAATCCAAAGAGGCCCTTAGACCCCTTAGAAAAATGATTATTAGTTCGATTTATAACTATTGTGTATAGAGAACATTCAGGTGCGAGGGGGATCAAGGGATCAATCTATTTTATGTGTCTATAAGTTTTTTACGGAGATTAATCGTTGTTAATCTGTGAAAATTTTGTAGCAATAACATGATAACTTTAAATTAAAAGGAATTGAAGTGTGAGACTTTATAAGTGAATTAATGGCAGAAAAAACATGCAATCTAGTTATAGATTATGTATTTTGAATTATTATTTATTTAATTAAAATAAAAGATATTCATTCATTTAAATTGATAAATTACATGAGATTTAAGTAGTGAATTCAATATCGCTTAAAATAAAAGATGAATCTGCAATCAAACTTACAACATTCAAGTTAATAACATAAAATATCATACTTATATATGCAAATAATGTGATAAAATTAAAATAACCGAATAATAAAAAAAATCATTTTGACTTTTTTTTGACACATATTTTGACATTTTTATTGTTCCCGAATAATGTAAACAATTATTCATTTTAAGAGTCTTTTAATTTCTTGTTAACAAATGACACAAGCTTTGGAAAATAAAATAATATTTTCATAAAATAAACAGATCTTAAATGTCATGACGAAAAGATATATTAATGAGTCAGCCTGAACTAATTACAAGCACTTAAAAATATATCAAAATAATGATTTTTAAAAATTCAATTTTATGTTGAAATTATTTCAATAGTACTCTTTTAAATATTTAATTATATATTTATATATTTTAGTTTTTGACTATTGTCAAAAAAGATTTTATTTTTGACTAGAGTTCTATGATCAGTTTGATAGATACAGCACTGCAGTCTTAATATTATATTTTTTGTTTATATTAATGGGCTAGTCTTTACTTGGAATTGAAAAGACCAAACCGCGTGAGATCAACATCAATAACCGTTATTAAAAAAACATCGCTAGCCGTTTATTCAAAAAATAAACCACTAATGTTTTTTTTTTAAAAAAAACATATTATTGATCATTGAGTAAGTTTAAAGAATAATCGTTCGTCTATGTGAGCTTAGCTGATCAGTTGGTATGCAGAAGCTAAAATTCGAACATCAAATATTTTAACCTCTAGGTAGAATAATTTCTTGATTAAACTTTACATATCTCACAGTAAAAAACACTAGAGTATTTTTCTCGAAGAACTAGAGGGTTGACATTAAAAAAACACTAAACTTAAAAAAAATAATTAATTTTTTTTATAAGATTAATTAAAAAAATTACTATTCTCTTTTTCATAATAATCAACCCATTTAATTTACAAAAACTATTCCAACAAAATGGCGACTTTTAAATTTCGGTTCAACTTTACTCTTTAATTATGTTTTTTTTAAGTTATTATTTTCACTTTAAATTTATGATAATAAAAATAAATAATTCTATATAAATAAATAAATAAATAAATAATTAACTAATAAGGGTAAATGTAAAATCATCATTATTTTACTTATTTATTGTCTTTTTTAATCCATCCAAAAAGTATTAGCAACGCAGCTTGTTGTCCGTTTGTCTTTTACTCGTGTGTAATTATTTTGAAAATATATATCTCTATTATATAAAAAAAATGATTTATTAATGTTTTTTGAGTCTTTTAGTAATAAAAAAATGTTTCTTGAATCTTAAAGTCTTCTTTCTTTAAATTGAAACATCATCTCTGTCCTAAATTTTGTTCATGATAAAAAAAAAATAGCACAAATGTTGTAAAACAGATACAGTAGAATTTTACTAGTAGTTATTATAATAAGTTAGCTAATCAATTTATTGTGAATGAATATTATTTCCGCAGAATGACATTTGAGAAATACTGCAAGGCAATGAAAGAGTTGGCAATGAAGCTAACAGAACTATTAGCAATAAGCTTAGGAGTGAACGATCCATTGCATTACAGAGAGTTGTTTGAAGAAGGTTGTTCCATCATGAGATGCAACAATTACCCATGTTGTCAACAACCTAGTCTTGTCCTTGGGACAGGACCTCATTGTGATCCAACCTCTATAACACTACTTCACCAAGATCAAGTTGGAGGGCTTCAAGTATTTGTTGACAACAAATGGAACACGGTTCGACCCCTTCCTAACGCGCTCGTCGTTAATATTGGAGATACTTTCATGGTACGTATCTACTTAACCCCTTTAACTAATGTTCATTATTGTCAATAAAAGTTAACTCAGTTGGTGTGGAATTGACTCATACACTATAAGAACGTGAATTCATCTCTCGCATCTAACATGTCAGTCTTAAGATATGTGCATTAATTTTTATCGTCCAACCTCAAATAGATGGTAAAAACTATTTAGTGAAAATATAATGTGAATCGACTAATCTCAAAATTAATAGTACTGAAGAACAATTTAGGTTAAATATCTGGTTTTCGAAATGAGAATATAGGTCCTACTATATGTACCATCTATGACACAATATAAACCTTTATGGTTGTATATGATTAGATATGACTTAGATTAGACAAGAAATGATGTTATTAAGGTGTGCATAAATAAATTTGTTGGGTTGTGTAGGCATTATCAAATGGAAGGTACAAAAGTTGCTTACATAGGGCAGTGGTTAACAAGCATAAGGAGAGAAGGTCCTTAGCATTCTTTCTATGTCCTAAAGATGATAAGGTGGTGAGACCCCCTAAAGATATTATTAGCAGTGATGGGACCAAACACTATCCTGATTTTACATGGTCAGATTTGCTTGAATTTACTCAAAATCATTACAGAGCAGATGAATCTACGCTCTCAAATTTCACCAACTGGTTGCTAAGTTCCAAACCACAAATTTAACCTTATGTTAATCAACAAGTAGTTTCTGTTATATGCTACTTTATTTTTATAAGAGGTTGAGACACAATCTCTTCTTTAAATTCTCCCTGTTGTTTTCCTACATTCCAAATCAATCTTCCTGCTTTTTATGCAACTAAATCCCACTGCTGCTGGATATGTATTGCAATATTTTTCACATTTATTTATCTCGTGTTTATTTATATATTTATTTTTTCATTAAAAGGTTACATGCAATGTAGTCAGGTTTGAGATCCTACTTGGATCGGTAGGCTGGTTGAGAATCGTAAGATCGGGATCGTAGCTGAATTCGTAAAATCCTACTCAAGGGTAAAATTGTAACTTCACGTATATACATATACACATAAACAAAAAAAAAATATAATACATGAACAAAATAAACTTAATTAATTAATAATTCATAGACATCATTCCAAATATTCATAAGTTCATAACAGAGGGTTATAAGAAGCAACAATAGGGTTAAAAAAAAATGAAAGTAGAGGGTTGAAACTTGAGAGTGAAAGAGATGGGTTCAAAAGGTTTCAGTGAAGACAGATGTTTGAGTGAAAGAGATGGTTGAAAGTGAGAGAGGAGTGAACGAAAATGAGAAAGGAGTAGGAACAAACATACACTAACCGCCGGCGAGGTTCATGACGGCGACAGCGCCGTCTAGAACTCAGGTCAAAAACCCTCTAGGATCGTAAGAACCTATGACCCGGTGCGAGAACCTGACTACACACAGGTCAAAAAAGGAACATGCATGGGTTCTAAGCTCGTTTGGCCTTCACGAGCTCGTAGAATCTTAAGAACCTAAGACCCGGTACAAGAACTTGACTACATTGGTTACATGCATTTATTTGATTGCTTTTTTGGGCCGGTAGTCTATCGGCTTGAAATTTTACCTTAAAAATAAATAAGTAGGGTGTTTGGGGTTCGAATCCTGACTCATGCATATATAATTCAATGTAACTACCAACTAAGTTACGCTTACGGGGATATTTGATTGCTTTTCTAATGTCTAGTTTATATTCACATTTATGAGTGTCCAAGTTATGTCCATCTATTATGTTTAGCTCATATATGTCTAGTCTATATTATGTTTAAAAAATGTCAAGAAAAATTGTTTTTATTGGTTTTTGGGTAAATATTCCCAAATTATCAAGATGTAGTGTAGGTCTCACCTTATAACATTGTAAAAGAAAGATAAAGAACTAGTGTGAATAGTAAAATGTTCCACATTATTAGGAATAGATTAGATGGAGATGTTGATAAAAACAAAAGATTGGATAAAGATATGTTTCCAAGTTCATAGTTGTGGTTTATTCAACTTTTACTTGTTTTTAAGTTTAGATTAGTTGGACAATCACATCATATCAGAGACTCATCATATTAAACCAGATATCATGCTGAATTTGGAATGTTAGATCATATTGAGCTATGTATTGACTCTTAAATGCATATTGAATTTTTATAGAGTTTTTCTTGTTGACCCTCATTGTTTCTCGCGCATCTATGTTAGGAACGTTGTTCATCAAATTTATATGTACCGGTACATTTCGAGTTCTAGAGTTTGAACCATTCAAAAATACTGCTCGAACTCTAGGACTCGAGCCTGGAGTTTACTAAAATTGTGTTGTTTTCTTGAATTGGTTACTTAGTTTCAATACGGTTGATGTGAGGCCAAATATAGTACCCAAGGTTATGAATCTTAAAGTTGATTTTTGCATACAATTCACAACAGAAAACTTACTTCACGAAATGAGATAATTGCATGGATTCGAAGTGAAGCAGAGAAGTTAGGAAACAACCACCTCCTTTAGATCCAGGCTAATGCTACGGTGGACCACCTTTACAAGTGGTCCATCATGGACAAGTGATCTACCGAATATGAATTTTACGAAATTCACTGTTGGATTGAAAGTTTATATCGTATAGATCATCCATAAATTTTTTAAAATTTTTTGAAAATCATTTGATATGTTATTGAGACCCATCAAGATTTACGTTATTTAATAAACCGTTAATCTTGATGTGTCTCAATAACATATCAAATGATTTTCAATTTTTCTAAATTTTTCTATGGATGATCTATATGATATAAACTTTCAATCCAACAGTAATTTTGTAAAATTCGTATTCATTATAATGTTATTCATGACTGGTCCACCATGGACCACTTGATGAAGTGGTACATATTAGAATTTACCTTAGAGCCAATATACAGAAATTTGTGATATGAAAAGACAAAAGGTTAATGGCGTGAGGGGGGGTCATATATGCATACACATTTAAAGACAAATTACCAGATATGTTTTTGTGTTGGTACTATCAATCAGTAATATGACCAGAGAGACACAAACTCATATGTGAAAAGGGTGTGGGGGACTCCCTCAGCTATAGTTTTTAACAAGAAAACATAGTAATTTCATGGACCACTTTCCATATGCAGTTAAGAACAATAATTGTACAGAACAGAAATGGTAACATGGCATTATTTGGGGGGCATACTCAATTACTGTCTCTGTGTATGACCTACAAGTTGTACAAATGAAGAGTAAAATATTGTCTAAAAAAATATACTATTTTCTAGGGGACTTTTCAGGGTACTCCAACCTCAATACAAATACAAAGAATAACATGTACAAACCAACACCTCTCTGAGACTAAGTTTAGGCCTATACAATCTAGTGAATTAAAATACCATTCTTAATAGATACAAAATCCTTGTTGCCTCTAGCTAGGAACCATTTCCATGAGAATGAGATGATCTTAATATATATACCAATGTTTTAAAAACCGGACCTTCCCCCACACTTGGACACTTATTAGCGAAAAACATTTATTCCTCATTTTCGTAATTGTCCAAATTTACGAGTGCCAAATCAATGTCAATCTTGTTCTACTTTTCCTCGAACTCGAAAGGATGTAAAGTATTTGAAGAGAATACATGTCGTTTCCTCAATGACTTTCCTCTTACAAAATTCTACCAAGTAGGAAGTCTATGTAGTAACATAACAGTTGTTAGGAATAAAGGGGGGAGATACTTATCAGATATAAAAGAATAACCTCTTTAACCAAAAACATACCTCAATTGTTTCCATTTCCAATCCACCATGCATTTTAATGAGGAGACATCTTAATTGAGAGAAGTAGAACAATGAATTATTCATATAATGCTTCCTTCTACACAGCAATATCGACATCAAAATAGTCTGCACTCCCCTTCACCATATCCACCCGAGATTCGACATGCGACACATGATTATCTCCATCAAATAAAACGGCAAATAATCTTGGGTTGGGAATAATCAGTTCGCTCTCAAATAAAACAGCAAATAATCTTGGGTTGCTAATTGTATTTATTGTGTTGTGTTTGACTCCCATATTGTTATCATATTGTTTTTGCTTATGGTATTTGCCTATAGTTGAATGTATTTTACTTCTTCTGAATACTATATATTTTTGGTTGTCTATATTTTTTTGTTGATTGAATGTATTATTGTGTTGTGTCTAATTCACATATCATTATCTTTGGGGTCAAAAATGCACGCATCATTATCTTAGCATGTTTTGTTCAACGGAGTGGAGGGGAAGGGAGGGAAGGGGAAGGATTTTAGCTCACTCCCCTCCGAAAAATGAACCAAAGTACTAAAACTTAAAATAATACCTCCCCTCTTCTTCATTCCTCTCTAACCAAACAAACCCTTAGTTACAAGAGCTTTTGTTGTGTCAGCATTTGGTTCTTAACTGCATGGTTTATATCATATCTGCCTTCGATTTTTCTTACTACATACAATGAAGAATTAACCAAAATTGGATAAAAATTTAACAAATTAGAGGCGTCTGTGTAATTACTCAAGATCATATATAGACCTCGGAATTTTTGTGCATTTTATTTATAAATTTCCCTAATGTTTCCAATTATTTAATTTTTGATTTATTTTTTGTATACATTGTTACATTGGTTATTACTTATTAGGGCATAATCGATGTAAAAATCATTTTGTGCATCAGTTATCATCTTATAGTTGATGTAAAAAGGCTTTATTATATCAATTCAGTAACCGATTAAAAGTATCCTAAACACTACATCAAGAAATGCTACATCAGTAATGAAAAATGATGAAAAGAGTTTATTTTGTATTAGTGATACGTGAATTCTTAAAATTCAACTCACCTAAACTTTTGCTTTTGCTGAAAAAATAGCCTGAGATATAAGTTTAATTTGGCTTGGCACTAAAAGGACTTGCAATTTAGTTTGGAGATTAGCCTAATTCTGTTACTATCTATCATAATCAAAAGGGATAGACCATTTATAATATGCATACAAATATGCACACCTATGTCAGCAAAAACAAAGACTTTGTCAATAACAAAGAAGTTACTATCTATTATATTATCATAATCAAAAGGGATAGACCATTTATAATATAATATGTATTCAAATTCACATTTGGAATCATAACTAACAACTCAACGGTTCTTTTTTATACATAATCTATACACATTTTGTGTGACAGAAACATAATATATTAACAATTTTTTGACTGGACATAATATATAAACATGACTATATACATTTATTATTATAATGAATTTTTAGTTTTTAATAATATAGTGATGGCAACGTCTCTAACCATGCTGTTAAAATTTTATAGGTTTATCAACAAAAAAAAAGTTTTATAGCTAGAATGAGTCCTAAGACAATGTTATCTCCCAGCAGCCTATGATGTTAATAGCGCTATAGCAGCTAGCTTTTGATCATGTTTAATTAATTTCCTTTTGCTAACACAACTGTGTCTTCTGACCAATTTTACCTATAAAACTTAAACAACTGGTTGGCAACATTGCAATCACTGCTATTAAAAACTAAAATCACATTATAAAAAAATATTCGACAAAATCGTGTTTAATTTGATCATTTCATTCCATATAAGAAAAATCAATCATTTTGACTTTTCTATTTTTTAATAGCATAACAAGGAGAATAAATAAATAAATAAATACTAAACAAAATCCAAGGATTTGTATAATGACAAACCTGAAAAAATAAGCAAAGCCATGGCTGTCCGCTTAAAACAGCTGCTGCTGATGGTGGCTGCTGCCATTTATACAAAAGCAGCAACTCAACCGATGTCACTACCAAACTGTCCAACAAAGTGTGGTTCTGTCACCATTCCCTTCCCATTTGGGACCACCGAGAATTGTTCCCTCGACAACACCTTTCTCATTAATTGCAATCAAACATCTTCAACTCCAACCTCAACAAACATACCTTTCTTGGAAAAGAGTAATCAAACTGTCCTAAATATCTCACTCAATGGTGAATTGCGCGTTGCATGGCCGGTAGCTAGTGATTGCTACGCAGAAAAGAGCAAACGTGTGAACCAAACAGTTAAGCATGTCAACATGACAAATTTTCAGATCTCACCAACTCGAAACAAGTTGACAGCAGTTGGCTGTGACACGATTGGAGCACTCTCAGCAAATGATTCTGGGGGAAACAACTACACCACAGGATGTGTGGCTTTGTGCAACAGGCTTGATGATATCGTGGCCAATCAATCTTGCTCAGGTACTGGTTGTTGCGAGATTTCAATACCCCAAGGTCATGTGTTAACAGAAATAGCCTATGGTTCTGGAGGCCTATTCAACAATCACTCATCAGTACATGACTTCAATCCATGTGGTTATGCTTTTGTGGTTGAAAATGGAGCCTACAGCTTCTCATCCACAGACCTTCCCAAGTTGAAAAAGAAGGAGTTTCCTGTGTTGTTAGACTGGGCAGTAGGGAACCAAACGTGCCAGCAAGCTCAGAAGGATCTTTTCAGTTATGCATGTAAGGCCGACAAAAGTACATGTTACGATTCAACCGAGAGATCTGGCTACCTTTGCAGATGCTTTCATGGATATTGGGGAAATCCATACCTCATTCACGGTTGTCAAGGTATTAAATATTTCTTCTCACTTGTTATGATCCATTTCATCACTCAAGTTGATCTTGCCATGTTTGGTCTAAAGACAAGACACATGTGTCTTATGATCATAAGTTCATCTCTGAACTGAGATATAACAGTCAAAATTACTTAAAGTCAAAATTGGTCATTATATTTTGTTACTTGGTACTTAATCAAGGAGACTGTCAAATCGTTTTTTAGTACCAATTTAAATTTTCTAGCATTTTTTGTACAAATTTCAATTTTTCTGGCAAAAGGGGATTTATTTATAATTTTACATAATTGATACTCCACAGTAAATGGTAACTATTGTTCTTTGAAAACTCCGCTTCCACTTTTAAAGCAGAAATTGAAACTGACAAAATTATTCTCTAGATATTAATGAATGCATGGAAGCCAATGACTGCGTTGAGGAGGCAACATGCATCAATCTTCTTGGAAGCTACCATTGTTTATGCCCGGCAGAATATGAGGGAGATGGGAAAAATAATGGAACAAGATGCAATAAAAAATCCAGTACCAAAGGAAGGAAAGAAATCATAATGATCATTGCACTGAGTGAGTACAACACATCCTATTCTGGATTTATTCATAGCAAGATCATGTCAACAAATTTTATTATCAAAATGAAAATTGTTCAAGCTTGAAACATATTTCATTGGCAATCACCAATCTAAATCCATGTTGTAAATTGTTGTTCTGAACTGAAACTAATACATTAAAGGTATTCAGTCCTCCAAGACCAGAACGGTGACTTGAGATTTTGCCTAATGTCTTTGACAACATGAAGTTGACAGGAAATATCAACAAAGCTAAGCGGAAAGAAACTGATTATGTTTCCATTTGTTTATGTCCAGGTGTCAGCATAAGTCTCGTAGGACTATTAGTCGGAAGCTTTTATGTGTATTGGGCATTGAAGAAAAGAAAGCTCGTTAAACTTAAAGAACAATTTTTTCAACAAAACGGTGGCTTACTGTTACAACAACAGATAGTGAGGCATAGAGGGTCAACTGAAACAACTAAAGTGTTCACTGTTGAGGAGCTAAATGAAGCAACAGACAACTTCAACGAAGACAGGATCCTAGGCCAAGGAGGTCAGGGAACAGTTTACAAAGGAGTTTTACAAGATAAAAGAATTGTAGCAATAAAGAAGTCAAAAATAAGTGACCCAAACCAGATTGAGCCGTTCATCAATGAAGTGATTGTGCTTTCACAAATAAACCATAGAAATGTGGTAAAGCTTTTGGGTTGTTGTTTAGAGACAGAAATTCCCTTGCTTGTTTATGAATTCATTCCCAATGGTACTGTTTATGAGCATCTTCATGACCAAAACCAATCTTTAAAGCTAACATGGAAAACAAGATTGAGAATAGCAAAAGAAACTGCTGGAGTCTTGGCATACTTGCATTCTGCTGCTTCTACACCAATAATACATAGAGATGTGAAATCTACAAATATACTACTAGACAGCAATCTCACTGCAAAGGTTTCTGACTTTGGAGCTTCGAGGATCATTCCTCTTGATCAAACTCAGATAACCACTTTAGTGCAAGGGACATTGGGGTATCTTGACCCAGAATACTTCCACACAAGCCAATTAACAGAGAAGAGTGACGTCTATAGCTTTGGGGTTGTCCTAGCAGAGCTACTGACAGGAAAGAAGGCACTATCTTTTGGCAGGCCAGAGGTTGACAGAAACCTTGCAGTGTACTTTGTTTCTTCATTGAAAGAGGGCCGATTACTTCAAATTTTGGACAGAAATATAGATGAGGAAAATATTGAGCAATTAAAGGAAGTTTCCCACATCGCAGAAGAGTGTTTGAGGGTGAAGGGTGAGGAAAGACCCACCATGAAAGAAGTGGCAATGGGACTAGAGGGAATATTAGTTATTGAACAGCACCGTTGGGGAAGTGACAATTTGTCTTCAGAAGAGACTGAAAACTTGCTCAAAACAGCGCCGTCCATTATCAATGTTGAAGATGGTGTGGGCGGAAGTGGAATTAATTCTTCCGACTCATATAGCATAAACCAAATTTCAATTTCTTTGAATGGTGGAAGATGATTAGTTATTATTTTTAGGATAGGCAAAATATATGTTAGATAAGTATTTTTTATCCTTCATTTTCACTAGGGTTTGATCCCCACCCTTTTTCTCCTTCGGCTTCTTAAGCCCTTAATTCCAAACCAGTTGAGCTACCCAGCTTTCCGATTAGGTTATATTAATTTATCTCCATTATAATAATGTTGTAGTATATGCTGTATTTCCCCTCTATATTGGACATGATATTCATATTTGTATGGATGTAAATATAGGGTTTTCAATTGAGTATGCTTTATGCTTCCATATGTTTCTCTAACTATATTGTTCAATAATTTTCACTCTGAAAGCAACATTAACTCCATTCCACCTTTAGAACCATATGATGTTTATTTTTCATTCTTATATGACAGATTTGTTTAACAAGCACTTCAAGTTCAAACCAAAACAAAACAAAAAAATTCAAATTGAATAACAATTTAGGGTGCTGAATATGCATATAATCAACATATGAATGAGTATGATAATTATCCTCCTAAACGGAAGTAAAATATTGAAATGAAAGCACAGAGAAAAGAGAAAAAACTAACCATAGGAAGCTTCGTGTATTGAAGAATATGAACCAACACCAAGAGCAGTGTAGTAAGATGTGAAGATCTATTGTGTTGAATGAAATAAAGAAGAGAAAAGGGGATGAGAATAATAATTATTATTATATGTATAACTTTTTAATAAATTATTATTATTTTTTAATAAAAAATTACTACTTTTACTCTTGTTATATTGCCAAAAAAAAATTATAAAAATGGTTAGATGATGATATGACTTTTTTTTTCTAAATAATCTAGCGGCTAAATTACAAGGTTGAATTTGTGCTTCAGCATATTTTGAATCCTATTCCTCTCCCAATCATTGTACATTACTTGTGATGATTTTTTTGACTAAAATTGTACCAAAAAATAGCCAAATACATGCAGAAATTGCAAAAAACGTTGAATATTATCTTTGAAATATTCATAATGTTAAATACTCTCCCAAAAGAGTGAGAGTAGTTAGAGTTAGAGATAGAGAGAGGGGGAGAGACTAGTAGAGAAAGTTAGATTAAATTCATCAATTATTCAATGAATCTAAAAAGTAATTTTTGCTTATAATTAAAAATGGAGGGAGTATAAGCCACTATGTTTGGTCTAGTAGTGAGGGGTTTAAGTAGTATGTAATAAGTCCTGGGTACGATTCCCAGTTCACTGTAAACCAAAAAGATGGAGGAAGTATGTACCAAAAAAAGAAAAAGATGGAGGGAACTGTAAACTAAAAAGATGGAGGAAGTATGTACCAAAAAAATAAAAATAAAAATAAAATGGAGGGAGTAATTCAGTGTCCCCATAAGCATAACTTAATTGGTAGGAAAATTACATGTAATATGCAGAACTGAAGTTTGAACTCTAGTACTCCCAATTATTCACCTTAAAATGAAATTTCTAACATCACTCGTTTACTAAATATTGTTTATTGATGATATAGACGAGAATGGTCAAACTCATGCAATTAAGGGTGAGTTTGTTTTAGTTTTTTTTTTAAAATTGATTTTATAGTGTATTGTTTTTGCGTTAAAAATATTTTAATAAAGAATTGTTTTATAAAAGTTTGAAATAAAAATTTTGATAGCTTCTTTTAAAATGTCGTTTTAAGTCTTTCATCATTATGTTACAAAAAACTTCGGATCATAAAATTTTTAAAAAAAAAATCACTAAAAAATAAGTTATTTTAAATAGCTTTTCATAAAAATCATTTTTTTAGGGATAACTTTCTTAAAAAAGTGTGATTTTTTCTTCAGGTCTTCCAATTTTATTTTACTATTTTTATTCCTAAGTAACAAGTTGTTGCTATTTTCATTTATTGGTCAATCAGGCCGGCTGGAGACTCCTACATCTACAAGGGGCCCCTGCAAGTTGCTAGGAGTCCTAGAAGTTGACTGACCATTTACTATCCCCTCTTAGTTTTAAGTAGCATTACAAGGAGAATATCATTCTAACTACACAAATTCATCACAGCTCTAGGGTAATTTTGGCCAAGTGTCAATCTCACAGCCTCCCTCATCAAATCATTGCTGGACAAAATGACAAAAAGTTTACTTCTTATGGGCAATGTTTTGAATTGTTTTTCCCTCCTCTTTTGTTCTGTGATTTTGGGCCAAATACATTGAGTCCAACATAATCCAGCCCAGCAAAGCCCATTCCTTGAAAGAAGAAAAGCTTCACGCCAAAAAAAAACAAAGAAGCAAGAATACCTTCCTTGAGCTGTAGCTTTCACGTATTGCAGATTTTACAGGCTAGAATCCAAAAACCTCAATTAGGTTGAAATCAATTTCAAATTTCAAATTCTCCCTCTCTTCAATATCATAACTCACTTTCTGGATTTCAATTCTTCAGCTCTCTCTCATCCTCTCCAATATCTTCACCACCACCAACACCTTCGCCGCCGTCACTTTCATCGCCCTCCATTGGCTTCTTCAAATAGAAAGGTTTCAACTTGCTTCTTAATCCCTTCCTTATTTCATGATTTGATTTCATATTCTAATTTAGATTTTCAATTTTCCCCTTCTGAGTTAGGTTTGATTTTAGTTTTTTTGAATATTATAATCTGATTTGAAGGAGTGGCTTGCCATGTTTTCCCTTAGCATTCTGATTTACAAGGTGAGTCCTTCTCTTCACTCCATTTTTTTTCTTAACTGAACATGAACCTTAAGTGTCTCATTCTTAGAAGGCTTTGTTGGTTCACTATCCCTTTAAATATGTCAAGCCATAACAATTTGGTTTATAATATAAATTAGGAAGGTACTTAATTGAACATGAACCTTAGAAGTCTCATTCTTAGAATTTTATCTGATTCATCCAAAAAAATTATTGTGATATGAAAATGTTCATATTTCCATCTTTTGTTGTTGTGTTTATTGGTCTTTATTCTTCTCTTAGGAATACAATGAAGTAGAAGAGAATGGGAGAGTGAATAGTGCTTAGTGAACGATAGATCTCAATAGTCACATTTTTTTTTAGGTATTGTTTTCAGTTTATTAGTTCTTGGTTTCAGTAAATAAATCTCATGTTTATTATTTTGAAGACATTTCAAAATAATCTCATGTTTTAAAACATTGTTGTTACTTAAATGCATTAGTCACCTATTGTCTTTTTGTTCTATTTGGTTTTTATTTTTGTTTATGATTATATATACACACATGTTCCCTCTTCAATTCAAAATTCAAATTTGTTCAATTACCTCTTTCCCTTCTATATCTCACCGAGTTTAATATTGGATGGCCTATGTGAGGTTCGAATTCCTTCTCTTGCAAAATTTCAGCTCATTGTGTCTAATTTAATGTTTCCTTTTACTTTGTAAATTTGTAAACCTGATTTTGTTTCTAAAACTTTTGCGAGGTTCAACAGTTGTTGTTGATGTCTTTCAAGATCTATTGGTTAAAATGTATTCAAGTTGAAGGGAAATATGGGAGTAGCTTTCAATATCATCAAGCTTGAAATTTATTATTTAGTTCATCTCGACAACGGGACTGCGACCTTAAAGAGTGATTTTAGGTGAGCAAATTTGGCCCTTATCATTGTTTTCTGTTTTGTATTAAGATTAAGATTTTGGCTGCCTTTTGTTAATTACTACTGAAACGCTAATTTTTGCAATTTTAGGTAACACATGAAGTATGAGATTAAATAGGTCAGGACTTTATATCCAATACCAAGTAATTAGTGCACATAATGTGCCATATACAAGCAGAAAAGCTCGACACGAGCTTGATATTGTACCATTCTCCAACTACAAGGAAACTCTAGAGTTTGTGGAAGATTAGCTAAAGCCTGAGTGCAACTAGGATAGAGTTATCTCAATTTCTATTGTATCGTGTACTATTAAAAGTATGTACACTGCATTTTTTTGTTTGTATATTGTGTTAACTTATATATTAATTACATAGAGATTAAGCACATTCTATTGGTGTTGCCTTATTTTTCACCCTTTCCTTTATAGTGCACGATTCAAAAGCACTCAATAAAGTTTAATCAATAGAGAGCTTTATGAGGCAGACTAATATAAGTTCAAAAAATATTTATGTGAGTGGTTTATGTACTACATTTATCTTTTTAAGGCGCTCCTAATGATCTACTATCATGAGAGACTGAATTCATTCATAAATATAAGATATAATTTATTATTTATTATTTGTTCAAGTGAATATTCAAGTGCTTACGCGTTTAATTAAAGAACCAAACTAAGTATTTTGACTAAATAAAAGATATTCATTCATTCAAATTGATAAGAGTACATCGATGCAATACAAATCAAAATCGCTAAAAACAAAAAGGATGAATCTGCGAACAAACTCACAGCATCCGTGTTAATAGCATCAAACGGCATATTGCAAAAGCCTACATATTTGACTATATTGAAGTTTCCGGAACATTCATGTCGCCGGATCTGTAGCGTTGATGGTACAAAAGTCATTGATTGGATCTGCACTGGATCAACCTTAATCTTCAAACCTGAAACAAATGAACACCGCACAAGGACGGGACAACAATACTCCGCACTAAGACGGGACATCAATACTCCGCACTAAGACGGGACAACAATACTGAAAATCAAAACAAAGGATAAAATCGCAAAGATGAAAACAAAACTATAAGACTTAAACTATGTGAAAATCACTTATTTGTATTAAAAAGCAAGAAGAAAAAAATGTAAAGGGGTGATTTTAGGCCAAAAATTGACCTAAAACCACCCCTCTATGGGTGAGAGAAGAAGAAGAAAATCAAAAAAAGTTTTAGGGCCGGCGGTGGTTTTAGGGCCACGCACTATACCGTTAAAGTTATATAAACAATGGACCAAACTAAGTATTATTAATGCTTGCCTATGACATTTTATGTGGATGTTAGAATGCTGCATAATTATGCAGTAAAAGAGTTCATCGAGTTTGCTATCAATATAGAGACATGTAGACTCAAATTTTGTACTTTGATATTAGTAAAATAAGAATACTAGGGATTGGGTGGAGAAAAAGAATGATGACTTAGCTTGCTTATAGCATCAAAATTGAGGGGTGAAAACTAAGAAACATTAACTTTCCATTTGATTAAATATATTTATATTTACTATATGCTTTCAGTTAGTCTTAAGGGTAACTAAAAATATGTCATTAAATTGAGGAGGAACAACTAATAGATAAATGTTCAATTATTATAATACGGGAGGCTATAGTATAAACTATTGATATTATATATAAGTAAATCATTAATCAAGTAATTTGTTCCTCTATTCCGTGTCATTTCATTGTATGGTTAATAGTTAAAATTTTTGACACTCTTTATTGTTTAATTTTTGTCACTCTTTATTGTTCAATTATTATAACACGGGAGACTATAATATAGACTATTGATAAGATAAATGAATTAAGGCCACCTGAAGGGAAGGCGTCTCGAAAGGGTTATGTTTATGCATATATCTTATGTTTATAATGTTAGGACAAATTTTGTATTATATTTTGCTTATAATATAGTTGTATTATGTTAATTGACTTTTATCTAACTATTTTATTAAAGTAAATTATAAATAATGTTAGGACGAATTTTGTATTATATTTTGCTTATAATATAGTTGTATTATATGTTAATTGACATTTATCTAACTATTTTCTTGATGATACTCTTAAGTTATTGTTTGTTTGTTGATTTAGGTTTTAACTATAACAATAATTATATTATTATATGTCTTTTTTATATGGTTGTGTTATATTAACAACCAATTGTCTAAGTGTTATATTTAATCAGATAATACAATCGTCCTCGCCCGTGCGTTGCACGGGTTCCTAACTAGTATAAATACAGTCCAATGATTTTGAAAAAAATAGCAAAGCAATAATGGCTGCTTACATGAAACAGCTTCTACTGATTGCTGTTGTTGCTGTTCTTTATACAAAAGCATCAACTCAACCGATGTCACTACCAAACTGCCCATCAAAGTGTGGTTCTGTTACCATTCCCTACCCATTTGGAACCACCAAAGATTGTTCCCTAGACAACACCTTTCTCATTGATTGCAACCAAACATCTTCAACCTCATACGCACCATTCTTGCCACAGAGTAATCAAAGTGTTCTAAACATTGCACTCGATGGTGAACTGCGTGTTTCATGGCCAATAGCCAGTGATTGCTACGCTGAAAAGGGTGAATTTGCAAATGAAACAGCTCAGGGTATCAGCATGACAAATTTTCATATTTCACCAACTGGAAACAAGTTGATAGCAGTTGGTTGTGACACGATGGGATTATTCTTAGCAAATGATTCCAGGGGAAACAACTATACCACAGGATGTGTGGCTTTATGCAACAGCCGTAATGATATTGTGGATAATCAATCTTGTTCTGGTACTGGTTGTTGCGAGATTTCAATACCTCAAGGTCATGTGCTTACAGAAGCATTCTATATTTCTGGCAGCTTATTGAACAATCACTCATCAGTACATGACTTCAATCCATGTGGTTATGCGTTTTTGGTTGAAAACGGAAACTACCACTTTTCATTCACAGACCTCACGAGTTTGAAGAAGAAGGAGTTTCCTGTGTTGTTGGATTGGGCAGTGGGGAACCAAACATGCCAGCAGTCAAGTTATGCATGTAATGCAAACAGTACATGTTACGATGTAGGAACTGACAAATCTGTTGGTGGTTACCGTTGTAGATGCTTTGTCGGATATCAGGGAAATCCATACCTCCATCATGACGGTTGTCAAGGTATTATATATTTCTTCTCTCTTGTTATGAAGCATTCCAGCCTAATAAGTTAATCTTGCCATGTTTGGTTTTAACAATCCTGCCAATGTTTAGAGTTTTTGTTTTGTTCCTGATTTAATCTCTTTAGCTTTGTTTGTATATTATGAATTAAAAAACTGCCATATGATCATATGTTCATCTCTGAATTGAGATATGACAGTCAAAATTACTCAAATGTCGAAATTGGTCTTTGTATTTTATTGTTTGGCTCTTAATCTAGAAAAATTTCAAATGTTTTTTTAGTACTGTCAATTTAATTTTTCTAGCATTTTTTGTACAGATTTTAAATTTTCTAGCTAAACGAGATTTAATTATAATTTTACATAATTAAAAATTCCATAGTAATATGTACTCTATTTTTATTTGAAAACACAAATGAAACTGACAAATTATTCTATAGATATTGATGAATGCATGGAGACGAATGACTGTGTTGAGGGGGCAACATGCAAAAATCTTCTTGGACGTTACAATTGTTCATGCCCGACAGGATTTGAGGGAGACGGGAAAAAAAGCGGAATAGGATGCAGTAAAAAATTGAGCAGCAAACGAAGGAAAGAGATCATATTGGTCATCGCATTGAGTGAGTACAAACACATTCTACTTTTATTTTTATTTTGTCAAATAGTCTAGTGGCTAGACTCAAACACTTTAAACGTGGAAAAATGAGAAATTCAGGGTTCAAACCCCGGCTCTTCCAATTATATACCACAACTAAACTACAGTTACCGGATATGTCAACAAATTTTATTATCACAATGAAAAATGTTGAAACTTGAAAATAAAAAATGTTAGTCCATCACATCATGAAGTTGACCTGAAACATTAAGAAGCTATCCAATGCAGAAAGAAAATGATTATGTATCCATTTGTTTATGTCCTCAGGTGTCAGCTTAAGCCTCGTAGCACTACTGGTTGGAAGTTTTTATGCATATTTTGCATTGAAGAAAAGAAAGCTCGTTAAACTTAAAGAACAATTTTTTCAACAAAACGGTGGCTTACTGTTACAACAACAGATAGGGAGGCATGGAGGATCAACTGAAACAGCTAAAGTCTTCACTCTTGAGGAGCTAAAAGAAGCTACCAACAACTTTGATGAAGGAAAGATCCTAGGACAAGGAGGTCAGGGAACAGTTTACAAAGGAGTTTTACAAGATAAAAGAATTGTAGCGATAAAAAAATCCAAAATCAATGACCCAAACCAGATTGAGCCGTTCATCAATGAAGTGGTCATTCTTTCCCAAATCAACCATAGAAATGTGGTAAAGCTTTTTGGTTGTTGTTTGGAGACAGAAGTTCCCTTGCTTGTTTATGAATTTATTCCCAACGGTACTGTTCACGAGCATTTGCATGATCAAAACCAATCCATAAAGCTTACATGGAAAACAAGATTAAGAATAGCAAAAGAAACAGCTGGTGTCCTGTCATACTTACATTCTGCTTCTGCTCCACCTATCATACATAGAGATGTGAAATCTACAAATATACTCCTAGATCGCAATCTTATTGCAAAGGTTTCCGACTTTGGAGCTTCAAGGATTGTTCCTCTTGATCATACTCAGATAAACACTCTAGTGCAGGGGACATTGGGGTATCTTGACCCAGAATACTTCCACACAAGCCAGCTAACAGAGAAGAGTGATGTTTATAGTTTTGGAGTTGTCCTGGCTGAGTTGCTGACAGGAATGATGGCACTATCTTTTGACAGGCCAGAGGTTGAAAGAAACCTTGCTTCGTACTTTGGTTCTTCAATGAAAGAGGGTCGGTTACTTCATATTTTGGACCAAAATATAGATGAAGCAAATATTGAGCAACTAAAAGATGTTGCCCATATTGCAGAACGGTGTTTAAGGTTGAAGGGCGAGGACAGACCAACCATGAAAGAAGTGGCAATGGAACTAGAGGGAATATTAGTTATTGAAGAGCATCGTTGGGGAAGTGACAATGTGTTTTCAGAAGAGACTGAGAACTTGCTCAAAACAGCACAATCCGTTAAAAATGTTGAAGATGGCATCGGTGGAAGTGGCATTATTAATTCTTATGATTCGTATAGCTTAAACCAGATCTCAATGTCGATTGGTGGAAGATGATTAGTTGATTCTAATAATCATGATTAATGTTATTCTATCTTCATTATAATGGGGTTGTAGTATAGAATGTTGTATTTTCTCTATGTATTGGCCATGATAAAGGCTTTACAATGAAGTCTACTTTATGCTTGAGTAGGTTTCTCCAATTAAGTTGCTAAATGATTTTTCACTATGAAAACAACATTAATTCCACCTTTAGAAGCATATCAGCTCAATCATATTTATTCTTCATTTTTATATGGTAGATTTCTTCATATAATGATATGTATGATTTCAATGATCTGAAAAATATAAGTATAGCTTTGCTTTGTATTAAATCTTCATAGGAATTTATGACTGCTTTAAAATACACCTTTTTTTACTAAAAAGTCATTGTTGTTATGAATATAACCCCAAGAAACAATGCAAAACCTTTTACAGTATTGATTCCACTAAGAAAAATAGACTTACAGTACTAGAATTCAACAAAGGGAATATAGGAGCATGGCCACTGGCCAGCATTCTGGGCTACATCTTGTTATGCCATATGGGGATGGCGAAATAAAAAGAACATGATCCTGAGTTCAGACGTCCAGTTTGGCAAGTGCAGGAAATTGAGAGGTATGTGCATGTGTATGGTGCAGCAGCTACGACAAATAACATTGCTCAGGTTGTTATTAGAGAAGAGAGAACTATTCAATGGCAGCCTCCGAAAGAAGGGTGGGTTAGTTTGAAAACAGATGGAGCATATAAGAATCAAGAAATAGCTGGATGTGGACTGTGGAGGGCTCATTAGGGGCAGCAATGGAGAGTGGCGTGGAGGATTTGCTAAATATCTGGGCGCGTGCAAGTGTGCAACGTGCTAATAGCTGAACTTCAAGATGTTTTAGAAGGTTTGCTGTGTGTGTGGAGTTTGGGATTCCAATATGTGCAACTTATGGTTGATTCTCAAATAGTGGTTCAAATGTTGAAGTCTAACGGTAGAGTGTGCCCCTCAGGTTGGAGCTTATACAACAAAAGATTAGAAAAATGTTACAGTTAGAGTGGGAACTGGAGATTCAACATATTTATCGTGAAGCTAATGGGTGTGCCGATGTTCTTGTAGATATGGGGTGTTCGTTTGATTCCAATTTGATTTTCTATGAATCATGTCCGACTCAACAAGTGCTTTTTGCTGCTTTGATTGGTACTAGTTTATCCTACTATATAGTGGTGTAGTCTTTCTTTTTTTGTAAGTAGCCTGGTGATGACGAATCGTCATACTCTCTAATCCATGCCTATTTTAGCAACATTAGATACATTTTAGTAGGTTTTTAGCAATAAATATAAGAGCAATCTAACCATAAGCTTGATTACTTGATTTGCAAGAAAACAGGAAAAATTGCAGGAAATGGAGGATTTTCACTACGCTGGGGGCGTAGCCCATCACGCGCCGCGTGATGGAGCTCACAGGGAGCCAAGATTTTTACTCTGATCACGCGCGGCGTGATGCCTTACCACGCGCGGCGTGAAGCTTTGTTGAAGATGAAGATTGCTCTCTGACTTGATCACGCGCCGCGTGATTCTGTTATCACGCGCGGCGTAGTTGATGGATTTGCAACCACGCGCGGCGTGATAGATCTGGCGCGCGGCGTGGTTGCATTCTGTATATATAGTTTCTGCATAATTCTGTTTTCGGGTTGGAAAATTCTGCAACTTTTCACTACATTCTGGTTTTGGAACTTGAAGATCGTGATTCAACACTCCAGCGGAGAGCTCCAAGCACATCGAGAGCATGGATTCACAAGCCATGGCGATGAAGCGAGGAAGCGAACGAAGAACGATGAGGAGCTAAACTCCTTTGGAGGTAGGATCTAGGATAGTTTAGGATGTAGTTCAGCTGAATGTAACCTGCAAGTGTTGTAAGATTGTACTCTTTCTATAGTGTTCATCAATTGCAATCTGATTTTAATGCTTTATAATCCTGCATTAGTGTTATAATGATTTCGAGTTAAGTCACGTGCGAGAGTATTGATTTAATGTCTGAACTGAATTGCATTGAGCACTCGAGTGTCTCCGGTCGAGAGATTGAGGCATAGAGTGTAGCGAACGATTGACGCGCGGTAATATCATTCGTTGTAGGTAGCTTCCGCCCGAGAGATCGGGGGAGTATCGACGACGAATAGAGTGGATTTTGACAAGAGATTGCGATTCACTAATTTGTCGATCTAGTTGTGAACACTTGAGTAGTTCTTATGACATTGTAGGTTGCATGCGGATAGCTATAGACTAGATGATTCCGATGATTCTACCTCGTTTTTCCATTATTCTCTAAGCATTCGTTTTCTACCAATTGATCACTCAATCAACCCCCATACATGTTCTGTTTTTGCATAATGTCTATGAACACGATTCGACTAGTTTAATCACACAATCCCTGTGGATCGATATTTTTATTACTACGTGGTAATTCGTTCACTTGCGAAATATTCCATCAAGTTTTTGGCGCCGTTGCCGGGGATTGTGATTGATTCGACAAGGCGATAGTGTTCATATTTTCTGTGTTTTCTTTATTTTTTTTTTTCTGTTTGATATTTTTCTCCCGGAGCGTTCTACTTGTGTGTTTCATTGTGCATGCGGAGAACAGGTCCTCAAGAGCTGCAATTTGATCCAGAGATTGAAAAGACAGCTCGCGCAATTCGAAAGGCAACAAGGGAAGCTCAAGCTTCAAGGGGAACAGCTTTGCTAAGGGATACACCGGACTGTCAAGGACAGACTGCAGCAACAATGGAAGAAGAACAGATTCCACCGGTTCCTCAACCGCCAAGGCGTACCCTTGGTGATTATGGGAGGAGAGACAATGACGCGTTGGCAAATCAAGGCTTTCAGCCGGCGAATCCTGTCTCATTCGACATCAAGAACACGGTCCTCTCCGCCCTAAAAGAGAATCCTTATTCAGGTTCGGAAGCTCAATGCCCGAATTTACACTTGTCTCACTTCTATGAAGCCTGCGACTATACCGATCCACCGGGGGTGAGCGAATCGGACAAAAGACTTAGGTTATTCAAGCATTCTCTCACCGGCCATGCTAAAGATTGGTTAGACACGATACCCGCCGGAACTATTGAGACTTGGAGACAGCTGGAGCGGAAGTTCTTAGATCGTTACTTCCCTATTCATAAGTTCCTAGAAAGAAGGGCTGAAATTAGCAACTTCGAACAAGCGGATGGTGAAACGTTGTATGATGCTTGGGAGAGGTTCAAAGTTTGTCTTAAAAGGTGTCCGAATCACGGTTTCGATGGCCACAATCAGATGCAAATGTTTACCCAAGGTTTGAGGGCTCAAACGCGAATGATACTTGACGCATCAGCCGGTGGTTCGTTGAAGAACCGTGACGAAACTGAAGCAAGAGAATTGGTGGAAAGCATGGCTCAAAACGAGTATAGAGCTACTAATGATAGAGGAGCCAAGAAGAAAGGCGGAGTGTTGGAATTGGATACTCAAACAGCGCTATTGGCACAACAAAAGCTCATGACTAGCCAAATGGAAGCAATGATGAAGCTGCTGTCCAATCCGCAAGTTCAATCTTCTCCAATAGGTAAAATTGACAATGTGCGCTGTGATTTTTGTTTGCAGGACCACCCAAATGGCGGATGCTTCCCGGAGGGTTCAGAGGAGGCTCGCTACCTAGCCAATTTCCGGAAGCCGTACAACAACAATAACAACGGTTCCGGGTGGGGGAACGGTATGCAAAGTCAAGGTGCACCGCAACAGCAGCAAAGGCCTCCATCAAGGATGGAAGAGACTCTAAATCAGTTCATGCTCATGACCCAAAGCAACTTTGAAGCGATGAAATCGAGTCAAGCAACCTCTAACAAGAATCATGAAGCTTCTATAAAGAATCTTGAGGTGCAAATGGGTCAGCTGTCAAGACAGTTTTCTATGTTGCAAAACCAAGGAGGTTTCGGTGGAAACACTCATGATAATCCGAAAAATGAAACTTGCAATGGAATCACTTTGAGGAGTAGAGAGATACCGGAAAGGCCAGCTGTAGAGAAGCCCTTGAAAAAGAAGGTCAATGAGGGAGAAGTTGAAAATAAGCAAGAGGTTGTAGTTGAAAATGAGAGACGTGAGGGAGAAGTAGAAAATGAAAATCTGTCTAAGGAAGTGGAGATTAGTGAGGATGAAGTAGAAGAAGTTGAAAAACAGAGGGAGATAAAAGAAAAGGAGAGTAAGAAGGTTGAGAAAGGTAGAGGAGTTGATGAATCGCCGTATGCTAGGATGCCTTTTCCTAGGAGAAAGAAAGTTAAGAATCTTGAGCGGGAGAAGGAGTTCAAGAAGTTCATGAAGGTGTTGAACAAGCTTGAGATGGCCATACCATTGGTTGAGGCATTGGAGCAAATGCCGAGTTATGCAAAGTTTTTGAAGGAGCTGCTCACAAAGAAAAGAAAACCATTAGATGATGAAATGGTAAGTATGACGGAAGAGTGCAGCGCTCTCATCCAAAGGAAGCTACCTCAGAAAAAGAAAGATCCGGGGAGCTTTACAATCCCTTGTTCCATTGGGGATCTTACTATTGGAAAGGCTTTGTGTGACTTGGGTGCTAGTGTAAATTTGATGCCGTTATCAATGATGAAGAAGATACCGGGAGCTGTAGCAAAGCCGACAAAGATGAGTCTCTCTTTGGCGGATAGATCCATCGTGTATCCGGAAGGTATCTTACATGATGTTCTGGTGCGAGTCAGCGGATTTGTGTTTCCCGCTGACTTTGTTGTCTTAGACATGGAAGAAGACAAGAATTGGGAACCATTGCTGTTAGGAAGACCATTCTTAGCTACCGGACGCGCCCTTATCGATGTGGAGTTGGGAGAACTAATGTTCCGGACTGACGGTGAACAAGTCCTCTTTAATGTGTTTGAAGCTATGAAACAACACGACGATGACACTCAATGTTTCAGAATTGAGTTGGTTGACGAGGTCATTGAAGATATCTTTAAGGTTCAACACTCCTCCTCCATTCTTGAAAAGGTGTTAGTTAACTCATTGGATAATGTGGAAGACGAATGAGAGCGAGAAATTGAGTTATGTCTTAGCAATTTGAATGCTAATCGGATAGATGAAAGTCCTAAGTTTGAAAATCTCCTTGAAGTGAATGATAAGGATCAAAGGGAAGAAGGGAGGAAAGTTCCCGAACTGAAGCAACTCCCCTCACATCTGAAGTATGTGTTCTTAAGTGACGATGCTTCGTTTCCAGCCATCATTAGCAGCAAACTCACTCATTTGGAAGAGGAGAAACTGTTGAGAGTTTTGAAGTCCAACAAAGCCGCAATGGGGTGGACTATCTCCGATCTGAAAGGAATAAGTCCCACTTTTTGCATGCATAAAATCAAGTTGGAAGCTGAGTTTAAACCAGTTGTGCAACCTCAACGAAGACTCAATCCTACCATGAAGGAAGTTGTGAAGAAAGAGGTGCTGAAACTATTGGAGGCCGGCATGATATACCCTATCTCCGATAGTGCTTGGGTATCTCCGGTGCATGTGGTTCCGAAAAAGGGGGGGATGACTGTGGTGAAAAACGATAAGAATGAGCTTATTCCATCTCGAACTGTTACGGGATGGCGTATGTGCATTGACTATCGCCGACTTAACACCGCTACTAGGAAGGATCACTTTCCCTTGCCATTCATGGATCAGATGTTGGAACGGTTAGCGGGGCAGGAGTTCTACTGCTTTCTTGATGGTTACTCCGGTTACAATCAGATCACCGTCGATCCGGAAGATCAAGAAAAAACTGCATTCACTTGTCCTTTTGGGGTGTTCGCATATCGAAGAATGCCATTTGGGTTATGTAATGCCCCAGCGACTTTCCAAAGATGTATGCTTGCCATCTTCTCCGATATGATGGAGGATACTATGGAGGTATTTATGGATGACTTTTCGGTTTTCGGTAAGTCTTTCGATTTTTGCCTTTCTAATTTGAATGATGTGCTGAAAAGATGTATAAGTACCAATTTGGTTTTAAATTGGGAAAAATGTCACTTCATGGTAAGAGAAGGAATTGTTCTCGGCCACAAAATCTCCTCAAAGGGGATTGAAGTAGACCAAGCCAAAATTGAGGTAATCAAAGAGCTACCTCCACCGTTAAATGTAAAGGGGGTAAGGAGTTTTCTCGGACATGCCGGGTTCTACCGGCGGTTCATTAAGGATTTTTCAAAAATTGCAAAACCCTTATCATCCTTACTAGTCAAAGATACGGTGTTCCTTTTTGATGAGGCTTGTGTGACTGCGTTTAATTGTCTTAAAACTAAGTTGGTCACTGCTCCCGTGATCGTTGCGCCACAATGGGACATCCCTTTTGAATTGATGTGCGATGCAAGTGATTACGCGGTTGGTGCAGTCCTAGGCCAACACCATAACAAACTTTTCCATGTGATATACTACTCTAGCAAGGTCCTTAATGAGAATCAAATTAACTACACCACAACGGAGAAGGAATTGCTAGCAGTGGTATTCGCTTTGGAAAAGTTTCGTTCCTATCTAATTGGGTCAAAAGTGATTGTTTTTACAGATCATTCAGCTTTGAAGTACTTGTTGACAAAGGGCGATTCCAAGCCGCGGTTGTTGCGATGGATGTTGCTTTTACAGGAGTTTGATTTGGAAATTCGGGACAAGAAGGGGGTAGAGAATGTGGTGGCTGACCACCTCTCAAGGCTAAGCAATCCGGATATTACTAATAAGGAAGAAGCTATTAAGTGTGAATTCCCGGATGAAAAATTGCTTGCCGTATCTGAGTTTCCATGGTTCGGTGACATTGCCAACCTCAAAGCTAGTGGATTCATTCCGGAAGAAATGACGGCACAACAAAAGAAGAAGCTCTTCGCGGATTCGCGACATTATTTCTGGGATGATCCATTTTTGTTCAAGATGAGTAATGATGGCATGATTCGTCGATGTGTGGCCGATAGTGAGATCCGAGGTATTATGTGGCATTGTCATAACTCGCCTTGTGGCGGGCATCATAGTGGCCCAAGAACAGCTGCGAAGGTTTTACAATGTGGGTTCTTTTGGCCAACGATATTTCAAGATTGTATGGAGTTTGTAAAAGCTTGCGATGCATGTCAACGATCGGGGGGTGTGTCTAAAAGAGATGAGATGCCGCAGCATGGCCTAACTGAAGTCGAACCATTTGATGTATGGGGGATTGATTTTATGGGACCATTTCCTTCGTCCCAATCTAATGTGCACATTTTGGTTTGTGTGGATTATGTTACAAAGTGGGTCGAAGCTACAGCCTGCCAAGCCAATGATTCAGCCACTGTGGTGCGGTTTCTCAAAAAGAACATATTTACAAGATTCGGGGTGCCGAGGATCTTAATCAGCGATGGAGGCAAGCACTTCATTAATCAGCATCTTGAAAACCTGTTGAGGAAGTATAACGTTAAGCACAAGGTTGCTACTCCTTATCACCCTCAAACCTCCGGACAAGTTGAAGTGTCCAATCGCCAATTGAAACAGATTCTTGAGAAGACGGTTTCCTCCTCTCGGAAGGATTGGTCACTCAAACTCGATGATGCGTTATGGGCATACCGTACTGCATTTAAAACCCACCTCGGTTTTTCCCCGTATCAGTTGGTTTATGGAAAAGCATGTCATTTACCCGTAGAGCTTGAGCATAAAGCATACTGGGCTGTTAAGCAACTGAACATGGATGCCACTCTCGCCGGTAGAGCTCGGTTGTTGAAGCTCAATGAGTTAGAGGAATGGCGCGAAAGGGCATATGAAAATGCGGTACTATACAAGGCAAGGACTAAACGCTATCATGATGCGAAATTAATTCCAAAAGAGTTTCACGAAGGACAGTTGGTGTTGCTGTTTAACTCCCGTTTCAAGTTATTCCCCGGTAAACTCAAGTCCAAATGGTCTGGTCCTTTTGTAGTTAAGGAAGTGTTTCCACATGGGGCTGTGGAAATTTTCAAATCAGGGGAGGAAAATCAGAGTTTTAAGGTGAATGGTCAAAGGTTGAAAGTTTATCGTGGTGGAGAGCTCGTTCGGCACAATGTGGCACTTTTCTTCCAAGACCCTTAGGGGCATGGAACGTCAAGCATCGGGACGTTAAAAAGCGCTGGTTGGGAGGCAACCCAACGGGTTCTAATGATTAGTTGTTTTGTTTTGCAAGATGTAGGTAGGTGCGCAGCTTTAAGCAGCAAACAGAGCGAAAACAGAGGACTGTTAAAGGGAACTACGCTGGGGGCGTAGTGCAATCACGCGCGGCGTAGTGTAAGTTGAGGAGAAGGGTGCCTCTGGAGTAGCGACCACGCGCGGCGTGAAGGCTTCCTACGCGCGGCGTGATGATGGAAGTGGATTAGTGAGCTCCCTGACTAGTGATCACGTGCGGCATGGTATCTTTTCACGCGCCGCGTGAACAAGGCAGAGAGGAAAGTGGTTTTGCTAAAGCGATCACGCGCCGCGTGAGGAAAGCTACGCGCGGCGTGATCAAGTCAACTTGACCGTTTGAATTTGGTCAACATGACCGTTGGATTTTGAGGGCCATAGAGAAATTTTGAAATAGATCACGCGCGGCGTGGAGTAAGGCACGCGCGGCGTCATCAGGTGACTCTGTTCTGATTATTTAAACTCTCACGTTCTAGCTAAAGACTCACCATTCATCAAGGTTCAGATTCATCTGCTTGGTTTTAGGCTTCAGATCTATCAATTTCACTAAAGTCTTAAGTGCGATGTGAAGCCTAAAATCAGTGCAAGTGAATTCAGTAACCTTCATCTCATTTAATCAATCTCATGAGGGTTTTCGCAGGTATTAAGATTTTGCACTGTTGTTGGTAAGAAGTTTCAAAAACTGTGAAGTAAGGGCTTCTCTGCGTTATGATGTTCTGTTGCTGCTACTATTCTACTATTCTATCTTTCCTTAAATTGTCTTTTACTTTCGTTGGTTTGTAATAATGTTTGATGTTGCTTGGATATTGGCTGGATATTTTACTTGTGTACTCTAAATTTGAATCTTCTTTTGTTTAATGGTGGAATGGTTTTTACTTCTAGAGTTTGTTTCAATATTTTGGCATGTTCTTTCTAGTTACTTGAGTATCAATTACTTGATTTTCTCCGTGTGTGATTTGTGAAACTTGCAGTGCAATAGCTTGTTGCACTCATGTGATCAAGAGGCAAAGGAAGGGAACGCACACTTTTTGACCGGCTCTTTGATTCGACCCAACCGTGAGGTATTGAGCCAAACACTTCTCATTCTTTCTATGTGTGATATCCACTCGTGTATTGTCTCTCGATTTTGCTTGTCGTCTCTTTATTTGATTGGTAATTTTGTCGCACACACGAGGCATGTTCCTTGGTACCTTTGAGCCTTTCTATCCACCCTTACTTATAATTATCCTTTGCTTAACCAATTTGAGCTGAAAGAAAATATGTTATTTTTGCAAAACCTTAAGAAATTTTTGATGAAAAAAAGGAATGACTTTCTTGGAGGTTAGGCACCTAATTAGTGGTTGATGCGCAATGCTCACCACTAAGTTTGGGGTTGCTCTTTGGAATTAGCAAACAATGAAGTTTGGGGTGAGGGTACTAGAGAACTTACAAAAAGTTTTTGGTTGAAAAATTTGAAAATTTTTCAAAGATTCAAGGCTTTAGAGAAAGATATGTTGAAAAGAAATGCAAAAATGAAAAAAGAGATGAATGTGAAAAAAAAAAAAAAAATAGAAAAGAAGTACTAAAAGAAGTGATAGCCTTGAATTCTAAAGAATTGTAAAACTTTGTTTGATGATTTGAAAAAAGTTCTCTAGTCCACTATAGTTCAAAAGAAAAGGGTTTTTGGTTTATGAATTTTTGACCTTAGGGGGATCTAACTCCAAGTTTTTCTACTACTTATCCAAAAATGTCACCATCCACCCTAGCCAAGCCACGTTATAACCCTAAAAGACCTCTAATGTGTGTGCACAAAGTGAACCGAATGAATTCTTAGACTACTTGCAAAATTATTGTTGACTTGCATTGATGTGTTGATTTGAGTGAATTACCCAAACTGAAGAGTGCATGTGAGTAGTGTGATGGAATCATAGAGCCTTGGTCGAAAAGTGTGAACTACTTGAAAATGTCTTGCGGGAACGGTTGTGCAATTGAGCATTGTTTGCAGGTGGATCATTGATCATCAGGTGAGTCTCACGTATGTATGATTCGAGTGAATTTAAGGAAAATGCCAAGGTCTTGACACGAAAGCTTGAGGTAAAAGTTGTTTCCTTGAGGACAAGGAAAGGTTTAAGTTTGGGGTTGTGATGACGAATCGTCATACTCTCTAATCCATGCCTATTTTAGCAACATTAGATACATTTTAGTAGGTTTTTAGCAATAAATATAAGAGCAATCTAACCATAAGCTTGATTACTTGATTTGCAAGAAAACAGGAAAAATTGCAGGAAATGGAGGATTTTCACTACGCTGGGGGCGTAGCCCATCACGCGCCGCGTGATGGAGCTCACAGGGAGCCAAGATTTTTACTCTGATCACGCGCGGCGTGATGCCTTACCACGCGCGGCGTGAAGCTTTGTTGAAGATGAAGATTGCTCTCTGACTTGATCACGCGCCGCGTGATTCTGTTATCACGCGCGGCGTAGTTGATGGATTTGCAACCACGCGCGGCGTGATAGATCTGGCGCGCGGCGTGGTTGCATTCTGTATATATAGTTTCTGCATAATTCTGTTTTCGGGTTGGAAAATTCTGCAACTTTTCACTACATTCTGGTTTTGGAACTTGAAGATCGTGATTCAACACTCCAGCGGAGAGCTCCAAGCACATCGAGAGCATGGATTCACAAGCCATGGCGATGAAGCGAGGAAGCGAACGAAGAACGATGAGGAGCTAAACTCCTTTGGAGGTAGGATCTAGGATAGTTTAGGATGTAGTTCAGCTGAATGTAACCTGCAAGTGTTGTAAGATTGTACTCTTTCTATAGTGTTCATCAATTGCAATCTGATTTTAATGCTTTATAATCCTGCATTAGTGTTATAATGATTTCGAGTTAAGTCACGTGCGAGAGTATTGATTTAATGTCTGAACTGAATTGCATTGAGCACTCGAGTGTCTCCGGTCGAGAGATTGAGGCATAGAGTGTAGCGAACGATTGACGCGCGGTAATATCATTCGTTGTAGGTAGCTTCCGCCCGAGAGATCGGGGGAGTATCGACGACGAATAGAGTGGATTTTGACAAGAGATTGCGATTCACTAATTTGTCGATCTAGTTGTGAACACTTGAGTAGTTCTTATGACATTGTAGGTTGCATGCGGATAGCTATAGACTAGATGATTCCGATGATTCTACCTCGTTTTTCCATTATTCTCTAAGCATTCGTTTTCTACCAATTGATCACTCAATCAACCCCCATACATGTTCTGTTTTTGCATAATGTCTATGAACACGATTCGACTAGTTTAATCACACAATCCCTGTGGATCGATATTTTTATTACTACGTGGTAATTCGTTCACTTGCGAAATATTCCATCACCTGGTGGCGAGAAAAAATTCACTCTTAAAAAGTGGATAAGTGGGATGACGGGGGGTTCAAATCCCGGCCTCTGTATATATAATGTAATGTCTCTGGCAACTGAGCTAAGCTCACATGATAGTGGTGTAGTGTTTCTTTTCTAGCGTTTCAAGTTTCAGCCATTTTTTTTAATTAAAAATAAATAAATTCAACAAAGGATCGTTGCATAATGAAATAGAAAAGTAAATAAGAGGAAAATAAATGTATGACAATAGCAAATAAATCAGGTTTTGTTTAATTTGTCAGACATAACTAATTAAGTCACCCTTGTTTAACATAAATTATGCGGTTAAACTAAATAAAAATATATGCACAGAGAAAGACAACACAGTAGAAAAGTCACCTGTATCTGCCGCGCCACCGCTGCTAATTGTCGTTCTGGCTATACTGCGCAACATCCTATTCCCGTCGACAGCTGCACGATTAATTTGGTCTAACATTTCTTTCCCTTACCTTCTCGTGGCAGCCGAGGAAGGTCGATAACACGACTAAAGAAAGAGAATTTTGGAAAAAAGTTAGATTGTTATTAAAAACTTTCGATTGCCCTTATTTAAGATGTTGTCATGTGTTCAAAGTAAAGATAATTGGTGTCCAAAAATTTGGAAACTAAATTAAAAGCACAGAATTAACCAAGTCATCCAAGCCATATGACATTTTTGTGAGTGAAAAGGAAATGCATCATTGAGGTTAGACCAAGTCATCTAAGCTAACCACGTGAAAATGACATTTAAGTTACAAATAAATCATATGACATGTGACATCACTGGTTTTGACTATTTTAACTTCTTCCAATTTTGGTTTGCAATGTATGACACCAAATTTCAAATTCAATTTTTCCCCTATCTTCACTTATTCAAAATTCTATTCAATTGAATGTCTCTAAACAAATATTTTAACTATCGTATATGGGACAAAATATCATTGATAAAAAATTCAAAATAATTATCATATGCGAGACAAGTTATAAATAATAAAAAATTAAAAAAAAAAAAATTCTATTTTACACGGGATAAATTCTGATGTACAAAATTGACGGAAATAACTAACTTGAAACCTAAAATAAACGTAAGGGACCGAATTGATACTTTTTAAATATAAGGGACCAAATAGAAACCTAAAATAAACGTAAGAGACAAAATGTGTAGTTAAACCTTTTTTTTTTACTATAGCTTTTAGAAATTGTTGTTTAGCCTAACTTCTTACTTTTAAGTAAAAAGAAGAGGAAAAAAAAGTTAGGCCAAACGGGCCCTAATACTCATCATGAATCCATCCCGCTTCTATTGAACTACATTTTATCAATTTGACATTAGAAACCGTTAAACAAACTCTATATTACATTCACATCTTTAAGTTTAATATTAAACAATTTATTTTCTCTATTTATTTTCTTTGTATAAATATTGTTGAAACAAAATAGTTTTTTACTTTTAACTCGTTTTAATAAAAAACAAATACTAAAACGCAACTCAAGTTCATATGGAGATAGGCCGGAATAGAGAAACCTGAACCCCACAGATTACTCGAACCCCGTTTGGGTATGAGTTTGACGTTCTAGTTTTCATTCCCATTGAAAATTGAAACGAGTATGACGATACCCGAACCTTATAGGTTTGAGTTTGAGAGGGTAAAATCGATCTCCACTACCCCCATTACCAGCTGGTGTAAAAGTCATACCACTTCCCTAATTCTTTGGTTCTATGCCATTCAACTTCCTAATTGTTTCTCAACTGTATACTAACCACACAAATCATATTGATTCTTCTTTGTCTTAAGATTTGAAAATGTTAAACAAACAAACAAAAACATATTGAATCTATGGGGAACTTAAGAACCTTCCAAGTGCTTTCAATTTGAATCCATACAAAAAATATACTCCCTCCGGACATAATTATAAGCAAACAAACCATTTTTTAGGTTCATTGAAAAAATAATGTATCTAGTCAATAATATAGACTGAATACATTATTTTTTCAATTAATCTAAAAAATATTTTTTGCTTATAATTGTGTCTCGAGGGAGTAATTTACAAGCCAACTAGCACATAACAAATGGAAAGAAAGTCATTGACATTCACATGTTTGAAATAATAACAAACACTACTAAATTCAATTTCTGCCTCACTCTAAATAATTTTACATCGTCAACTAATTACAAACATATTTTCAGTCACGTCACTTAATTTAACTCCATTTTCTTGATATGACATGTAATGTTGGACCATTCTTATTAATTGTCAATTAAAATTTATTTACACCGGTGAAGTGTGTCCTTTAAAAACTCTCTCTCTAAATTAAAAGAAAAAAAAAGTTGCATTGACGGTGTAAAATAACTTTAGACTGTCAACCAATAACAATCATATTTTTTAACATATCACCACACTTTATCCCACTTTTTTAATATGACATGTCAAATTAATGGTTTTTTAAAAGATGATTGTGTAAACAATTATACACTATCAGTGTTTCTCCATTAAAATCCTAAATTAATTAATTAAGACCAATGTATAGAATATAAATAAAATTTCTAACATCTCTCGTTTACCAATCTTTTGGATTAAACTATGGTCATAAGTCCTAAACGTATATGCAAAGTAGCCTTTGCGTAACGAAGAAAAACACGAATGTGAATGGTTGAAGACTCATGCAATTTACAGGAAACTTTGCAGCATGCACTTGAAAGCTTCATTTTATCATAAAAATCCAAAAACCCATAAAAACGATGTTTACAATTAGCACGTGGAAAATTAACACATCGAAATTAAAAGTCGTATAACAAGAAAATTTTGATGCAGACTAATTTATTTAAAATTATAAGGATCTTTTCTTCAGGTTTTCCAATTTTATATTACTATTTTTATTCCTAAGGTAACAAGTTGGTGCTAACTCATAACTACAAAAAAAAAACCTTATTTATTTATGAGGGCTAAAAAATCATTTGTAAAGTAAAATCTATCTTTTTTTTTATTTGTCAAATAATGGTTAGAAATTCTAACTTTTAATGTAGATAAGTGGGATGACCGGTGACTCCCTACATAAATATTGTAATCCCTAGCCAATTGAGCTAAACTCACGTGGTGAAATCTATCTTTTTTAAAAATTGTTTTTAGATCTTATATTTTCTATTTTATTTTTAATATTAGACAAACCGTGCGTGTTTAATTTAATTTGATCATTCCAAATTCCACAAGAAAAATAAGTCATTTGACTTTTCTATTTTTAAGTAGCATTAAAAGAATCTATAAATACTAAACAAAGTAGGAGGATTTTATAAAAAATAGTAAAGCCATGGCTGCTTACATAAAACAGCTTCTACTGATTGCTGTTGTTGCTGTTCTTTATACAAAAGCATCAACTCAACCGATGTCACTACCAAACTGCCCATCAAAGTGTGGTTCTGTTACCATTCCCTACCCATTTGGAACCACCAAAGATTGTTCCCTAGACAACACCTTTCTCATTGATTGCAACCAAACATCTTCAACCTCATACGCACCATTCTTGCCACAGAGTAATCAAAGTGTTCTAAACATTGCACTCGATGGTGAACTGCGTGTTTCATGGCCAATAGCCAGTGATTGCTACGCTGAAAAGGGTGAATTTGCAAATGAAACAGCTCAGGGTATCAGCATGACAAATTTTCATATTTCACCAACTGGAAACAAGTTGATAGCAGTTGGTTGTGACACGATGGGATTATTCTTAGCAAATGATTCTACAGGATGTGTGGCTTTATGCAACAGCCGTAATGATATTGTGGACAATCAATCTTGTTCTGGTACTGGTTGTTGCGAGATTTCAATACCTCAAGGTCATGTGCTTACAGAAGCATTCTATATTTCTGGCAGCTTATTGAACAATCACTCATCAGTACATGACTTCAATCCATGTGGTTATGCGTTTTTGGTTGAAAACGGAAACTACAACTTTTCATTCACAGACCTCATGAGTTTGAAGAAGGAGTTTCCTGTGTTGTTGGATTGGGCAGTGGGGAACCAAACATGCCAGCAGTCAAGTTATGCATGTAATGCAAACAGTACATGTTACGATGTACGAACTGACAAATCTGATGGTGGTTACCGTTGTAGATGCTTTGACGGATATCGGGGAAATCCATACCTTCATCAAGACGGTTGTCAAGGTATTATATATTTCTTCTCTCTTGTTATGAAGCATTCCAGCCTAATAAGTTAATCTTGCCATGTTTGGTTTTAACAATCCTGCCAATGTTTAGAGTTTTTGTTTTGTTCCTGATTTAATCTCTTTAGCTTTGTTTGTATATTATGAATTAAAAAACTGCCATATGATCATATGTTCATCTCTGAATTGAGATATGACAGTCAAAATTACTCAAATGTCGAAATTGGTCTTTGTATTTTATTGTTTGGCTCTTAATCTAGAAAAATTTCAAATGTTTTTTTAGTACTGTCAATTTAATTTTTCTAGCATTTTTTGTACAGATTTTAAATTTTCTAGCTAAACGAGATTTAATTATAATTTTACATAATTAAAAATTCCATAGTAATATGTACTCTATTTTTATTTGAAAACACAAATGAAACTGACAAATTATTCTATAGATATTGATGAATGCATGGAGACGAATGACTGTGTTGAGGGGGCAACATGCAAAAATCTTCTTGGACGTTACAATTGTTCATGCCCGACAGGATTTGAGGGAGACGGGAAAAAAAGCGGAATAGGATGCAGTAAAAAATTGAGCAGCAAACGAAGGAAAGAGATCATATTGGTCATCGCATTGAGTGAGTACAAACACATTCTACTTTTATTTTTATTTTGTCAAATAGTCTAGTGGCTAGACTCAAACACTTTAAACGTGGAAAAATGAGAAATTCAGGGTTCAAACCCCGGCTCTTCCAATTATATACCACAACTAAACTACAGTTACCGGATATGTCAACAAATTTTATTATCACAATGAAAAATGTTGAAACTTGAAAATAAAAAATGTTAGTCCATCACATCATGAAGTTGACCTGAAACATTAAGAAGCTATCCAATGCAGCAAGAAAATGATTATGTATCCATTTGTTTATGTCCTCAGGTGTCAGCTTAAGCCTCGTAGCACTACTGGTTGGAAGTTTTTATGCATATTTTGCATTGAAGAAAAGAAAGCTCGTTAAACTTAAAGAACAATTTTTTCAACAAAACGGTGGCTTACTGTTACAACAACAGATAGGGAGGCATGGAGGATCAACTGAAACAGCTAAAGTCTTCACTCTTGAGGAGCTAAAAGAAGCTACCAACAACTTTGATGAAGGAAAGATCCTAGGACAAGGAGGTCAGGGAACAGTTTACAAAGGAGTTTTACAAGATAAAAGAATTGTAGCGATAAAAAAATCCAAAATCAATGACCCAGACCAGATTGAACCGTTCATCAATGAAGTGGTCATTCTTTCCCAAATCAACCATAGAAATGTGGTAAAGCTTTTTGGTTGTTGTTTAGAGACAGAAGTTCCCTTGCTTGTTTATGAATTTATTCCCAATGGCACTGTTCATGAGCATTTACATGATAAAAACCAATCTATAAAACTAACATGGAAAACAAGATTAAGAATAGCAAAAGAAACAGCTGGTGTCCTGTCATACTTACATTCTGCCGCTTCTACACCTATCATACATAGAGATGTGAAATCTACAAATATACTCCTCGATCGCAATCTTATTGCAAAGGTTTCCGACTTTGGAGCTTCAAGGATTGTTCCTCTTGATCATAGTCAGATAAACACTCTAGTGCAGGGGACATTGGGGTATCTTGACCCAGAATACCTCCACACAAGCCAGTTAACAGAGAAGAGTGATGTTTATAGTTTTGGAGTTGTCCTAGCAGAGTTGCTGACAGGAAAGAAGGCACTATCTTTTGACAGGCCAGAGGTTGAAAGAAACCTTGCTTCATACTTTGGTTCTTCAATGAAAGAGGGTCGGTTACTTCATATTTTGGACCAAAATATAGATGAAGCAAATATTGAGCAAGTAAAAGAGGTTGCCCATATTGCAGAACGATGTTTAAGGTTGAAGGGGGAGGATAGACCCACTATGAAAGAAGTAGCAATGGAATTAGAAGGAATATTAGTTATTGAAGAGCATCGTTGGGGAAGTGACAATTTGTTTTCAGAAGAGACTGAAAACTTGCTCAAAACAACAGGATCCGTTAAAAATGTTGAAGATGGCATCGGTGGAAGTGGCATTATTAATTCTTCTGATTCATATAGCTTAAACCAGATCTCAATCTCGATTGGTGGAAGATGATTAGTTGATATTAATATTCATAGTTAGATGTTGATCTACCTTCATTATAACAGTGTTGTAGTATGTGTTATATTTCATCTATGTATTGGACATGCTATATTTATGTAAATAAATGACTTACAATTAAGTCTGCTGCAAGGTTGAATAGGTTTCTCCAATTAAGTTGCTAAATTGTTTTTCATTCTCAAAAACAACATTAATTCCATTCCACATTTAAAAGCATATCAGCTCAATGATATTTATTCTTCATTCTTATTCTTATATGCCAGATTTCTTCATATAATGGTATGCATAACAAATTTAAGTATAGTTTTGATTAGTATTAAATTTTCTTACAACGCAGATTTCTGGCTCTATGAACCTAAGGAAATCGGGTCCGGTGATCCAGTGTTCGGCCGCTACACTTGTTTTACTAAAAGGTCACTGTTGTTACAATTTATGTGATGCAAATATGAATATGAACCCCAAGAAACAAAACAATGCAAAACATTTTACAGTACTAGAATTCAACAACGGGAATTTGAAATGGAAAACAAGTTAAGAATTTGAAACAAAGTTAGTCACATCACATGAAAACATGAGTTACAATTATACTATTTCTGAAGCAACAAAATTAATTAAAAAATTAATAAACATAAAGTGAGCTAATAATAGAAAAAGAGAAGACAAAACCTGAGAATGAAAGAAACGACGAAGACGGAGGGGGCTGAAGACGCTCATACTGTAACGGGTAAATAGATTCTAGGGACGAAACCGATAGAATCAAGTCTCAAAGTAGGAATTCTAATGAATTGAATAGAATTCGGTACAGGTGAGATTATGCAAAGATAAATTGAGAGTTGTGTTTAGATAAGAAGATAATTTGTTGAATATTGATTGATTCCTTTTCCAAGTGAGACACAATGTCTTTAAATACAACCCTAAAGGATAAAAATGTAAAATGACATAAAATAAACTATTATTTAAAATAAACTATTAATCTAATATTATTTCTTGTTACAATACCCTCCGCTTCAAACATCCTTGTCCTCAAGGATGAAAATTTCCAAGTACCATGCTTAGGAGGTAAAGACTTCCATTTGAGTAGAACTAAAGAAACATGAACGCTACCCCTTTCGATCATTTTCCTATGTAGAATAGCCACAACATGATCAACATTATCAGCCAACTTTCGAGATCCATACTTATACTCTGGAAGCCAATTCTTCAACTTGGTTAAAACTTTAGGAGCATGAAAAATACCCTTGTAGACCATCTTCCTGTGCAAAACAAGAGCATATTTTCTTCTTTGATGGGCTAGCAAAAATCTTTGGGTAGTGGCAGATGTGAAATAGACAGTTTCAATATCACGAAGTGGTATCAGTAGAAAGAGTTGCCTTTACACATACATCACAGTTGACATAGTGAATAAACTTATCCATCTTCCATAAAAACCAAGGATGGTAATGATTAGCTTCTTGTTCATAAACAATAGCAGCAACACTCATAACTAGTGTACCAAGGTTCTTCAAAACATTGTCCACATTAGAACAATTTTCATGATACTTGAGAACACTTTTTACATTCAGCTCCTGCCTCCTCATGGAATAACACTTAATATGCATTAATAAAACAAACATTGCTCCAACAACTTGTTTCATAGGTGCAGACAACAATAGCACTAGGTTTTGTGCAATATTAGTAGAGAACTCAATTTTTTTATGCAACAAGGCCTCATACAATACTAGTGCCACACAATTTTCATTTCCATGTGTTCCTAAGACTTCAAAGATTGTGGCATAATTAATCCCAATAGAAGATACCGCCATTGTTTCTCTCATAGTAACAGTATGATCAAAAACTAGTTTGCCCTTTTCATAACAAAATTCTTGATATTGTCCAAGTGCTTTTAACCAAGAATCTCCCAACATATTTCGAAGCACAGTACCAAAAAATTGAAAACAAATATTGGAGAAAGAACAAATCAGCTGGAAAAGCTTGCTCACACCATGCTGAGGAAGGTGTCTCGACCTTGAGTATCCCACTTGTAAAGAATCATCATATCCAAAACAAAAATCATATCCAATTATTATTATCTCTCGAGACACCTAGGTAAAACCACATCACATCTAATGAAGCTTTCTTTTAGAATGAGTATGTTCTTGATAATACAAGTGATCTGACCTCTTTCCGAAGCAATAATGACTCTGCACATAAAACAGTTTCTACTGATTGCGGTTGTTGCTGTTCTTTATACAAAAGCATCAACTCAACCAATATCACTACCAAACTGCCCATCAAAGTGTGGTTGTGTCACCATTCCCTACCCATTTGGAACCACCAAAGATTGTTCCCTAGACAACACCTTTCTCATCAATTGCAGCCAAACTTCACACGTACCATTCTTCCAAGAGGAAGCTGATAATTATGATTCTGATTCTGATTATTATAATATAAGTGTTCTAAACATCTCATTGGATGGTGTGCTGCGTGTTGCATGGCCAATATCCAGCGATTGCTACGATGAAAAGGGTAAACTTGTGAACGAAACAACTCCGGATATCACACTGACATATTTTGACATCTCGTCAAGTCAAAACAAGTTTATAGCAGTTGGTTGTGACACATTGGGAATATTCACAGCATTTGATTCTGGGGGAAAAGTCTATGCCACAGGATGTGTGGCTTACTGCAACAACCTTAATGATACTGAGGCCAATAAATGTTCAGGCATTGGCTGTTGCGAGATTTCAATGCCCCAAGGTCACTTGTTTGCAGAAGTAAACTATGGTTCTAAGAACATATCAGACGATAATCACAAATCAGTACATGGCTTCAATCCATGTGGTTATGCGTTCATCAATGAACTGGTTATTCTTTCCCAAATCAACCATAGAAATGTGGTAAAGCTTTTTGGCTTTTGTTTGGAGACAGAAGTTCTCTTGCTTGTTTATGAATTCATTCCCAATGGCACAGTTCATGAGCATTTGCATCAGGGACGGAGGCACATGCATGACAATGGGGGCACAAGCTTGCACTAAGTTTTTGAGAATTTTTTTATACTATATATGTGTTGACACTTTTACCACTTAAGCCCACATCCATTTATCATCCAAATACTAAAGTTGCTATGAATGTAAAACTTGTACTCCACCCCACTACACACAAGTGACTTCTAGGAATGTAAATGGATATACATTTTACATAATATTGTAAGATATATATGTGTTGGATAAACACGATATTCGTATTTGTCTTATAAAGAGGTATTTTTATTGAGATTGAAAAATGAGAAGATCATTCAATATTTTATATTTATGATGTATATTTATGCTTAAAAAATAAAATGTAAAATATATTAAATGCTACAAATTTATACTATACGATTATGATGCCCCCTCTATACAAAATTCCTGGCTCCGTCACTGATTTGCATGATAAAAACCAATCTATAAAGCTAACATGGAAAACAAGATTAAGAATAGCAAAAGAAACCGCTGGTGTCCTGGCATACTTACATTCCGCCGCTTCTACACCTATCATACATAGAGACGTGAAATCTAGAAATATACTCCTAGATCGCAATCTCACTGCAAAGGTTTCTGACTTTGGAGCTTCAAGGATTGTACCTCTTGATCATAGTCAGATAAACACTCTAGTGCAGGGGACATTGGGGTATCTTGACCCAGAATACCTCCACACAAGCCAGTTAACAGAGAAGAGTGATGTTTATAGTTTTGGAGTTGTCCTAGCAGAGTTGCTGACAGGAAAGAAGGCACTATCTTTTGACAGGCCAGAGGTTGAAAGAAACCTTGCTTCATACTTTGGTTCTTCAATGAAAGAGGGTCGGTTACTTCATATTTTGGACCAAAATATAGATGAAGCAAATATTGAGCAAGTAAAAGAGGGTGCCCATATTGCAGAACGCTGTTTAAGGGTGAAGGGCGAGGATAGACCCACCATGAAAGAAGTAGCAATGGAACTAGAAGGAATATTAGTTATTGAAGAGCATCGTTGGGGAAGTGACAATTTGTCTTCAGAAGAGACTGAAAACTTGATAGGAATGAAGGCATTATCTTTTGACAGGCCAGAGGTTGATAGAAACCTTGCTGCATACTTTGGTTCTTCGATGAAAGCGGGTCGGTTACTTCATATTTTGGACAAAAGTATAGACATGGCAAATATTGAGCAACTAGAAGAGGCTGCCCAAATTGCAGAGTGATGTTTAAGGGTGAAAGGTGAGGACAGACCCACCATGAAAGAAGTGGCAATGGAACTAGAGGGAATAGTAGTTATTGAAGAGCATCGTCGGGGAATTGACAATTTGTCATCAGAAGAGACTGAGAACTTGCTCAAAAATGTTGAAGATGGCATTAGTGGAAGTGGCATTAATTCTTCTGATCCATATAGCTTAAACCAGATGTCAATGTCAACGTTTGGTGGAAGATGATTAGTTGATATTAATACTCATGGTTAGATCTTAATCTATCTTCATTATAATGATGTTGTAGTATGTTATATTTCCTCTATGTATTGGACATGATATTAATTCTCATGATTAGTTGATATTAATACTCACGATTAGAAGTTCAATTAGTTTGTTAGAGGTTCAAATTAGTTTGTTATTAGGTAGTTAGTTAGTTAAGGCTAAAATGGCTCTATATAAGAGCACCGATTGTGCTCTTTTTAGCATCTTTTATCAATCAAATATGCTCTCTATATAAGAGCACCGATTATACTTTTTTTAGCAACTTTTACCTCATGAGCATGACCATGCTCTCTTTTTTTCCTATGTGTATATGATGTATGGCACTACGATCCTATGATTCTTTTAACAAAATTCATATATTAAATAAAGGCTTTACAATTGAGTCTGCTTATTTATGCTTGAGTAAGTTTCTTTCTCCAATTAAGTTGCTAAATGATTTTTCACTACCAAAGCAACATTAATTCGACCTTTAGAAGTATGCATGACTTCAATGATCTGAGATACAAGCAAGTATGGTTTTGACTTGAAACAACATTGTTCACATGAAAATTGAGTTAATCAATTTTTTTGCCACCACCAGTTAGATTGAATCATTGGCATAATGAAATAGAAAAATTAGATACCTTGTAATCATATTGTAACTCTTTGATAAGAAAATTGAATCACTTTGGCATTGTAATCATATTGTAACTCTTTGGTATACCTTGTCTCTCTCTTTCATTAATAAATTATTCATTGGTTCTTAAAAAAGAATTTGTTCTGTTATGACTTCATTTATTTGATCTGCTTATAAAAGAGATGCATTATGTTATGTATGAAAATACCATTATCTTGTGGAATTATGCCATGGACTAAGTCAATTTGTACAACTACAGTTCATTTTTTTAAGTATCCTAATATATACTTATGTTTTTTTAGGTAACCGAATAAGAAGAGTCAAGCGATGGTAGGCGTTTCTGAGTCTAGTGCACACTAATTAAGGATTATGAAGCAACATCACATACTAGGGATATTTAGATATTTTTTGAACTTATGTTTAACCACTCTACTAATATTTATGTTTTAATTTTTGAATGTTTGAACTACATTAGTTTCTTTCGTTTGGAACTTCAAGTACTTGAATTAAATTTTTGATGTATGAATCTTGTCACTATTGAATGAATTATATAAATGAGATTAAGTTATTTTTATTTATATATTTGTGCATTTTAATTTCTTTACTCATATATGGATATTATAATTGTTCTTTAATAAGCCATCAAAATGACTAAAAAATGTTTTTTTTTTATAGTGAATAAAAAATGTTTTAAATTAATTTTTTTTTTTTTAAAGTTTGGGACGGTTTTGTAACCGTTGCAACATTTGCTATCAAATTTAGTGTTGTGTGGGGAAAAACATAGCGACGGTTTGAAACTGTTGTAAATGTGTGAAAACAGCACAAAAGGAGGATTTGTTGAATTTGTCAGACATAACCGATTAAGTTACCATTGATTAACATAAATTATGCAATTAGTAATAATAGATGAATTAAAGAAAAAAAGAGAAGACAAAACCTGAGAGAGAGAACGAAAGAAACATCGAAGACGGAGGGGGCTGGAGCGCTATAGCGCGCGATATCCCTTTTACTTCCAAATTGGATCCTCTCCTTCTCTTGTTGGTACTTGGTAATGACTGCCGCGAAAGAGAGTTTTAGAAGGGGGCAACTCCTAAATTATTTTATTTTTGTTTTGGGTAGAAAACTCCTTAAATTTATTATATTGAAAAGGGATAAATATGTTTTTAGTCCCTGCATTTTGGCCGATTTTTAAAAAAGTTCCTATTATTCTGGATCAAGATACCCTAGTGTCCCCTGCACCAAAGTTGTTATCTGACTTTGATCAAGAGGAAAAATCCTAGAAGCTCCAAAATCAGAAAATTTTGCAGTGAGATTATGATCAAGAAGTATATTTGAAGTTTTCACATCTCTGTTGTTATCTCTATGTACTCAATCCACAACATTTTGAGCTTTACCACATTCCTATGATTGATTTGAGAAAGCACAATCACTTCATTGATAAACTGTTCAACCTGATTTGGGTAATTTATTTTGGACTTTTTTATTGCTACTATTCTATTATCTTGTATAACTCCTTTGTACATTGTTCCTTGACCACCTTGGTTGCTTTCTTTAACTCATCCACAGTTTGGAGTTTTGCTGTTGCAGTTGAACAGCCTCTATGCTTTGCTATCTGTTGCTTTAAGAACAAGCCACCATTTTGTTGAAAAAAATGTTGTCTAAGTTTTATGAGTTTTCTTTTCCTCATTGCCCAATATGCATAAGAGCTTCCAATTAGTACTGATATGACACTTATACTCACACCTGAACATAATCATATTTTGATGAATATACAAATTTGTAATGATAAATTTGGAATCTAATTGATAATAGAGTGTGATGTGATTCAAAGAGAGAACAATTAATATAGTCACTTAAAGAAATTATGAGGATGATATATATGATCTGTTTTGGTTTTGGGACTGCATCTTAACTATATCTGTAGACACAAATTCATATCCTCTATCTTCAACTACAAAAGCATAACCACGCGGATTAAAATCAACTACACCAGCATGGTTGGCCACAGCGTCGACAGAAAGATAACTAACTTTCGATATGACATGTCCTTGCGGTACCAGAACATGATCCATTGGTGATTATATCATCAAGTTAGTTACACAAAGACACACACCCCGTTGTGTAGTTTTTTTTTTCCACTAGAATCTAATACTGAAACTGCTCCAACCGTGTATCACAACCAACTGCGGTTAATCTGTTTCGACTTGAAGATAAGTGGAAGTTGGATAAGTTGAGTTTTTGAACTGTTTGGTTCATTAGTTTGTCTCTTTCAGCATAGCAATCACTGGCTACTGGCCACGCGACGTGAAGTTGTCCGTTGAGTGGGATGTTTAAGATTGTTTGGTTACTTTGTGGCAAGAAAGGTGTTTTTTTGTTGCGGTTGATGAGAAAAGTGTTGTCTAGACAACAGTTTTTGGTGGTTCCAAATTGGAAGGGAATGGTGATATATGTAGTACTAGGGGTGTCCGAACCAATGAGATTGTCACCGTTCGGTTTGGTTTGGTTTTTAGAGTTTTTCATAAATGAAACCGAAACAAACTAACTGATTTTATTCGGTTCGGCTCGGTTCAGTTGATCGTTTTATAATATTTTTTTATTTCAAATATTACATTCATTAAGTATATTTCATACTATTGTATTTTTCGGTGTACTCTATGCTACCAATTTTTCAAACTATGATTTTTTCATACAAACTATTATATGCTCACTATTTGTACATTTAACCCTTGTTTCTAAGAGAGCAGCATTGCTCCATTTCACAAAGCTCCTTTTACTCCTTTCCATTTCATAGATTAAAGACATTGTGGCAGTCTGATGGCAAGAATTTAAAGGCTATAATTAAATAACTAAAAATTTAAAACAGAACATAAAAATGTTAGCGCACGTTCTCACTATTCGGCCGGTCTTTCCATCTTCTTCATCACCCCTGCCAACTTTTTGCTGCAGCCACGGTCGCCCCCAGGCCCGGCCCTTATGGGGGTGCAAGGTGAGCGACGTCATTGGGCCTCAATTTAAAATTTTGAGATCCTATAATAATAATTATAAATTGTTAATGTTTATAAAATATCAGATGTACTCAATTGATTAATTTTGAGGTCTTATAATAATAGTTATATATTAACAATGTTCATAAAATAACACATGTTTAGTAAAAAAGAAAAAAAAAATTACACGTTTCTTGATTATGAATTTTCTCCCATCAACCGAATTTTCTCCATACGCATGAGCCATGAAAACGAACCCGTAACCACAAGTTTAAGGTGACCAAGACCCTTACCCTTAGACCAATTCATTATTGATGTTTCTTATGTTATTTATAATTTAAATAAAGAATGACTTTTTTTTTAACAGTTTTTTATTAGAGATCGATTTTTAATATTTAAACCGGGCCTCCAAATAGACAGGACCGCCCCTGGCCGCAGCCGTCACAGGGAGGCGGTTGCAAAACTACATTCATAGAAGTCATGCATACCATTACATGAAGAAATCTATCATATAAGAATGAAGAATAAATATCATTGAGCTGATATGCTTCTAAAAGTGGAATTAATATTGTTTTCATAGTGAAAATTCATTTAGCAATGTAATTGGAGAAACCTACTCAAGCATAAATAAGCAGACTCAATTGTAAAGCCATACATAGATGAAATATAACATACTGCAACACCATTATAATGAAGAATTGAAGATAGATTAACATCTAATCATGAGTATTAATATCAGCTAATCATCTTCCGCCAAACGTTGACATTGACATCTGGTTTAAGCTATACGGATCAGAAGAATTAATGCCACTTCCACTAATGCCATCTTCAACATTTTTGAGCAAGTTCTCAGTCTCTTCTGATGACAAATTGTCACTTCCCATACGATGCTCTTCAATAACTAATATTCCCTCTAGTTCCATTGCCACTTCTTTCATGGTGGGTCTGTCCTCACCTTTCACCCTTAAACATCGTTCTGCAATTTGGGCAACCTCTTTTAGTTGCTCAATATTTTCCATGTCTATACTTTTGTCCAAAATATGAAGTAACCGACCCGCTTTCATCGAAGAACCAAAGTATGCAGCAAGGTTTCTATCAACCTCCAGCCTATCAGAAGATAATGCCTTCATTCCTGTTAGTAGCTCTGCTAGGACAACCCCAAAACTATAAACGTCACTCTTCTCTGTTAACTGGCTTGTGAGGAGGTATTCTGGATCAAGATACCCCAATGTTCCCTGCACTAGAGTGTTTATCTGACTATGATCAAGAGGTACAATCCTTGAAGCTCCAAAGTCAGAAACCTTTGCAGTGAGATTGCTATCTAGGAGTATATTTGTAGATTTCACGTCTCTATGTATGATAGGTGTAGAAGCGGCGGAATGTAAGTATGCCAGGACACCAGCGGTTTCTTTTGCTATTCTTAATCTTGTTTTCCATGTTAGTTTTATAGATTGGTTTTTATCATGCAAATGTTTATGAACAGTGCCATTGGGAATGAATTCATAAACAAGCAAGGGAACTTCTGTCTCTAAACAACAACCAAAAAGCTTTACCACATTTCTATGGTTGATTTGGGAAAGAATGACCACTTCATTGATGAACGGTTCAATCTGGTCTGGGTCATTGATTTTGGATTTTTTTATTGCTACAATTCTTTTATCTTGTAATACTCCTTTGTAAACTGTTCCCTGACCTCCTTGTCCTAGGATCTTTCCTTCATCAAAGTTGTTGGTAGCTTCATTTAGCTCCCCAAGAGTGAAGACTTTAGCTGTTTCAGTTGATCCTCCATGCCTGCCTATCTGTTGTTGTAACAGTAAGCCACCGTTTTGTTGAAAAAATTGTTCTTTAAGTTTAATGAGCTTTCTTTTCTTCAATGCAAAATAAGCATAAAAACTTCCAACCAGTAGTGCTACGAGGCTTAAGCTGACACCTGAGGACATAAATAAATGGATACATAATCGTTTTCTTTCTGCATTGCGTAGCTCGTTGATGTTTCAAGTCAACTTCATGAATGTTCGAGTCTGGCCACTAAACTATTTGAAAAGAAAAAAAAAAATAGAATGTGTTGTACTCACTCAATGCGATGATCAATATGATATCTTTCCTTTGTTTGGTACTCAATTTTTTAGTGCATCTTGTTCCTTTCTTTTTCCCGTCTCCCTCAGATCCTGCCGGGCATAAACACTGGTAGCTTCCAAGAAGATTGACACATGTTGCCTTCTTAACACAGTCATTTGGCTCCATGCATTCATTAATATCTATAGAATAATTTGTCAGTTTCATTTGTGTTTTCAGGAAGGTCAGTAGAGTTTTCAAATAAAAATAGAGTACATATTACTGTGGAGTTTTTAGTTATGTAAAATCATAATTCTCATTAGCCAGAAAATTTAAAATTTGTACAAAAAGTGCTAGAAAAATTAAATTGACAAAAAGTACTAAAATACATTTGAAAGTTTCCTAGATTAAGCGCAAAACAATAAAATACAAAGACCAATTTCAACTTTTGAATTGTGGAACAAGAGATAAAGAGATGAACTTATGGTCATATGACAGTTTCTTAATTCATAATATGCAAACATAGATAAAGAGATTAAATCAGGAACAAAACAAAAAATCTAAACAAGAGAGAATGGATGATAACAAGAGAGAAGAAATATATAATACCTTGACAACCATCATGATGGAGGTATGGATTTCCCCGATATCCGTTAAAGCATCTACAAATGTAACCACCATCAGATTTTCCTACATTGTGACATGTACTGTTTGCATTACATGCATAACTTGAATGATTCTTCTTAGACTGCTGGCATGTTTGGTTCCCCAGTGCCCAATTCAACACCACAGGAAACTCCTTCTTCTTCAAACTGAGGTCTGTGGGTTTAAAGCTGTAGTATCCCTTTTCAACCAAAAAAGCATAACCACAAGGATTGAAGTCATGTACTGATGAGTGATTATTGTCAAGTATGGTATTAGCAATATATACTACTTTTGTTAACAACTGATGATGACCTTGGGGTATTGAAATCTCGCAACAGCCAATGCCTGAACAAGATTGATTGGCCTCTGTATCATTAGGCTTGTTGCAGTAAGCCACACATCCTGTGGCATAGTGGTTTCCCCAAGAATCAAACGCGTCCAATGCTCCGAATATGTCACAACCAACTGCTATAAACTTGTTTCGAGTTGGCGAGATGTGAAAATATGTCAGGCTGATTTCTTGATTTATTTCGTTCTCGGGTTTACCCTTTTCATTGTAGCAATCACTGGCTATTGGCCATGCAACACGCAGCTCACCATTCAATGAGATGTTTAGAACACTTATATTATAATTATAAACAGAATTATTTGCTTGGAAGAATGGTAGGAGTGATGTTTGGCTGCAATTGATGAGAAAGGTGTTGTCTAGGGAACAATCTTTGGTGGTTCCAAATGGGTAGGGAATGGTGACAGAACCACACTTTGATGGGCAGTTTGGTAGTGACATTGGTTGAGTTGATGCTTTTGTATAAAGAACAGCAACAACCGCAATCAGTAGAAACTGTTTTATGTGCAGAGTCATTATTGCTTCGGAAAGAGGTCAGATCACTTGTATTATCAAGAACATACTCATTCTAAAAGAAAGCTTCATTAGATGTGATGTGGTTTTACCTCGGTGTCTCGAGAGGGTAATAAAGCAGCTCATGCAGTAGTTGCTTCTCTAGTTGCTAATGGTTCTCTTCCCCACCTTTGGACTGTCAAACCGCCGGATATTCTTCGTCTGGAGTTGTTAAAAGATAGGAGTAGAGCTATATAGCTATGTCATCTAAGCTACTGGTGGTTTTTTGAATTGGTGGGAGGGAGTGTAGTATCTTAGTTTTTTAATGTCATTATCATGTGGCTTTGTCAGCTGCTTTGATTCCTCCTTTGGTATTATAGAGCCACTCAAAGGCATAAATTCCATTTTACAACATTTGATAAGCATTAATATGGTAATTAGGAGTATTAAAATAGTACTAGAAAATAAATAAACAGATCATCACAATGAAAAGCTTTTTAATTGCTTCTCCTAAAAAATAGCAACCATTGAGTAATTATCTCTCCTATATAGTATTCCAACAACTAATACGCGTAATTAGCAATAGGAAACAAAAAAAAAAACAAAACCTAGCAGTTTCGTTCATATTGTTACCAAGTATGAATCCGTTTCTTCTGCACTTGGAATGGAAACAAGGAGTGAACATACCATTATCCTTTTGAAGCCAAAAGGAAGATTGTAAAATTGCATGACGTGATTGTAAAATTTTGGTCTCCACGTTATCCTTTTTTATTATATTTTTAGTCTCCACGTTTTTGTCATTTTCAACATTAGTCACTATTGTGAAATTTTGGTTGATTGGATAGATGGAAAGTGTGCCACATAAATGTCACACAAACTCATTTAATTAGACGGAAATAGTAAGCATTAAAGGAGTCGCCAGTTAACAGAAAAGAGTGATGTTTATAGCTTTGGTGTAGTCTTAGCAGAACTTTTGACAGGAAAAAAGGCATTCAATTTTGATAGGCCGGAGGATGACAAAAGCCTTGGAGTGTGCTTTGCAGAAATGTGTTTAAGGTTGAAAAGAGAGGAAAGACCGATGATGAAAGAAGTGGTGATGGAACTAGAGGGAATGTTAGTTATGGAAGATCATAGATGGGGAAGTTCAAATTTGTGTTTAGAAGAGAGTGATAACTTGCTCAAAGTGCCATCTGTCATTAACTCTTTTGCCTCTGATAGTATAAACTAGATTTCAATGTCATTAAATTTTTTATGCTGCTGTTACAAACTATGAAGCATGGACACTCCTCGGATTAGGCATGTCCCGGTGTCGGACACGCGTCGGTGTCCGACATGACACCGACACTTATGATATATTACATTGAATTATGTCTTTTTTTCAAATTATTATCGGTGTCGATGTGTCAATGTCTATGTCATGTCCGGTGTCCGTGCTTCATAGGTCACAAATGTTCTTCAAATAATCATGTCATGGACTTCTTGAGAATCTCCTACAATCAGGCTTTTCTTTCTATACAACTTCTTGATGTTTCTGGTTATGTTATCTCTAGTGGTTACAATGTAATAGTAGTTTTTTGTTTCTATTTTGTGTAATAGCAAATCAATTTTTTTACAGCAATGTGATTTCAAAATTAACTTTGATTAGATTAACATACAACTCAATTACTTTCACTTTATAGCACAGCAAAGCAATCAAAAAGTAGGAACATTATCAGAGACATAATAAACACTGATGTTTCATGTCATTTCAAGTGCTTTTACAGACTGTTCTTATTGTACATGCATATGTCCAAGAATGATATCTCTTTGTCCTATAGCACTTTTTTGCCACAACTTCTTGAACTGAATCACTATCCAAAATTAAATTTGTTGCTACATTAAGTTAAGCTAAGTGAAATTCGCACCGATAACATGTGGTTAGCAAAAAAAAATTAATCCAGAAAGTTCAACAATTTTATGCTGTGTCAGTATCATTATTTAACAAAGCAACATCAATTCTCATCCTCATTCATTTTTCTATATGATTGTGTGAAATCAGAATAAGATTTTACCATTAAGAAAACCTTAAAAAGAAAAGAATAATGAACAAAGAAAATACTATGATTCTGTGAATAATATTAATAGATTGAACAAGAAAAATACTATCTGTGCATTCAGTGAAACATTACAAAGATGATTTCTTAGAATTGAAATGTTTCTCAAAGGGATATTACAATTACAAGTAACCTGGTTTTTCTGCCAGCAATATTTATTCATGCTAAATTATTGTCATCACTAATCTTATCATATATAAAGAGTTGTTACTCAATTATCTTTACAAAGAACTATCTTCAAACTCAGATCAATAAATCTACAACAGTAATGTGATTGAGTGAGTTATAAGTTATAACTTATAAGCAGCTAGCATGCATGTCAGACACATCTAAGGGATTCCTTTACAAAATTTGATGCTTTCTTAAAAATCATCACTCTACTACTCTTTCACATTAGACTTTTCCATCCGATGAAGAACGAAGACTATCTTTTTTCAAGGTTGTGGAAGATGTGTTAGGCACAAAGTTTGTGCCTTTAGAAGGAGAAGAAGAAGGAGCTGGTAGCTTCTTAGGAAGCATCTGTTCCCAATAATCCTTAGGAAATCTTGATGATCCTTGTGACACAACCACAAAAGAAAGAAGAATGAAGAACAAAAACTGGTGCCTTAAAAAACATGACATGATGATATGAATAGTGTAAAGAATTAAGATTGTTTCTTCTCAAAGGAAGTGCACAGTGGCTTAAAAAGGATAAGCAGCTTTTGGCAGCTGACAGTTTCAGTAATGTAGGGAGAATGACAACTTGTTTGGTTGGAAAAGGATGTGTAAATGGCAGACAAAGAGGTATTTCATAATTCTAAGCTGTTAAGCTATCCTTGTTGTTGCTCTCATTGTGTAATAAACTAATAGAATCTGGTTGTGCATGTGTGAGGAATTTTTGTTGAATTAAATAATAGTAATCACTTTGACTCCTTATTACTTAAATGCCAATCATAATTAATTCTATATTTGTTTTTTTTGGTTTTCACCACCGGTATCTGGTCCACGGGACCGCTTAATCTGGTTCGGGGGTCAGTTATGCCATCAAGTGGTTCCAGCCTCCTCCCGATCGTAGTTGCAGTGATCGAACTGTGGTCATCCCTACCAAGTCCAGCGCCAATCACCGCTAGACCAACTAACCATTGGTTAATTCTATATGTTTTTTATGTAAGAAACTTTGTTCTAGAGTGTATAAATTAATTAGCATTATGAAAAAGAGTTTTTCAATATTTTTGCATTAGAGTACATGGGATTTTGATTTCCTGCTGTAGAAATGCACACAGTTTCACGCTGTACCAAATCTCAGCTATTAATATTATAAATCGGACGGTTTAGATTAAAGATTCAATTTTTCACTGCAACGCAATATCAGCCGCCGATTTTAAATCAAACGGCCATGATTCGTTGCTGCGTGCTGCAGTTTACTGCACGAAATCCAGTTTCGAGTACATGCTAGCTAGGAGAGGATTGAAAAATTAGTGTTAGATGCTAAACTGAGTTTATTATTTTTTTCCTGAATTTTAATCATGCAAACATGAGGAGAGTGTTCATTTAAAGTGGTTAATGAAAAAAGTTATGTGATTAGAATAAGTGTCCACAAAAAGAAAAGTGTATTTGACACTTTATATGCTGTTTTTCCCGACAACAGTGTATTAAGTAAAGGAAGATAATTGAATCAGTGGTGTCAGTGAAGTATGCATAGTTTATAGCATATCTTTGTTAAGTTAATAGTGATTTAGTGAATGACTTAAAGGCCACGTAGTTATTTAAGGGATATATATATATATATGCATTTAAAATGGTTGCAAAATGTATTTAAAAATGAAAGTGGTGTGTTAGGGTGGTTCAAGTTTGATTAGTGGCTACTAGCTAGCTTCATAGCTCCCTTAATTCTGTTATTTGTTTCTTTGCTTCTGGTTTATCAACATCCAGAAAAAACGGAACATTCTAAGGAAAAACATAACGTATTTTCCAAGTAACTAAAAAAAAATATTAGTAATTGTAAGATGGAGAGACAAATATAATCAGTTAGCCTATATTCCAATATATAAACATCTCTCAGAAAATCATGCAGTATATATTGATATGTGAAAATTCTTTTCTTTCTTCCAGTAGTTTAGTTGCTACACTCACATTTTTAAATACGGAGAAGTTTGAAATTCCAGATTCGAACTCGGGGTCAGTGCAACTACCAACTATTTTACACAGAACATACAAATTAAATTCAATCCTCTAACATGTGAGATTCAGACATCCACTTACCTTTAATAGTTTGGCTTACAGCTAGCTATTTATGTACGGACACAAACACGACACTGACACGTCAATATCGATAATCATTTGAGAAAATGATGTAATTCAATATAATCATAAGTATCGGTGTCGGTGTCGAATACTGACGCATGTCCAACACCGGGACACGCCTAATCCAAGGAGTGTTCGTGCATGATAGCTAGCTATTTAGATGTCTTAAATAATCAAAATTAAAATTATTGATATATCACCCACCTATTATTACCTTTCTTTTTTTAAAATACCATTTTTTGGTCCCCTGCATCTTCACTATTTTATAACTCAAACAGGTTCAACAAGTAGTTTTCTTGAAAATTGCTTCATTATTATGTCTCAATTCTCATCTATGGAATAGTAGCATATACCTAAAGTAAAGAAAGTCCATTATAACACTAGCCCTTTTGAGTGGTTTAATACTCAAATGCCAGTACTACTCTAGTTAAAGATCACAGTGCTAATGTTTAATATTAAGGGCAAACAACCATTTTGATCCTCGAATGTGTAACTCGCTGTTACATTAATCTCTAAATGCATTAAAATTGAAAACAAATCCACAGATGTCTTTTTTATTAGTCATTTTAGTCATCAAATCTGTTTCTAAATAGTCAATTTAGTTCTCGAATGTGTTCTTTGTTGGTCAATTTAGTCCAAAAAATTTAGACAAACGTGGTAGCGAGTTACACTTTCAGGGACCAAAATGTTGGTTTGCCCTAGGTATATGTGTAGATCAAGTCCATACTAGTACATTTTGTAAACAACCAAGTTATTTACATTTAAAATAATAAATAAATATTACATTACATAGGGTTGTACAAGTGAGAGTGACATTCTTCAATAATACAAGCATAGAAAGTGAAGAATAAGAAAAATACACTACACATTCTACCAAAACAATGAATGGGAAAGTGAAGCTGAAGCATCATAAATTAGGCAATGGCTGACACAATAGTTTCAACCTCTGTTGGTCTCCAAAATGTCTTCTGAAGACAAAGTAAACCCTCCCCATTTTTTGCATAACTCGACCGAATATCCCAATGTAGAGATTTTGCCATGTTTTCTATCTCACCAATTATTTCTTCATTGTCTCTTATTATCAAATATCCTTCTGGTCTCAACATTCTATCAACTTCTGCAATCACTGCCACTATATTGCACCTGAATCCATACATAAATAAAATCAGCTAAATAAATCACAAGGATAAGAAGTATCGAGAATAAAGAAATCGGCATACCTTTCTTTAATTGTTGAGAATAAAGAATCAGCATGGAGAAGATCATAAGATCGAGGATAGGTACTAAACGACTCACACCAATCATGATAAATACCGAATAATCCACGCTCATATATTAGAGGCAATGTGTCTGGAGAATCAATTGGAACCACATTCATTACCCAAACATTAAATTTCAACGCTTTAAGTGCCGCGGCAAATCTAAAAACACAAAAGAACGCAAAATTAGTAATAGTTTTGTTAAGGTTGATTAGGGACTAGAAAATATAATGAAGTAGAAAGTACAACTTACCCTCCATAAAGAGCTCTCATGTCCATGACATTTCTTACTGAAGACCAATTGATTCCCATTCCATTCAAATATGAATGTGAAATAACAACTTTCCAATGCTTGTAGTCGGCGGTGAATTCCACCGAAGCATCTCTTCCATTAACGCCGGTCTGAGAGTTTAACCAGTAAGGTGGTTTCTCCAACCTCAGCGGCCATTGCTCCGGCCAGATTGTTCCACGCTCTGATGCACCTAATGGCACTTTGTGCATACAATCTTGTAGTGATACATTCCTAAAGATATGGAAGTGGAAAATAAAAATAAGAGTGACGGAATAATCTCCAAATAAATAAAGCACTATCAACAACATTCATGAATTACATTGAACAAGAAACAAAAAATAGATGTACCAGGCTGCATTTGGATCATCGGATTCACTACACATTGGCGGTTCATTTTTTAGTCTTCTCTCGTAGCATTCATTGTCGGTTGGTTTTCTATATATTGCGGCTGCCACTCCATTCAATTTGTCTTTTGCAATAACCACCAGATCCCAGCACATTGACTTTGTAATTGTACGCATGTCTGCAACATAATGGTTTTGTATAAAAAACAATCCATAAGTTCATCTCTACAGCCTGTTTGGATTGACTAGTAGGAGCTTATCTACTGACATAAGCATTTTTGAGACTGTTTGAGAGAGCTTATGGAAACAACTTATGACATGCCAATAAGGTGTTTGCAGCTTACTTCCATAAGCTCTCCAGTATAGCTTTTATGGCAGCATATAGTTTGTATAACAGTTTTATTTTATCTTTTGTTAACAAATGACTTGTACATATGTAAACACATATGTAATTCATTTATCCAAACAAGGCTATGGTGAAATGAATTTAGGTCTAATGGTTTTACCTTTCCAAATCCCAACATTTTCTGGATCCTTTTGATACACCGGAGTAGCAGACCATACAAAGTAACCACCAGGCCGCAAGACACGGTTCAGCTCTAAGAGTAGTTTGCCACCTGCATTTTACAAATAATATAGTATAACTAAAACGAAACAAACATAAGTGGGAAAAGAAATATATTTGAGGAAAGGAAAATTTAATCAAGATGTCAATTACACCTTCTATGTGCCAAGGGACTCTACAACGAGCACAGTGGAGAAGATCAAAGACAGAACCAGGGAATGGTAATCTTTTGGTGCCCATGACGCCTAAAATTGCAGGAATACCCCTTTCGAGTGCAAATTGAACTTGCGCCTCATGCACATCTTTAGGAGCAAATGACATAGTCAGAACATCTTTTTCAAACAAATAGCCACCAAAGCTCGCTACACCACATCCAACGTCCAATATCACACGACTTCTCTTCCCCCACGCAATATTAGGAAGAGACTGCGTTATTAAACCACCGAAAACAGGAAAATCACGAACATTGTAATTATCTCAAAAATAAAAAACACTTTCTGAATCTTGTTTTCCTATAACTAAGAATCTTGTTCTAAGTTATGTAATTTGTATTGATAAAAAAAATTAAAATCAACTGGCTAAGCAAAATAACATAATTGAACATGAATTGTGGAACATAGAAACCTACTAAAGGCTTACTTTCTGAATGAATTCAATGTAATGAAGAGCACCATGCTTAAATTGAGTTCCACCACCAGGAAAACTAAGGTATTCACCAGAAACTTTGATCCAGTTTTGATGACCCTTAGATTCTACAAGCTTTGTATGAGGAGCATTGTTGTACCATATCTGCAATAGGCACCAAAATATTGAATTTCAATATTTATTTTCAGGCAGTTATTGAATTTCAATAATTCAGTTTGTGTGCTACATACCATTTCCCTGCTTTTGGGCCACCTAATTGGGCTTCTATAGCCCTCCGGAAGAGAGACAAGACAAGTAGAAACTTCATCTGGACAATGCCTCTCTCGATGTTCATAGTGACTTATGCTTGGGAGTTTTCTAATTGCTTTCCAATTGTCAAGACAAGGGATGTATTCGGATCCCGAAGTTGTATTACATAGTTTCCAGTCGTATTTGCTGCTATCATCAATAGAGATTGAAGACTTCTGCGATTCACTTGAAGTTTCTTCTTTTGAAGTTTCATGGCTTTCCACGTTACTATCTCCAGTACTTTGGTTTGTCTCTGAATCCAGATTTTTCTTGATTTCCTCCACCTTAGTCTCACCGAAAGTCTCGTCTTGTTGTGTGACTTCACCGACATTATTTTCTGTCCCTAATTTGCTATCATCTAAGTTCTTGTCAGATTTACTTTCATCCAAAGTTTTCGTCAATCCTCTGAGTTGATTATCATCAATTTGACCATTCGGTGCTCCTATTTCTACAGATTCTGAATGGCTTTCGCTCTGAGGACTTGGGGTTTGGCTATCTCTCCTTGCTGATTCCTCTGGTGGTATATCGCCTAACTTATCTTCAAATTGCCTAGAACCAGTTTGATTAGCTATATTTTTCACCTCATTAATTGTCTCGGGTACCTCCATGACTGAATCCTGAATCGGAACAATGGATGACATTGCAATCCATATACCAACTAAACAAAATGCAACAAACACAGCTATTGGAACTGTTGAACAGTAGCTTGATGAGTTCCTCCCCTCGCCCCCTCGGGAATTCTTCCCCGGCGCCATGCTTCTTAGTTTCTTCTATTTCAAGATAAATACACCTAGAAAGTGGAGTAAATCATTAGTAAATCCATTAAAAAGAAAACAATGTAACTCGGTTAAATGTTGTTGGATTTCAAGTGTGAGTGGTTAAGTTTCACATCGACTATGAATGGGAATAATGTTGGATATATAAGAGAGGTGGTCCATGAAACTAATTCCTTAAGGTTTTGGGTGGAAATATGGCGTCTTCCTCTCTAGTGATCCTGGAGCACTGACCCGTTGTTTCTCTCGACACTCCCCCAGACTCCCCAACAAAAGGTATCAGAGTCGTGGTTTGGCTTGATGCGGGAGAGGGAGTGGATCATGTTATTGGATCAACTATACAATGTGGGGACTCACACAAGTGTGAATGGTTAAGTCTCACATCATCGACTATGAATGGAAAATATATTGGATATATAAGAGTGGCTAAATGTCGATGCTTTTGTCTATTTCTTTTTTAAAATAGATGGCACACAGCAAAAGGTTGCTCTATGCCGGCTGATTGCGGTGGTATTTTCAGAGATAGCAATGCTGCCGATCTCGGTTGTTTTGCTCAAAACTTAAACATATCTACCGCTTTGCATGCAGAGCTCATCAGGGTTATGTATACAATTGAGATAACTTCATAAAAAGGTTAGATCTCTCTGCGGATGCACGGGTCTCTTACTAGTAAGGGTGACAAAAAAAATGTAGACAATAATAAAACCAAAGAAGTACTAGCAATTAAAAGCTTGAAACAAAGAAGGTAATCATGGTCATGAATTAACTACTATTAACTTGTCTTTTTTTCTTTTCTTAGTAAAAAAGAAAAAGTAATAATGAAACATGTACGAATGAGTCAAAAAAAGTAAACTTTATTAAGAAAAATAAACCGAAACGTTCTCCAATAGTCCAAGCAAAACAATTGAAGGAAACCATATGAAGAAATTGAAAAAACAAAGAAACCCAGAAACAGAGATGAAGTTAAGAAGCATAAAGTTTACTCACCTTCATCTGTCATACAACCCAGTAGAGCACATCTGAGAATGAATGAATGAATCAAGGAGAATACTTTGTTGATGTGTGTGCTAGCTAAAAGATCAAGGAGTTTGGGTAAAACACTAAAACATGATGAATCGATGAGAAACAGTTAGTGTGTGTGGGTTGTGTTGTGCTTGAATTGAATATCATTTGTGACAGCAATGGTGCTCTGTAAATTGATGTTTTTCTGTGGGCTTGCTTACAGACAATTAACAATATTAATAATAATACGGTGTAATAAATAAGGGTCTTGTTAACATGTGCATATAGGGCATATGATAAGGTATCTTAATATAGAAATTTAACATTTAATAATACAAGACATTTAATGCTTGAAAAGTTAAAATGCACAAATTTTAAGGCATAATTTTTATTTTTACTACCTTAACATGTGTCATGTATGCACATGTTAATAAATAATAGGATCAATTATTACTCTACATAAAAATATATTCGTGTTAAAAGTCGTGCATTTAACTTTTTAAAAATTATAACAAATCTCTTATAGCTTAAACCCTAGTTTTAAAATTGAATGTTCGACATTATCAACAAAAAAAAATCAAACGCTGGTCCAATCGGGAAATTACAAATTAGCCTGCCAGTGTAGCATTGTTAAATTTTCTTGAGGGAGCACTTGGTAATTATTTACGATCTTAAGTGATTCAAGGATAAATATATGTTGTGCACAGAAAATATATGATTTATACAATAAAAAAAATTAATATCAAATTTTATTTTTTTTATTCTAACAACACTCTTGTGCACATAAGATATATGATTTATACAATAAAACAATTAATATCAAATTTATTTTTTTATTCTTTAACACATGTCTTAAATTTTTTTAGCCACATATATATAATCAAGAGTAATGCTAGGGTCACACCCTCTAACACACTCTTTAGACACACTCCAATAAAAATTAGCCACATCATTCACTTTTTTAATTCATTTACCTGCTAACTGGTTGAACCGGTAAAGAAACAACATTTCCTAAAAAAAATAAAAATAGAAAGGATAAAGAAAAACTTCAACGTTGCAGCACTGTTCGTCCATGGCTACTTCAGATCTGTTTCATGAATTAGTCTCTCGTGGTCGTATTAGACACGTCTTTATGGTTCCATTTTTAATTTTTGTTGGGTTTCATTTTTTCTTTTCTTCCGGATCTAATTCTTTTCCAATGTTGTTACTATTTAACCTGGGTTCATTGAACAATAACATCATCTACAATGACATTCTCTTTTGTTCTGAAAATAGAAACCAGTATAAACATTCTTTTGGTGATTGTTTTAGATTGGAATGGGAATTTGAGAAAGATATTCCAGTAAATGTTGTCAATGGCATTATTTGGAGAAAAACAATTTAGATCTCGAAGTTTCTTTGGCAGAAGTTTGCAAATAATGGTTGTAAATTTGGGTAAAAGAACTTCTTTTAACAAAGGAGAATTTGTCCGAACGTGAGAAAGATAGAGACAGGCATGGTTGAAAGGTTAGGGAAGATGAAAAGTTAAAATTCAAGGATTTATTAAAAATTTTAAAAAAAAAAAACATATATATATAAAATCAATAGTTAAAAGGTGGCAGGTAAATAAATTTAAAAAGTGGATGACATGGCTAGTTTTAATTGGAGTGTGTCTAAAGAGTGTGCTGGAGAGTGTGACCCTAGCATTACTCATGTAATCAAATATTGGAAATAGAAATCTCTTAAAAGGTGAATAAGTTTGGTATTATGTTAGTTATTTAAAAAAACGGAGACCTCTTTCTAATAATATTATTGAACAATATGATAATTTGACAAAATATATATATATATATATATGGGGAGAGATCAAATTACACCGGTGTAACATTTGAGTGATGTTACACCGCTCAATAACGCTTTAATGAAAACAAATTTGGCAAAATCCACCGTTTGATTGAAAGTTTATATCATATAGATCATCCATGTTAAATTTTACAAAAATCTAAAATCGTTTGATATGTCATTGAGATTGATCAATATTAACGGTATTTAATAAAAACGCATAATCCGTTAATTTTGACAAGTCTAAAAAACATGTCAAACGATTTTAGATTTTTATAAAACTTAACATGGATGATCTATAAGATATAAACTTTCAATCCAACGGTGGATTTTGCCAAATTTGTTTTCGTTAAAGCGTTATTGAGCGGTGTAACATCACTCAAATGTTACACCGGTGTAATTTGATCCCTCCCATATATATATGTTGTGTGTGCCTTGAAATCTCTAATGTTTCTAAGTCATAAAAATTGTGTTTATTGATTCTGCCTTTTGCGCTAGCCGCATACCTGTTTCTTTTGTTTCCTGGTTTGCTTCTAAAGGTTGCGCGGGGTGCAGTTCTAAAAGGTTCTTGGCTGCGTGAGGTGCAGGGAGGCTGTCCAGCTGTATTTAAGCTTTTTTCTGACACATGCTTCTAGGAGGGAGGGAGGGAGGGAGGGAGAGAGAGAGAGAGAGAGAGAGAGAGAGAGAGAGAGAGAGAGAGAGAGAGAGAGAGAGAGAGAGAGAGAGAGAGAGAGAGAGTCATTAGGGGGTTGAAGACCTAATGATTTTTCTAAGGTTGAAAAACACATGAGAAACATCTTGGGAGTGAGTTTCATTGTTCATCTTTTTTCTTGAGTAGAGAAAAGTAGAGAAAATGAGCATTTTCTCAGTACCTTTTGTTGAATGAGAAAAGTACAAAAGACCAATTATTTTGGTCTATTTATACATCTAAACTGGGTGAAAAAGTACAAAAGACCAATTATATTTGGTAACAATATTCATTTGGTGGGGCTTACTCTACCTTTATAATTTGGAGATATTTATCCATCGACATCGACTAATGAGATTCACATAAGTATATTTACATGTGGTACTCACAACTAACTTGTTACCAACTTTTATTTAATATACATATAGTTTATTATCATTGGTTGATGGATAAATATCTATAAATTATCAAGACATTAGATTCAAGTAGTTAATGCACTCCCCTAAAACAAATTATTAGGAATAATCCGATTTCAATATCTGATTAGAATAATTTTTAACCAAATTTTACATAACCCGCAATACAACTCTAAATTATCAAACTCCAGCCCAAAGAAATAGAGGTTTAATATAAGGCAAATTCTCCGGTGCAGGAGGCCTTTTTCGCTGCACCGGTACGCAACAATGAAAACCGGCCACGTGGATTTCTTTGATTTTTGTGGTGCGAAAGATTATGGCAAGAAAACAGAACCACGACACTTAAACCTCATCATTAACACTCCAAAAGTAACCATGGTTACTTTGGATTGATTGTATCGAGGCTTTCAAGATTTGTTCATCTTTCAATTTTCCAAGTCACCGTCAATAACAACCACCACCGCCTCCCTCTCCTCTACGATCGCCGGCAGTCTTGAAGCACCGTTAACCGCTCTCCTCCCTACCACTGCACCGTCGTTTTCACATCACTCACTTTCCCTCTTCTCTTTTCTTCTGGTTCGGAACCCTAAACTTTTTCCTCTTCTCTCGCTTTCAATTTTTCTCTCTTCTATTCAAATTAGAACCCTAAATCTCATTTGTCCTCCAACAACAACATCTCGTATTGTAAACTGAGGCTTGCATCGACAGTATCTCTACATCTCTGAGCAGGTAAAAGATTGAATCTTATTTATTAATTTTGTTCTTGTTTAAATTCATCGTGTTATTTTTGTTTTTATTAGAGTTGGTGGTGATTGCAAATTGAGAGTTGGCGAAGTCTAGGGTTGCAGCCAAGAACTAGGAGATTCACCTCATTTTCATATTTTACCTAATACAATTACTCATTGAGTTGGTTTCACTACACTCCTTCCTTTATACTCATCATTTATGCAATCTGTGTTAGTATTTTATAATCATTACTCAAACAAAAAATAGAATTACTCATTGAGTTGGTTCAATGTGAAAATAAGGTATGGCTGCACCAAAGTCATCAGTTTATGGCATTGTAGGCGAGAGGTAAGAGTCGGCAAAGTTTATTTTCATTCATATAACATTGAGCATATCGATATATAGTGCTTATAGTGCTTCCGTTCTGCAGAAACTTTTCACTGTAAGTAAAACTCTATCTCGATAAATCAAAACTCGTTAAAAATGAAGAGATCGGTTTAATTTTATTGAAAATTTTGATCTTCATTGAACTTGCCTAAATGTATAAAGTTCTTTTGGTGGATATAGGAGATAATTTCTACTGGTTTATTCATTCTGCAAAATAAAGCAGTGGTAAAGTTTTAATTTAGGTTCTACGCTTAAAACAGTTTTGTAATGGGGTTGCAACAAGATATATGACATGTTGATTTGGAAAACATGATCAACATCAAAGAGGTGTAGCAAATGGAATTTGCATAACTGCTATGCAGCATGCAAAGTAATTGGCCCTGCAGCAGGTAGTGCAATGTGAGTATCCATTTGGTTTCTTTCTTTAGCTTTATGTGACTTATAAATAAGACTTTCTAAAATGGTTTTCTGTACATGTTCTTCAGTTATGATATATAGATTATTCATTTGTGTCTTTTATGTATTCAAACCTTTCCAACTGCAATGTTAGAATTGTAGAGAGTATATCATATATCATATTGAAGATTATATGCAGAGTTATTATTTTTATCTTGTGCCTAAATGTAGATTAACTTGGTCACAAAATCAGATGGATGCTTCTTTCCTCCCAAGTGTCGTAGTTACAAATGCTACTGCAATTTAAAATATTGTTTCTAGCATAAAGAGTTCTCATCTAGAGCTAAAGCAAAAGAAACTGCAATAAATGAAACACTAACATAAACCTATAAATAAGTAGATAAAGAAATTTAGGAACCGACTCTTATTTGGAAAAATGAACTTCGATTTTATATAAGTAATCTCATGATTTTGATTTTGATATTACGTTTTCAAAGCCAAATGTTTTATTCATCATTTTATTGGTTTATTGTCATATTTGATTGCCTTTTCAGTGGTTGGTTGTTTCTTAAGTCATTATCTCTAATTTTTCCAGTGCTTAAATATTTTCAGAACAAATGAGAAAGGAGGCTAACATTAAAGATAAATATGAAATCTCATGACAAGGGTCAAAGCTTCTAAATGAGCTGCCCCCTCAGTGAGCTGCATTTCAATGTTAATCTTATCATAACAAAGCTTCTAAATGAGCTACCCCCTCAGTGCTTGGTTCACTTGTTTATTAATCTAGCTGAATGTCATTGGCTTGGCAGGCTATGAAGGTTGATTCAACAATAATTCTCATCAATGAAGATGGAAACTAGTGTCAAAACAATTGGTGCTGTTGGATTTTGGCAAGAGAACAATGCTGCTGAACTGAAAAGGCCATTGAAGCTCTTGAAAGTGTTGCATAGTAAATTTAGAAAAGTTCTCAGAATTGACGCTGTTATTCATGTTGTTACATATATAGATTGCTGCAAGAGACCTCTGGATGTATTTATAGTATTATTAATTATTTTATGTCTCATGTTGGGTACAAATTGTAATACCGCCACACACATATTGTAAGAATTTGGACCTATTTTTCTGTATTACTAATATATGCAATTTGATTTCTACTGGTTTTGCAGTATTATTTTCTGGTATGAATATCTTTCCCATGGTTTCTACCGATTATGCAAGGTCACCAACAAAAGTGTTTTTATCTGCCTTTTGTGATTATTAAATCTTCACAGGTTGCTAAATTTAATAAGTGATAGTCCACAATTCCCCCTTAGAGCTGCGCTGCGCATAATAAGTGAAAGGAAATGAAATGGTGATGATTTTGGGGCTGACGTTATGTATGCGTTTGTTCCAGTTTTTTTAGAAAACAAATCTATTTTTTCTTTAAAAAAACTACCTTTATCTTTTTAATAGTATATTTTTTATTTTTTAGAAAATCATACTGTTAAAAAAAATATCGGTGGCTTATGAAGGACGATGAAAAGGCGAGGGTAAGACCAATATACGTTAGGGCAAAGTCTGAAAATGTTAAGAATTGTGAAAAGGTGAGAGTAAAACCTCTATACGTTAATGCAAAACCTGAAGATGTTAATGATGGTGAAAAGGTTAAAGGAATACCTCTATAGGTTAGGGGAAAGCCTCAAGATGTTAATGATGGGTAAAATATGAAAGGAAGACCTCTATAGGTTAAGCGAAAGCCTGAAAATGTTAAGGATGATGGAATGGTGAAAGGAAGACCTTTGTATGTAAGAGGAAAGCCTGAAGATGTTAAGGATGCGTAAAAGGTGAAAGGAAGACCTATATTGGTTAAGGGAAAGCCTAAAGAAGTTAAGGATGGGTAAAAGGTGAAATGAAGACCACTATAGGTTAGGGAAAAGTCTGAAGATGTTAAGGATGAGAAAAAGGTGAAAGGAAGACCTGTGTTGGTTAGGGGAAAGCCTGAAGATGTTAAGGATTGGTAAAAGGTTAAACGAAGACCACTATAGGTTAGGGGAAAGTCTCATCCTTATCATCTTCAGGATTTCCCCTAACCAATAGAGGTCTTCCTTTCACCCTTTACCCATCCTTAACATCTCCATGTTTTCCCCTAACCAAAAGAGGTCTTCCATTAACCTTTTACTCATCCTTAACATCTTCAGGTTTTCCCCTAACTAACATAGGTCTTCCTTTCACTTTTTTCCCATCCTTAAAATTTTCAGACTTTCCCCTAACATATAGAGGTCTTCCTTTCACCTTTTACCCATCCTAAACAACTTCAGGCTTTCCCCTAACCTATAGTGGTCTTCCTTTCACCTTTTACTCATCCTTAACATCTTCAGGCTTTGTCATAACCTATAAAGGTCTTCCTTTCACCTTGTGTCCATCCCTAACATCTTCAAGCTTTGCCCTAACCTATAGAGGTCTTCCTTTCACCTTTTACTCATCCTTAACATCTTCAGGCATTCCCCTAACTAACAAAGGTCTTCCTTTCACCTTTTACCCATCCTTAACACCTTCAGTTATTCCCCTAACCAATAGAGGTCTTCCTTTCGCCTTTTACCCATCCTTAATATCTTCAGGTTTTCCCCTAACCAAGACAGATCTTCTTTTAACCTTTTACCCATCCTTAACATCTCCAGGCTTTCCCTTAACCATCACAGGTATTCCATTCACCTTTTTCCCATCATTAACATCTTCAGGCTTTCCCCTAACCTATAGAGGTATTCCTTTCACCTTTTACCCATCCTTAACATCTTCAGGCATTCCCCTAACAAGTAGAGGTCTTCTTTTCACCTTTTAACCATCCTTAACATCTTCAGGCATGCCCTTAACTTAGAGAGGTCTTCCTTTAACCTTTTACCCATCCTTAACATCTTCAGGCTTTCCCCTAACCTAGAGAGGTCTTCCTTTCACATTTTACTCATCCTTAACATCTTCAGGCATTCCCCTAACAAATAGAGGTCTTCCTTTCGCCTTTTACCCATCCTTAACATCTTCAGGCTTTCCCCTAACCTAGAGAGGTCTTCCTTTCACATTTTACTCATCCTTAACATCTTCAGGCATTCCCCTAACAAATAGAGGTCTTCCTTTCGCCTTTTAACCATCCTTAACATCTTTAGGCTTTCCCCTAACTTAGAGAGGTCTTCCTTTAACCTTTTACCCATCCTTAACATCTTCAGGCTTTCCCCTAACTTAGAGAGGTCTTCCTTTAACCTTTTACCCATCCTTAACATCTTCAGTCTTCCTATCACCTTTTACCCATCCTAAACATCTTCAGGTTTTCCCCTAACCAATAGATGTCTTCCTTTCGCCTTTTACCCATCCTTAATATCTTCAGGCTTTCCCATAACCAAGAGATGTCTTCTTTTAACCTTTTACCCATCCTTAACATCTCTAGTCTTTACCCTAACCAACACAGGTCTTCCATTCACCTTTTTCTCATCCTTAACATCTTCAGGCTTACCCATAACCAACACAGGTCTTTCTTTCACCTTTTTCTCATCATTAACATCTTCAGACTTTCCCCTAACCTATAGTGGTCTTCATTTCACCTTTTACCCATCCTTAACATCTTTAGGCTTTCCCCTAACCAAGAGAGGTCTTATTTTAACCTTTTACCCATCCTTACCATCCCCAGGCTTTCCCCTAACCATCACAGGTATTCCATTCACCTTTTTCCTATCCTTAACATCTTCTGGCTTTCCCCTAACCTATAGAGGTATTCCTTTCACCTTTTACCCATCCTTAACATCTTCAAGCATTCCCATAACAAATAGAGGTGTTTCATTCACCTTTTAACCATCCTTAACATCTTCAGGCTTTACCCTAACTTAGAGAGGTCTTCCTTTAACCTTTTACCCATCCTTGACATCTTCAGGCTTTCCCCTAACCTAGAGAGGTCTTCCTTTCACGTTTTACTCATCCTTAACATCTTCAGGCATTCCCCTAACAAAAAGATGTCTTCCTTTCACCTTTTAACCATCCTTAACATCTTCAGGCTTTCCCTTAACTTAGAGAGGTCTTCCTTTAACCTTTTACCCATCCTTAACATCTTCAGGCTTTCCCCTAACTAACAAAGGTCTTCTTTTCACATTTTACTCATCCTTAACATCTTCAGGCTTTCCCCTAACCTATAGAGGTCTTCCTTTCACCTTTCTCTCATCCTTAACAGCTTCAGACTTTCCCCTAACCTATAGTGGTCTTCATTTCACCTTTTACCCATCCTTAACATCTTTAGGCTTTCCCCTAACCAAGAGAGGTCTTCCTTTTACCCATCCTTAACATCTCTAGGCTTTCCCCTAACCAAGAGAGGTCTTACTTTAACCTTTTACTCATTCTTAACATCTCCAGGCTTTCCCCTAACCAACATAGGTCTTCCTTTCAATTTTTTCCCATCCTTAAAATTTTCAGACATTCCCCTAACCTATAGAGGTCTTCCTTTCACCTTTTACCCATCCTAAACAACTTCAGGCTTTCCCCAAACTTAGAGAGGTCTTCCTTTAAACTTTTACCCATCCTTAACATCTCCAGGCTTTCCCCTAACTTAGAGAGGTCTTTCTTTAACCTTTTACTCATCCTTAACATCTTTAGACTTTCCCCTAACCAAGAGAGGTCTTCTTTTAACCTTTTACCCATCCTTAACATCTTCAGACTTTCCCCTAACCAACACAGGTCTTCCATTCACCTTTTTCCCATCCTTAACATCTTCAGGCTATCCCCTAACCTATACAGGTCTTCCTTTCACCTTTTACTCATCCTTAACATCTTTAGGCATTCTCCTAACAAATAGAGGTCTTCCTTTCACGTTTTAACCATCCTTAACATCTTCAGGCTTTCCCCTAAACTATAGAGGTCTTCCTTTCACCTTTTACTCATCCTTAACATCTTCAGGCATTCCCATAACAAATAGAGGTTTTCCTTTCACCTTTTAACCATCCTTAACATCTTCAGGCTTTCCCCTAACCAACACAGGTATTCCTTTCGCCTTTTTCTCATCATTAACATCTTCAGTTTTTCCTCTAACCTATAGTGGTATTTCTTTTACCTTTTACCCATCCTTAACATCTTCAGGCTTTCCCCTAACTTAGAGAGATCTTCCTTTAACCTTTTACCCATCCTTAACATCTTCTGGCTTTCCCCTAACTTAGAGAGGTATTCCTTTAACCTTTTACTCATCCTTTAAATTTCCAAGCTTTCCCCTAACCAACAAGGGTCTTCCTTTAACCTTTTACCCATCCTTAACATCTTCAGGCTTTCCCCTAACCAACACAGGTATTCCTTTCGCCTTTTTCTCATCATTAACATCTTCAGTTTTTCCTCTAACCTATAGTGGTATTCCTTTTACCTTTTACTCATCCTTAACATCTTCAGGCTTTCCCCTAACCAATAGAGGTCTTCCTTTCGCCTTTTACCCATCCTTAACATCTTCAGGCTTTCCCCTAACCAAAAGAGGTCTTCCTTTCACCTTTTATCTGTCTTTAACATATTCAGGCTTTCTCCTAACCAAGAGAGGTCTTCTTTTAACCTTTTACCCATCCTTAACATCTTTAGGCTTTCCCCTAACCAACACAGGTCTTCAATTCACCTTTTTCTCATCCTTAACATCTTCAGACTTTCCCCTAATCTATAGAGGTCTTCCTTTCACTTTTTACCCATCCATAACAACTTCGGGCTTTCGCCTAACCTATAGTGGTCTTCCTATCACCTTTTACTCATCGTTAACATCTTCATGCCTTGTCATAACCTATAGAGGTATTCCTTTCACCTTGTGCCCATCCCTAACATCTTCAGGCTTTCCCCTAACCTATATAGGTCTTCCTTTCACCTTTTACCCATCCTTAACATCTTCAGGCATTCCCCTAACAAATAGAGGTCTTCCTTTCACCTTTTAACCATCCTTAACATCTTTAGATTTTCCCCTAACTAAGAGAGGTCTTTCTTTAACCTTTTACCCATCCTTAACTTTTGCAGGCTTTCCCCTAACCAACAAAGGTCTTCCTTTCACCTTTTATCCATCCTTAACATTTTAGGCTTTTCCCTAACCAATAGAGGTCTTCCTTTCGTCTTTTACCCCTCCTTAACATCTCTAGGTTTTCCCCTAACCTATAGAGGTCTTCCTTTCACCTTTTATCAATCCTTAATATCTTCAGGCTTTCCCCTAACCTATAGTGGTCTTCATTTCACCCTTTTACTTATCCTTAACATCTCTAGGCTTTGTAATAACCTATAGATGTCTTCCTTTTACCTTTTACCAATCCTTAATATCTTCAGGCTTTCCCCTAATCTATAGAGGTCTTCCTTTCACCTTTTACCCATCCTTAACTTCTTTCGGTTTTCCCCTAACAGGAGAGGCCTTCCTTTCACCTTTTAGTCATCTTTAACATCTTCAGGCTTTCCCCTAACCTATAGAAGTATTCCTTTAACCTTTTACCAATCCTTAACATCTTCAGGCTTTCCTCTAACCAACACATACTTTTCCCTAACCTATAATGGGCTTCCTTTCTCCTTTTACTCATCCTTAACATCTTCAGGCTTTCCCCTAACCAATAGATGTCTTCCTTTCGCCCTTTACCCATCCTTAACATCTTCAGACTTTCCCCTAACCAATAGAGGTCTTCCTTTCACCTTATACCCATCCTTAATATCTTCAGGTTTCCCCCTAACCAATAGAGGTCTTCCTTTCACCCTTTATCCATCCTTAAGATCTTCAGGCTTTTCCACAACCTATGGAGGTATTCCTCTCACCATTTCACCATCCTTAACATGATCAGACTTTGCCCTAACTTAGGTTAATTGAAAAATTGATATATTTGGTTCATAATACACGTGAGATATATTAATATTGACTAGAGGGAATATTTACATAGAAAAATTGGCAATTTTTGAAGGAAAAAAAATGTTTTATTTATTTATTTAGATAAATAATTATTTAATACAATTTATTTTTTTGAAAATACCAAATTTAATCTCCCCCTTCCAAATTTAGGTTTCCCTCTCATTTGTTCTCAAATCTTTTCATGACTTAAAATCCATAGTTTTCCCCTCCCAATTTTGGTTTCGCTCTCATTCACATCACCCAGCACCGTTTCGCTTTTGCTAATTCGTGTCAATTTGGCGTGACTCACTTACCTCCTCGGTTCGGTTTGCTCTCGATTGGGTGCTATTTGATCCCTTTCCCCCAAATGTGCTATTTGGTGCTTATATAAGAAGTGATCTTGTGCCGATGTGAAGCAGCAACTTTTATCCTGGTTGAGGATCCTAGAGAGATCTCAAAGCAAATTTAGGGGGTGGGAAAAAAATGGAACATGTGGATAAAAAATGGTACATACGTGGATAAAAAATGGTACATACTACATAGTATATTCTTTATGTTTGTTTTCTTGTTCTTTATGTTTCATATTTCTTCTTTTCTGTTTTAAGTTTTCCAATTTTCTTTAATTTTTTCTGCAAACTAGATTTTTTTTTATGGAACAACACCGTTTATGATATTGCAGTGTTCTTTGAGGGTGAGTCTCCTTCTTTCATTAATTGCCCAGTTTATGCTTCCAAACTAAAAATGACCAATGTTGGACTGTGTTTCTTCATATAGATTTCATTTTCTTTATTTACTGCTTTCCATCTCACAAAGTATGTCACAGATTTCAGGTTCTAATTGATTTGCAGGTTTAGTCAAAAAAAAAAAAAATTGATTTGCAGGTACTGCAAAGATCTATAAATTTGTATTTAAACTTAAATAAATTGAGGTATTATATTCTATTTTCAATTTGTTTAGTTTTTATATGATATGATTCTTGTACTCTAATTATTCCAATCATTGCAGCTGGCATCATGTGTTGAAGTTGGGCTTCCAGCACTATTTTGATGGTTTTCATCTCTCACGCAAGTATAATGATTTTAAATCCATGATATAATTTTCTTAAACTTAGATTCTAATGCTAAATCTAAACGTGTTTATTGTTTTCTACGATACCGCAGTATCTTCATCGTTATATAAGCACCAAGAAGCCTACATTTGACCGATTCGTAGTTCTATTTTCCATCACAATTGCTTGGTTATTTCAATGGCTGGCAAGGTTCACTATATTTTGTAATTCTTTTTGGAATTATGGACAAGAAACTTATGATTGATTTTTTATGTGTCACTCTTATTTTTATTTTAGGGAGTAGCTTCTTTTTTCAATGGCATGTTTGGTAAGTTTACTTCATATTTTCTTCTCATTAAATTTTCTTTCTCCTCTGTCCTAAATTTTTTTTGCACTATGTATGACTTATGGTTTTAAAACAAGATATGCCACGCCACCAGATTTTTAGAAGTACTTTTGTTTATTTTTTTGTCAAACCTTTTGTTTATGTCTGATTCACATCCAAACAAGTGACCATGTGGATCTTGTTCTCTTAACCTTGTGCCGTGATCGTGACTCGTGAGTCCGTGTTCTGTGAATAATACGGATGTGATAATTCAACTAAGTAAAGAAGAGAATCAAAGTTCAAATTTAAGTGTAAATGTGTAAAGGAAAATGCTGGATTATTGGCAATATCAGATGGTTTTATGATTTTTGTCTCTGTATTTGGTATGCTAGACTAACAATCTCTGCGCAACACCATTTCATAATTTTAGCATATTTTATAATCTGTGTAACTTGATATTCTCTTTGTTACATAAATTTAGTGATATCTCATGCTTCATACTTTCCCTTTGAACCAGGAAAATTTGGAGCATTTTTTGCTTCGATACCTTTGCCAATCATGGCAGCATTATACTGTGTATTCTTCGGCTATGTCATCACATGTTATGATTTTAATGGAGTTGAAACAAGCCAAAGTGAATCTTGGTAATACTATGGATGAACTTGAGGCGATACAATCATCTGTTGAATCTTTAGATTAGAAGAAGAAGGAGAAAGCTTTTCTGGAGAGGACACGAGAAAAGCTAGCATCAAAGTTTGCAACTGTCTCTGCTCAAGAGAAGGTACAAGAGGAAGCAAGATTGAATCCACCATCATCTCACGTGGAATTCACTTTTGATACTCCTGCAAATATGAGGAATTTCAATTGTGATTCTGAGCAGCACAATATAATGAGTGAGACGAATATCTTTCTGGTATTAGGTACTGTGATGAGTAACTGGTGGTGCTGTTGTCGTGTCTGTGGTGGTGTTATTAGGATATTGAAATCTTTGTTTTTGTTTTGATCTTTTGCATTGGTTTTTCCTATTTGTGGGATTTGTCTTTCTTTAGTTTCATTGTATTAGGATTTCACGTGGTGCTCCTTGCTATATTATGCAGGCTTGTAATTTTCACTCCTTATAATTACATCTTGTATAATTTGTCTTTTAAGTAAATAAAAATTGTTTCTAACCAAGTTAATTTGTCTTTTTTTTTGTTAGGCTCTTTCTTTTTAGTGTACTTTTTTGGGTAATTGGGTTGAATATCTTAATTTGCTTGTGACCCTTCTAATATTATTCGAGATAATTACTAACTTAAAAGGTTTTCAAAAAGGATTTTATGTTTGTAAATCAAGACTAAAGTGATGTTAACTATATTTCTTTTATTTTTGTGACCTAAACCAAACCAAAGCAAAGCATATGACAATCAAGGTATCTCAAGTCTTGGTGGTATATTGGATTGATTTTTTATATTTGTTTTGACTTTTGTATTTTCATTGTTCACATATTATTTCTTAAATTTTTATTTAAGTTTGCCTTTAAGTTTAATCCACCCGTGCGAAGCACAGGTTACTCGCTAGTTGTGTTAACATTTGAGACATGGAAAATTCTAATATGGACATATCTTTATTCTAATATGGACATATCTTTATGTTTTGTAATATTGTGGTATACTGATAAGGCACACTATATTATTTCAGTTAGCTAGTTTGTGTATGAGTGCAATTTCAGGTACACTGATATGGTAACAACTGATAAGGTATACTGATAAAGTACACTACACGGAAATGGTCATCAAAGTGGAAGTAAAACCCCGATTGCATAGCTATATATCAGCTTGACAGAATCAATGTCAAGTCAGTTAACTGATCTAGAAAATAACTCGGTGGAACAGATAACCAGCACCAATGCCTAGTTCTTTCATATTCTTTTACATATAAAGTGCTATATATCATTTGCACTTCAGCTGCTACACCAGTACCTAAAGAACCAAAGTTTTGGTAAAAAAAAAAAAGAACTAACGTTAAATATTAAATTCAAGTTGTAATGGCTATATATAAGCAATTCAACCATTTGAAAGTGTTCAATTTCAAATTTCCAGAATAAAGTGGTATCAACCAGTTTTAGATACCATTGGAGAAACAATCTAAATTTTAAGAACATAAGAGGAAGATAAAATGGTACTGCATCTTTGTTTCAAACAAGCATTTTATCAAACTTCTAGAGCACATTAAAAAAAATAGCTTCTATTGAGTTGTAAGGTTAAATACCAGAAAATGAAGTATAAGAAGGGAAACAGAGATTTAAGAAGCCCAATTATACAGAAAATCAGACCAAGATTCATAAAAGTGCAAAAACATTCACACTATCACATGTGACCCTACCTCCTTGTGTTGAAATCAGTAGCAAATTATTTTAATAAAATGAAGCAAATAAAAATAGATATTTAGGCCATTTGGTAGCCTAAACTCTTTCTATTTATTCTTCTATGGACAAGTCCATCATTCATCTCACGTGCACCTATCTACTACATGATTACTATGTTCGGTATTCTACTACAACAAGAAATCGCAATGGAATAATACACTTTCGGACCTTACAAGTTACAACATTCATCTTTGGACTGTGTGTGCATTGATTGAAATCTCATGTTATGTTATAAAAGGCAGCAGATAGCAAGAACGAGATATACTAAAAACTATAGAGCATTGACACTCATATCGAATAGACACGTGTTGGCATCGTCACTGGACATGAAACCAACACATGTTATTACATTCAATGACTTCCATTTGTCTTAAATTTTTATTACTTTCTAGTGTCCAGGTCATCTCAAGTGTTTATGTTAGTGCTTCATAGGTAAGAAGTAACATGAACATAATAGTGGTTGAGTCAAAAATACTAACATCAAGCATATGATAAAAGGAAGGGAATTCTAGAACTAGAATCAGAAATCCCATTTCCATCCAAGTTTATTTTGACCGATATATTGGTTTCTTTGTTGACCCTTTTCACCTCTCTTCAATTCTAGCACCTGAAAATGATCAAGGAAATATTCAAATTCATTGGAAAATCCAAAATCCTGGTACATTGAAAAAATTGCCACACCATCAGAATGCGCCGATCACTCTCCTTGATACCCACTATTATTGTCATTCATCTTCATCGCTCCGCCTCCTTCTTCATCTTCTTCTTCCTCGCTCCGCCTCCTTCTTCATCTTCTTCCTCGCTCCGCCTCCTTGATATTCAAACTGTTAATAACACATAACCATAAGGCATAAATTATTCTGATTATAACCACTATCAATTTCATATTTCTGCATATTGGAGATAGATAACAATAACTCAAAATTAAGAAATTATCAGCTAAAAAAAGTCAGCAACAAAATTAATCCCTTTTAAATAATCAGATTATACAAATTCAATGGATTAAACAGATAATCATAACCAGCACAAATAACAATGTATAATAAAATTGAAGTACCATTATGGAGTGGGAAAGGAAATTCAATCCAACACTCAAGCCGTTTAGAACTTTCGTTCAGGAAAGGAACAACATCATCAAAAAGCCATGAAACGAACAAAATTGAAAGGAGTTGAAAATCGACTTTAAATACAAATGTCCACAAAATATGTTACTATATTCATTGTCCCTGGTCTATAGCCACTATCCCACTACCCAAGTCCATGCTCTCAGACCACAAAACAAAGTCATCAAGAAGCCATCAAAATCAAAGTTCATAAACATTACACAAACTGGTTTGACAATTATAACCCACACCAGTTTAAAAACAACACAAATAGGAGTTTATAAATCTTGTTAAACATCTGGAAACAAAAGCAGAAAATAATAAACATTGTATATAAGCACAAAATAAGTAAGAAATCAAACAAAAGCTAGCACACAAATCAGTAACAAAAAACAAATTGGGTAAAATATGAAAATGGGGTGAGTCTCCTAGTTCTTGGCTGCAACCCAAGACTTCACCAACTCTCAATTTGCAATCCCAACCAACACTAATAAAAACAAAAATCAAAATGAGTAAGAAAATAACACAATGAATTTAAACAACTAATATAATAAAATAAAAAATCAATCTTTTACCTGCTCAGAGGTGTAGAGACGTTGTTGTTGTTGGAGGACAAATGAGATTTAGGGTTCTAATTTAAATAGAATAGAAAAAGAGTGAAAGCGAGAGAAGAGGGAAAAGTTTAGGGTTCTAAACTGGAAGAAAAGAGAAGAGGGAAAGCGAGTGATTTGAGTCACGGTGTGAAAACGAGGGTGGAGGGAGATAGACGGTGCGATAGTAGGGAGGAGAACAGTTGGCGGCGCAGTCGTACGGAGGAGAGCGGTTGTGGTGCTTTCGAGATTGTCGGTGGTTGGAAGATGAAGAGATGAAGAGATGATTTTGTTCCGATTAGATTGAAAGATGAACAAATATCTTCTGTAAAAAAAAATTTAATAGATAACTAAATACAAACCATGGTTACTTTTGGATATTAATTAACTTAGCTTTAAATGATTAAACATAAACTGAGTACAATTAAAGATGCTAAGCAACTACAAAGCTGGGCCACGAATGATTTTGTGCGAAATTTGCTTGAGCTGACGTGTCAAATTTCTATTGGATCCGTGACTACTGCACCGGTGCAGCTGAAAATTGTGCTGCACAGAAGTGCTCACCTTAATATAATACTAAAAAAAATCAAATGGAGTTTGAGTTGAAAAACAATATATAAAGGTTGGAGCGGGTCGGATTGATTCAGAATCCGAACAGCCGATCCAAGTAAAGCCACGTCATTACATTATCTTATCAAAAATTTGAGCTGTTTGATGCTGGCGTGGCACACCACAAGATTCAATTGCAATCAATCAACAATGCATTGTGTTTGTGTTTGTGTGTGTGTGCATTTTCTATTTTCTATTTTCTACTACCCAAAAAGAAAGAAAAAGAAAATGTGTGGAAGAAATTGATTGACAGTGATTTTGTAGTGTTGTGGTTTCTGAATCTCTAACCACACAACCTCAGAACTCTATTTTTCCACATCACTTTTTTCATTCATTCTCAAAACAACAAACAAAGAAGAAAATGGTGGTGGTAGCCTTTGAAACATGAAGAGAAGTGTATTATTATGCATCTTCAATGGCATCATCATGTCATAATGCATTTTCATTTTCACCAACTAGATTATTCTCCACTACCATGTTAAAACATCTCCCATCTTTCAGATGCTCCTCCTCCATCACTACTACTAATTCTACACCTTCCTACAATTCCCTTGTTTCTGAGGTTTCTTTTTATTCTTATTCTTATGCATTCAATCTTAATTGCTAAAATCTTTGCTATTTTGTTTCTAGTGCTTCTTGAATTGTTCATGTACATCTTTGGATATGGTAGATTTATCCATTTTCTTTTCTTAGAGGTTTAGATCCTATCTGTGATGATTTTCTTTGTACTACATTGACTTCTTCTAGTTAGCATACTCCCAGGTCTTAAGTCAGTACCTCCAGACGAATCCAAGTGGGTTAACTTGTATTTAAATATTAGAGTCCAGATCACAACATTATCCATAAATCATACTGCGGGGGGCGATGCAACCATGGCCGCCCCCCGCAACAAATGTTTTGGCCTGCCTGTCCCAAGGGCAAACCTCTCTCGCTGCAATCAATCGACCCTGTCCACGTATCAGCAACTATGAGTCATACTCTATGGAACTCAACTTCCAAACACCTAGCATAGTGTTTTGACCATCTTAATAGTTAATGTAGGAAGTTGCAATCCTTAACCCATAGCATTGTGTTTTTGAATTCCTATTTAGTATTTACTCATATGTGAATGTGTAGAATGAATTAGGCTTTCTTTTGTTGGTTTGTTGTAATTGCATTCATTGACTTTTGCTGCATTATAGTATCACTAAATTAGGGATAAACAGCATACCGTGCTTGATTGGCTTCTAGCATCCAGTTCTAATTTACAAAATTAAGATTTCTTTCATGCTCGAAACCAATGTGTGCTGTAATTCCTTTCAAATTTATAAAATTCAGCAGCACCATGAGATAATTCCTTTCAAATGAAGATCTGTCCATAGAAATATGATTTCTCATAGTAGTGTGCTGTAAGTATCACTTATATTCATTTTACAAGATTACCTTTTTTTGTTTCTTAGACTGTTAGGCTATTGGGTCCTCCAACAAAATTTGAAGCTTCAAAACTCAAGGTTGTTCTACTGGAAGATCCGATAAACAGATATGCAAGTATTCTTCCTAGAACCTACATTCTTTCTCACTGTGACTTAACGGCAAATCTGACTTTAGCTGTTTCCAATGTGATCAAACTAGAGCAGGTTTGTGTCTTTAACTTTTGCTGGACTTGGTGTGGAAATTAAATTAATGCATATTTTGATACTAGGGTGCCCTTAAGGTGTTCATTAGTAGAATCCGTTGCACGAAAATATAAGTTCTCTTTTAATTAACACATATTTGATGTCTTCCATTCCTTGTCTGAAATGGCAGTTGCGAGGGTGGTACGAGAAAGACGATGTTGTAGCTGAATGGAAGAAAGTGAAAAATGAAATGTGCCTACATGTTCATTGCTTTGTCAGTGGTCCTAATTCCTTCCTGGATCTAGCTGCTGAATTTAGATATCACATATTCTCCAAGGAAATGCCTTTGGTATGTTTGCATTCAATTTATATTATCCCCTTAATGCACCCTATTCTAGTATTCTTATCAAAACAGAAATAATGTGAAAATTAGGACTGGTCTAAGAGGTACACCCTTGGACTCAAGTATAAGCAAAAATAATCATACACACATTAATTAAAAATGTTAGTTAACTTCATTTAATTTTCTCGTTGTAAGAAAAAATTATCATATTCTACAAACGGCCTTTTTTCTTCGTTTGACATTAAATATGAAGTTAGTCGCAAATTTGCTTATATTTGAGTCTAGAGGGAGTATTCTATGTGGAATCTTCTCAAAAATTGCATATGGGTCCCCAATTAGTGAAATGTTCCTCGCTATAGCTTGACATTGCTCACAATGAACATATAAGCTTACAAAGAAGATTCCCCATAAAAAATGTGTAATGTATAGTCTTGAACCCAATTAAGTACTAAAAAACGGGTTGCTGCATTGAGGATGCTCTTAGTCGTGAATTTTGTAGAAGGTTTTGTTTTCTCAAGAGCATACCTAAATCATTGTTTAAAATTCTAAGCTTATTTTGTTGGTATATTACTTGCTTGCAAGGATAAATCTCTCACTTTTTCTGTGTTCTTGTCCAAAAAAAAAATGTGACAGTACTAATACTATGCCTTAATGTATTATGACACATGGTTGGATTCTTGTCTTGAGCATTCCAGGTACTCAAAGCAATTCAATGTGGAGATTCTGTACTTTTCCATGATAATCCAGAATTGCTGGATTCTACAGTTCGAGTATATTTTCATTCTAGCTCAAAAAAATACAACAGAATGGAATGTTGGGGACCTTTAAAGGATGCCATGGAGGTAATAACTCTCTCTTCCATATCTCTTATTGTTTAAGGTTATACAGTACATACAGATTAGTAAATACAATCACATTTTACGACCATGTCCCTTTTTATGCAAATATGGTTCGAAAGTATAAATATTTTAGTACAACATCATTGATTTCTAAAACATCTGAAGTTTTGAGATATACTTCATCTGATCTCAAATATAAGCAACAGAAAACCAATTTTGACAGTCTTGTATTGTTTACCTTCGCCTTTCTGTTTCTTCTTTTCTGATTAAGTTTCTTCTGTTTAAGGGAAAACGCGCGGATCAGTTACAAGGGTTGATAAACAGAGATCGTCCTCCGGAAAAGTGGAGAAGCCCAATGTCCATCTTCCAAGCTCTTTTTGCTTTTCTTCTTTGAAATGTATTATTGGTGACTTGGTTGATTTGTTTATATCCCAATTTTTTTCCACAACTCAGAACTTTGGGTGGTTTAGACAAAGCAAAAGTCAGCTTGCAAGAATGAACTTGTCTGTAAGAGGAAAATGTAAAATTGCACAAAAGCATTTTTTCTTGTGCACTAGAAGGAATTTGCTTATTATGAACTATGTAATTATTAAGTAATTGTTAACAGATTGAATCCCACTCAAAGATGAGTTATCAAATTTAATCCTTAATTTGGGTTTTTTTAGTCTTATTTTCTATGATCAATTTTGTTCTAAATATATGATTCTCCAATGAAATCTAAAAGAATTTAGGATGAAACATTTTGATTAAGTAATAAGGTAAATATATGTTTATTCATTGGAGTGTCAGCCGATTTTTCTCCATACGCATGAGGCATGAATCGAACTCATAACCACATGCTTAAGGAGAGTAAGACCCTTACCACTTGAACCAATCAATTCATTGTTAGTTAACTGCGGAGTTCTGATGAGATCCGGTACATTAGTGCCGGTATGATCGCAACTATGCCACTTTTCAATTTAATCTCCAATGCAAAACACTTCCAACTTCCATTTGGCATATAGAGCTAGTTTGTTACCGTTTCTCTCGTAAAAAACTCACTTTTATAAGTTTTCATTAGTTCGCTATAGATTTTGATAAATGAATAAAAAAGTCGGTCTTAAATAAACAAAAATTAAAAATCACTTCCTATGAGAAATTGTTTTGAGTAGTTTATCTTAAATTTTTCTTTTTGATAACTGATTTTTATAAATAAAAAATGTAATTTTTGTATGATAAACAAACATAAAATAGTTTGTTGCATTTTTTTTAAAAATAAATAAATTATTGAATATCATAATATATTTTTATAATACTATATATAACAAACAGACGATGATATAATCAATCATTGTGTGCCCCCTTTGAGCTTAACTCAATTGGTAGAGATATCACATGCAAAAGTCAGAGTTCGAATCCGGACACTCCATTTATTCACCTTTAAGGTGGATTTTCTAACCACTAGACTATTAGTCAAAAAAAATAAAAATCAATCACCGTGCATAATTTCATTGTACCCCCATTTATGGGAACGTTCTTGAAGTTGTTGAGATTATAAGCTAATCAAAGCATCAAACACTCACTCTAATGCACCACCAATAAATTAAGTTAGTACGAAAAATAGTTAGGTTTGCATGAACCTAGCAATATTGTCGTCAGCTAACTGCAAAAATAGTAAGAGATGATGGCACAAACACACGAAGGTTCCTACTCTAACTTTATATACTTCACTCACACATATTATTTTCCTATATAAATGAATGATTAATATAATGCAATACAACTACTCATCATATAACTAATTCTCTTCTCTCATCAAATCAAGCAATAAACTCGTTTGATTTGGATCATTCATGGAAAAGAAAACGGGAAGGGAAATGGTGCACCCAAATAAGTCAGCAGCAGAGAAGAACTTGAGAAAATTTAGCTCATTTCCTCCTGTTAGAGGCAGCATCAAGAGGAGAATGTTCATGACCATGTTTGGAAGATTAAAGTGGAGCTTAGGCCACCCTATCCTGTTCAGAACTTAGGCATCCTCCATTCAACATATATGAATTGTAATCAAGTAATAACCATGCATATATATATGGTGTTATCTATATGAAAAATAATAATAGTGTGGTAATTAGTAAATTTAATTACCTTCTTTGTCAGTCTTATCATAACGGAGTATGTAATATCGCCGTTACTTATTATAAATAAAGTTATGAATTGTCAAAAATAAATAAATTTATGATTTACTTTTAATATATTTTGAATTAGATTAGAAGTAAAATATCATCACGTATTTATCCAAAAAAAAAAAATACCAAGCGAACTTATTTGTACCAAGCGGTGAGGCAACTCAGAATTTCTTTTCATCGTTAATGAAATTATTCTTGTTATGTTATCATGTGTGAACTTTGAAGTTAAGTTTATTAGGAGACAAGTGAATTTGATTGCTCACACTTTAGCTAGGGCGGCCAATTCTTGAACTAGTTTCCATAGATTTGATATTATTCCTTCATGTATTGAACTTTTGATAATTAATGAAATGCATGAAGTTTGTTTGGTTAAAAAAAAAATACCACCCTGTGTATGCTTTTTATTTTATGTGCAGTGTTTGTTTTAACTTCAAGTCCACATGTTCGAAGAGTGTGAATGTTGTTTATAAACTATTCTTAGTTTCCATTCATGAGCAACGTGAGACTTTTTTTGTGTGCCAAAATAGTAGTCTCCCATCGAAGCCAATGTTCCGACCTCGAGTTCGCAACATTGTTGGTATTGTATACTTTAGACCTCGTTAAGTTGAGGAGTATGATTGTTGTTTATAAATTACCTTTAACTTAACACGGCATATTGTTAATTATAGCTTTTGTCACCTTCATATATCGTATCTATTATTGTTGAGTGCCTGCAATGAGAAAGACGGTGTATTTTTTGTCTCTACTCTTATGTTAAAGTGTAAACTGGGAGTCTGGGACACTAAAGCAGACAGAGAAGTTTCCATGTTTAGTTGCGCGTGATTATGGTGCAAGGTAGCTCCATTCTCTCTAGGGCATAATTGGGTTAGCTTGAAAAATAATGCACTTGAATGTTACAGGAATTAGAATTGAGGATAAGACAATGAGATGCATGGGATGAACTTCATATTGTCCGGAGGTAGCAAGCAACCTAGATCATAGCTTCTTCCGTGATTACATCATTCTGAGTGAGAATGTAGAACAGCATAATCTTGGTCTGCAAATCTTGGGTTGAAAGATGCAACTGGTTATCTTCCATTAATCACTGACCGACAGTTGAGCCGCTTGCTACTCTTCGGCAAGAACAGCCATTCTAATTGGCTGATCAACACATTGGTCTAAGAAGCTGGACCATGGAGCTATGCAAGAGCTTCAAATTTCCCATGAATAATCATTCACTCCTTGTTTTGCAACCAGATTATTTGAATAAATCTCTGGCGCTTAAAAGAGATCTGACATTATTGAAAACACGAGTCAATGAAATTAATATGAACCATATACATATGGGTATATGCAATATATCTAACAGCATTTTAATCGAGAACTAAGTACACACATGGACATGTCCAAAGGTTTTCTAAACACAACCACAAAATGGACTCCTCAAGCTAAACCAGATGAACATTCATAATTCATAAACTCCACCAACATAAGCAATGGGGACAAGATATTTATCTCAATACGACCTATTATTGGGTTTGGAAGATGAAGAGGTTTTCGATTTTGCAAAATCGACCAGATCTTTGAAAAGGGCATCTTCTGGTTTCTGTTCTTTGGTTGGGGTGGATGAATTCAGAGAGAGATTTTGAGTTTGTCCCACCAAGCTGTCAGAAGACGAACTCGACCCATTACTTGAATGCGATGAAACTTTTTGGTCAAAAAACTGCTGTCTCTGATTATACTTTGAAGGGGGGGGTGGAATAACAACAGGAGCTTGTGTATCCCAAGGAGCTGGAGGCAGCTGTTCTGAAGACTTCATGGGAGATGGCTCATCATATATAGGCTGCTTGTCAAAAACTGGTGATGGGGTGGTAGTGGCATGAGGATAGGTTGAGGACTCTGTTGGAATAGTTGATGGGGCCGGATTAGGGCTAGAATGAATAGGAGCTGCATATGAAGTTGGTTCTGAGTTTCCAAAGGATCCTTCTGCCTTGTATGCATCACCACTAAGATAGTCAACCACGCCAGTGCCAGAGTAGACTGGCTTCTTTGATGCTGGTGGGGGAGGAATAAATGAGTTTACCCTCACTGGCTCTGGTTTCCGATTCTGTGCATGAGCATCTCGAGATGACCTGAAATTGAAGTATTTAAATCATTAGAACTATGAATCTAAGAAGAAAGAGAAAAAGACAATAAGAGGGAAGGGGAGGGGATCACGGGAATAGAAGTTTTTATTTTTATGGTTACAGGGGAATAATGGACATATAAACAATGAAGAGTATCAACTAGAGAGAAAATATATGCCAGCTATTGACAGAAAACCTATTTATATCCAAAATATATGTTTGCCCACTGCCCACTAAGAAAGATGAAGTAACTATCAACAGGATTTAACATAAAACAAGAACTTTTGGGGTTCACCTATGGGCTAATTGACCAAAATCATCGTCCGAGTCATCATCTTCATGGTTTACATTAACAAGCGGCAGAACTGGAGTTTCTACTTCTCTTGCACCTGAATTAGCAGTTCCTTTCGCAATATCGTCGTGTTGACGGAGTACTCGCTGAAGGCTGTCATTCAATGCCAGTCCCTGACCTAAAAGGTCCTCGTCCCTAAAATAAAGCAACCCAAGTAACCATTACTATTGTTCTTAATTACACAAAGAATATAGTTTAGTCATTATAAAACTTACACAGTATTGTTCACAAGAAGCATGACACGTTTCTGGTAAGAACGGCACTGGTCAACAAGATCAACAATCACTTCCTCCTTCACGCCCTGACATATTTTGTCCAGAATATTAAGAAACAACAACTTGAAGCAATATTGAATATCAAAGAAAACTAAATCATCAAGTTTGTATTCGGCATGTGCATATATTTATGTCTCTGGACACTACTACATACCCCATCTGATAATAAGGGAAAGATTGAAGGAACATAATTTTATTAGAGGATCTGGTATTAAGGGAAAGATTGGAGGAACATAACTTTATTAGAGAACTCCTTTGTATACAACACTCTGCAGATTCGACAGCGCTAACCTCTCGTACGTCCTAGCAAATTACGAGTTACTCACTGATTCCTTAATACCTAAATATAGACATCATCTCCTAACTCCTTTACTAACTAACTAACACTTAAACAAACAAACTAAAGGCATATCTATCTATTAAGAAACTTAAAGGAATCTCACCAAAAAGACACATTTCAGCAGGGCCAGCATTGAAAAAATGCATATTTTTTAAATTCTTAACTAGAATTTTCCAATCTCACAATGACAGCTTACTTTAATTTTGCTAAAATGGGATAAATCCCAGATCCAAAATTCCATAATGCAACACATCAACTAGCAGAACATGAAAATATGGATGCCAAAATATAGCAACTTTAAAGTTCAAACATATATTTCCCTTAACAAGAAAAACTAAACAGAGGTAACAGATTGAACAGAAATCGAGCAATAATGAAAACATAATATCACCTCGGGGTCTTTCGGATTCAAGGCACTGAGCATTTCTGTCAAAACATCGGCTAACCCTTGAGCATTTTTAATCTCTAGTACACTGATGATAAACAAAATTAGTAAGAGAGAGAGAGAGATAAAGTAAAACTAGTGGATTCTTTTTATAAAGGAATAACTTTGCCAGAAAGAAGAGTACAAAAAACAAACTGGAAAAAAAAAAGGACAGCATTAGCTCGAAGGAGTTTCAAAATTCTTGTGCAGATTTAGGTCCCCCAAAATTTATTTCAACACTTGCATATCTTAAACCTTGGCCCAACACCATGGGAAATTTAGACACCAAAATGCACCAGACCAATAGTGGGATGAACCTGGCCATTATGACTTATGAGGGATGAGCCTTTAAGGTTGCTAATGCAGAACTTAAATATCCTAATTGTTCCACCCATTAACAAAAACAAAAGGCAACAACCACCATCACATGCCTAAGGAATTAATATGGTGAACATATTTCTGGTTTGATCCCTACTTTGAATTGATTAAAAAAACCTTTGCTCCAAAATACTATTCTACCATTAAACAGGAGAAATATCCTATGGCAGACGCTCCCATATATGGACTAAATGAAACATGGACATCATAATCAATCTTAAATACTCTGTTAATTTCTTGCACAATGTATCTTGTACAATAACACTATTTCCCCACACAATAAACACAAGAATTAGAACACTAAGTGTATGATGGAGTTCAAAAAGCACCTAAGGTCAGATGCATCTGACTGAAGAGAAGCCTGAATAGCAGCATCATCAAATTCTACAGCAGAATGAACAATTGGCTGAGTTTGAGGAGGTGTGAAGAATGGTACACTATTTTCTTCTCTTGGTGGAAATTCAACTCCAGCAGACTGTTAATCCAAAAAGCAACAGCTCAATTAGATGTTAGTTTTGAGAAGTAAAATTTTAATATATTGTGTTTGACTATGAGGTGAAGGTTCAATTATTGTTTGCCAAAAACTCAACAATGCAAGTACACACAGTTGTTATGTAGCTTGTACAACAATGTAATTATTAACCAGCAAAAATACCGGATGGGCAGAAATAGAAAAATGCACAACGATGACCACAGACTAAGTTAGTCAGCCATGGATAAATGCACAAAGAGAAAAATTTGCTCCAGATGGGCAGAAAGTATTAGCATGTGTGTGTCGGTGTGTGTGTGTGTGTGTGTGTGTGTGTGTGTGGGTGTGGGTGTGTGTGTGTGTGTGTGTGTGTGTGTGTGAGAGAGAGAGAGAGAGAGAGAGAGAGAGAGAGAGAGAGAGAGATGTTAGTGCTTTGTAAGTTGTAAAGTAATCTTAGAAAAGAAACTAAAATCTAGATGTGCTCGAGCTATTCACCTTTAGTTCATTATATGCTGCATAGTATTGGGGGAAAACTCCACTTGGGCCTCCAAAAGCTTCTTGCCATGCATCAATTAAAATCAGTATCTTTTCCCTCACACTTAAGTCAGGCTGTAAAATTAGATTAAAATAATGCAGCAATGATTAAGAAATTCTTCCACTTCCAGAATACAGTTGCAGAAGGGCATTGGTGATAGATAAATAAATATCCAGTGTCGAAAATCAATAAATACCTTCTTCTTCACTATCTTAACCATTTCATGCAATATATCACGCTCAATGATCTGCTGAAATACACTTTCACCACAGTTTTTACTAAGGGTCTCCAGTACCTACATCAAATACAAAGTGCACATGTCAGGTAACCACTGCTTTTCATTACCTCCACAACATATATTTCCAAATGCACCTAATATCTTTTAACCACGAGGATTTTCAAATAACTTACATGTGATAATATAGAAATAATAACACATAATTTAATCCATGAGTAATGCTAGTAATACACCCTTTATTATTGGTTTGTTCTCTAAAAAATCATATTAGTTGTCTCGTAAAATTATCATTTTTTAAAGAGTGTGTTAGTTGACTTTGTAGAGAATGGATCAATAATGTGTGTTAAAGAGTATGTGTTGCTATTATTTCTCTTTAACTCATAATAATATCCAAGTAGATGAAATAATCAATAATTATCCAAGAATAGAAGAATATAACACTGACAAAAAGAGCCAGCAGCTGTGTTTTGGGATTTTTACTGCCCAAACGCTTCTTAAGTATCTTCAATGCATCCTTTGCTTGCCTGCAAACATAATTAGGTCAGCAGAGAAGATCAGAAAATTTGATAATATGAATATGAATACCGATGAGATAAATCAGAACACAGATAAATTACATCAATAAAATACTTGAGATCCAAAACTTCAAAGCAAGAACAAATTCAAAAATGGCTTTGTAAGTTTGTTTTATTTCTAGTCCTCCTATTTTCATAAAATGTTGGTTTAGTCCTACTATTTAGTATTTATGAATGCAACAATATTATGTCCATAGTATTAAAATTGATAGAACCAAATTCCTCATCAACTGCTGACGTTATTCTATTTGTATTCAAGTGACGTTGTTGTTTGTTGAATATGATACAACTACAAGTACAACAATCGAAGTCTTTTTCCAATAGGTGGAGTTGGTTGCATTGATTAAACACATCTTTTTCAAAGCCTTTGGCTTGACCCTTTTTCAATCTCCCTCTATCTAACTATTGGATTGCTCTCCACCTCATCTACCCTCCTAACCCATACTCCTATGTGTCTTCTCAGCACATATCCAAATCAAAGAAGATGAGTATTCTCTAAATGTCTTACGTTAATAGTGGTCCCATCAAATCGCCCACCTTTTGAAGAATGTTAACAAAGCCCCTATGGCCTGGGAAAACGGTATTATGATACTCCTTAAATGGGAAAGAAAGGGGATATCGACGGTAGAGATCGCTATTTTATTCACAAATAGTTCAGTCCTTAACATAACTAGCTTCTAAGTTAAGAAAACAATAAATGATGTACAGATACACATTTAAAGGATCATTCCGTCAAATATGACAGCCCAAGCAATAAACTATTTAAACAATCTAAGCAACCGAGAACTCTTTTATCGCAATGCCAAAGTGTAAAGTGACAGAAAATCAGAAACGCAAGTAAGCAGAACAATACCTCGGGTCCAAGTTAATTATATCACACAATTCTATGTTGATTGCCCAATCTGGTCCAATGAGCAAGTCACTAGTTGCTCTCTCAGCACACGCAGCAGCATTATTAGCCATGTCTCTAGGCCTCCAATGAGTCAAATCCTTTAGTATCAACCTTCTACAAATCCAAACCAAAAATAAAAAAATCAAAAAAATTAATCACAAAATCCTATGTTATCAATCTCAGATAGCGGCGCTGGCCACGTGGAAAACCCAAAAAATGGAGCTGTGGCGCCGAATACGTCTAATATATACTAATAAACACATAACATAGTTGCTGAATACTAAAATAAAAAAATCCACTCATAAACATCATAATTCATAAAGCAATATAGTACATCCTTTCAATTTTCATCGGCGTGCCTCGTACCAAAATAACCAAAATAAAAACATTTAATCTGATCAGTAATCTAGAATTTAAAATACAAAAATCAACAGAATCAATCAATTGAATAAACAGCATAATAAGAATTAACACTACAAAAAGTCGTTGATTCTACTACTAGCTGATCGAAATCATGCTTTATGATAACAATTGAAGAAAACTAAATAAAAATAAGAATCCAGAAATGTTGACATAAACCCCTAACTAGAAGAAAGAGGAAAGTAAAAATATAAATATAAAACAGTGAATGGTTGAAAAATGATCGTGATGAATAATAGATCGAATTGAAATGATCGATGAGAGAGTAAGTAACCTAAAACCACTGTATAATCATAGATAAGAACGATCGATGATAGAATTATGAATCAGAAGGGAACGAAGAGAAGAGAAGAGAAGAGGTTAATTTACCTTTGGTGTGAAAATAGAAGAATAAGATGAAGATGAAGAAGAATTTAGAATCAGAATTAAGAAGCGATTTTGGATTGAAGATGTGTATAGAGAAAGAGAGTGAGATTGAGAATTAGAAGAGAAGGAAGGAGAATATGAAGAAATGAGATTGAAGACCGACTACTACTACTTTTTTGTTTCTGCTTCTGGAAACATTAGCTTTTTTCTTGCAATCCCCCCTTCCCCTTTTTATTTATTTTTTTCCAATCACTACCCGTCAATTTTTGCTCACTTTTTAATATTTTTCCGCCTAAACTATACTTTATCTCTTTTATTTCCTTAAACAATAAAAAATATAAAACAAAAAATAATATTCCCTCTTGCCTTAAAATATAAAAAACAAAACACTTTTTAGATTGATTGAGAAAAAAAAATTTGTTTTGGCTTATTTAGAAAAATAGTCCCTTAAAGACATTTTTGGTTTTAGATTGATCCCTTAAAAAAAATCTGAATAGGTCCATTAAAGAAAAAAAAGGTCTGAATAGGTCTCTAAAGACATCTCCGTTAATCAGTTTGGTCCCTAAAAAAAGGTCTGAATAGGACCAAAATGATTAACGGAAATGTCTTTAAGGGACCTATTCGGATTTTTTTTAAGGGACTTATTCAGACCTTTTTTTTAAAGGACCAATGTGAAACCAAAAATGTATTTTAAGGGACATTTTATTAATTAAATCTTTTGTTTTTTAGTTTATGGTTACATACCAAATACATCCACTTTTTAAAGAATCTAAAAAGTATTTTGTTTTTTTTTTTAAAAAAAAATAATATTTTATTTTTTATATTTAAAATTGGGGGAGTACTAAACATTTTGTAAAATAAAAAAAATAAAAAATATTAGTATTTTGAGACTTGAATTATAGGTAAGAAGCATTAGTTTTTTTCTCCAGGAGTTTAACTAAATTGGTAAAGGACGTTGCATTTTATATATAAAAGTTATGATTTGAATCACACACTTATCCACTTTAAAAGTGGATTTTCTAGCCAGTTGAATTTCTAATGTATTGACTTCACACATTTTCATAAAAAATTGATAAAAACCTAGTTAAGATGCTTAAAAAGTACCTCAAAAATACTACTCCCTCCGGTCCTTTTTATAAGGAACAATTTGGAAAAAAAATTTGGTCCTTTTTATAAGAAACAATCATTAAATTTATTCTTACAATTCCATTTCTACCCTTATTAAATTATATCCATTCCAAAGTTATGTATTAATTAGAGTGCATATTCCCTAAGAATAAATTAATACACCAAGGTTAGTTTTGGAATAGATTGTAAAATTTTAGAATTTTTATTAAGAAAGATAAGGTTTCTTGGTATGTGTGTTTTTACCAAATTGTTCCTTATAATAAGGACCGGAGGGAGTAGTTAGCAATACCCATGACTTAAAATGGATAAAGTTAAAATCTACTTGTAAAAGATAAAATGCATCCGAAAGTAATATGAATGACTTAAATTATAAATTTAAAAGACATATTTCTTACTTAAAAATATTATTTTTAATACTCCGGGAAATCGATTAGCATCACCCTTAAAAAAATAGAAAAACTGATTGTTTGAAATATTTGGACAGGTTTCCTATTTTGACTTTGGTGAGGGACGGAATAAACTATCTAAACGCGAAAGCGCGTTTTTCACTCTTTGTTTTTTTTGTCTTCATACGACTTGGAATTTAGATTTTCTTTGGGGTCAATGACTCGATACGATTGGCCATTTGGAATCATGGGGGTGCAATTGGCATTTGAAAGGTCAATGACATTCATAGTACCTATAGTCGTCTCCAAGACTCCAGATTTTAGAAATGCACATGAACAATAATCAATCGTTTATGGCATCAGGGAAAGGGATTTACTAATCAACATACAGTACTTACTTTCATCATTTAAGAAAAATTGTTGCAAATTTGCAATGTTAAATTTGTTACTAGGCGGCCATGCTAGCTTTTGCATACTATTCTGATATATTTTCTTTTGTTAATAATAGGTCATCTGTTACATTGTTGTTAGTTGATAAGCTTCAACTAATTTGGATTGAAATTTCTTTGAATTTGACATTTTTAAATTTTTAGGGTTACTTTTGTAAAAAAAAAAAAATTGAGTAAAATCAATAACTATTTTGTTCCACCCTTAAGTACGTCACATTATGTTCGAGGTATTATCCACTTTGGGTTGGGTGTGAGTCCTTACAGTTTTGTCATTTGTAAAAAGTGTCTCGTTGGGTTTAGAAGTGAGTTTTGTATATAAACTACTCTTAGTTTTGATTCTAAAACAATGTGAAATTTTAAGGTGTACCGAAATAGTAGCTCCCCCGTGAAAATCGTCAATGTTCTTCTTCAGACCTGATATATGGATGGTAAGATTGTTTCGAGTCGTTGAATATGGATTGTTGAACGGTGAACCCCGTTGAGAGGGGTGGTACTTGCACACACTCTAACGATTAAATCAGTAGGTGTTGAATGTGAGACGTACTAGAGTTTATGTAACATATTTTGGTCTATACCATAAGTTAGACTTTTATAGATAGGGAATTAGGGTTTTAGAGGCATAGAAACTTCTCTTGGATTACATGCTGGATGAAATCTGGCGTTTCACGTGTCTTGGTGGATGTAATTTCATGCACTTTAGAGCGTGTTCACGATATGGTACGTGCAACTTTACTAAGTTTGGGTGATCAGGTCCAATTCGCAAGTGGACCTTGATAGTTAAGTGTTTGTATAAATAATTAAATGAGTTGTGTTACATGTGTGACAGTTTGAAATTAGAAATATAAATTTGGCAGATTAGATTAGCTCCATAACTTGCTATAACAAACTTGGTGTTGTGAATGTCTTGTGTCGACTATGACGTGTTTTATTTTAATATATTCATCTTTTGCCGTTTTGAGAAGAAAAAAAAACTCGATACGACAGAAGGCATAAGCTAAATATATTCAGCAATGAGACCCCAAAATTCCTCCACATTGTCCTCAAAAATATCAAAGGATGAATATGAAACATTTCAGTTGTCCAAGTTGATGAAAGATGGACTTCAATGGTTATAAGACAATGACAATTGGTGGGGCGATAAAGTAGGAAAGAGGGAGGAACATCCACTAATGTGCCCTATATAGATGACATTCTTATTCATTAAGTAGAAAGCCTTCTGCCAATTTTAACCTAGTTTTGGGAATTATGGCTGCCACTTCTATTCACCATTCCACTGTCAATTTCATACACTTCTTCTGAAGACCATTGAAGCTAAACTTTGGAGAAAAATAATCTGAATATATGAGCTACAAATAACCTGTGACAGAGTCTGCCCTTCAATTAAAAATGATATTTGTACAAGTTTTTTCCTTAAACATTTTTTAGTAACTTCCAAAACAAGCTTGTCTAATTCATTTGAAGTTACAATGAAACCAAGTGGTAGTTCACAGATGACTTGCAGCAGAGTTTGTGAGGAGTTGATATGAAAATAAAGTTTGCAAGTAACATAACTCTGAAATCACATAGTATACGTGTTTAGATTGACTGTGTCTTAAACGAAATTACAGTGACATTGTGATTTTCTTGAAACTATAAGTTGTAATTTTTATCAAAATTACAATGACACGCTGATATTTTGTCAAACTCACCGTCAATCTTAACATGCACACACGTACTTTGTATCATATGTACTTATTGTAAAAATTTATAGGACTACTTATGATAAGTTGATAAGTTATTTTCAGTTTATGAAAACAACTTATAGTTTATTAAAATTACTCAACTTTAATTGACCTTATATTATAGAAATAGAAATAACTTATAAAATTATGATAAGTGTTTATGCTATAAGCGGAAAAATAAATTATTTATCCAAATAGAAAATAAGCACTTAACCACATTTCAAATCTACACACCAAAGGTAACGATACAGGTCACTGCGCCAAAAAATTATTATTTAAAGAGACAACACAAACAAACAAACAAATAAACCAAAAATAGTAAACATTAACTACTGAAGGTACTGCATGAAATTTCTTGGTTTTGAAGTCATTAAGATTTTCAAAATAGTACAAAATTTTATTTGAAAGAAAATCTAGTTAAAATGCAGTCACATCCAAATCACAATGAAACTAGATTTTCAAAATCAATTCTTGTCTTTCCTTATGTACTAAATGAGGCTGATGTTTCAAAACTCAAAAGATATTTCATTTAGGTGTTCTTGTTCTACATGATTTGAAAAGAAAGAAAAATAAGAGAACTTGGTGAATAGTCTAAAACAATTCATCATTAGAAGAGGTAGAAAAATAGAGGTACACTGAAAAAAGTAGCAAACACAGAACCAACACCAAGTCACCAAAACATAGAAAACCAGATAACAAATCAAGAAAAAAGAATGTCAACAAAAACCAATGTTACAAAACTGAAGATGGATGCAGTGAAAGATTCAGGTAACAACAAGATTCTTAAATGCTCCAGACATTCTCAGCAGTGATACTGCATAAAACACTCAGACACAGCCTCCAACAAAAACATAAACATCATGGGTGTGGTTATGGTGCATAACCTTCTTTCTTATGCAACATGCATAAACAATGAAAAGTACTCCACACACCCCCATATGCCACCATGTTACTCGCGCGCCCCCCATATGCTACCCCAATTACTCGCGCGCCCCCATTTACTCATATGCCCCCCCATTTGCTTAGCACACCCCCCAATTTTTTTCCTTTTTCTCCCTTAGATTTCTTACGAGCCCCCCATTTTTTTCCTCCCCCAGATTTCTAGCGCGCCCCCCAATTTTTTTTTCCTCCTCCAGATTATTAGCGCATCCCCCAAATTTCTAACGCGCCCCCCATTTCCAATTAAATAATAACTTTTGTTCCTTTGAAGTACATATTATAAGAATGTATTTTCAATTAATTGTGTTGGATGATTATATAGTCATATTTTAATTTAAAATTACATATTAAAACATGTCCTGTAATTATGGTTTAATTTATTACAATTAACATAAATCATTAGACGAAACCATTGGTTTTTTGTTTTATTACAAAACCATTAGACAATTATTTTGGTTTCACGTAGAAAACTATCAAAACCATTAAACCATACTTATGGTTTCAGTAATAATCAATATTTAAAATCATTAAACCATTTAGTGTAAAACCATTTTACAATACAAATGGTTTCAGTGTATAACTATCTGAAACCATTTAACCAGCATAATGGTTTCTAGAATATTTAAAACCATAAAAACACAATATTGGTTTCAGTAAACACATAAAACCATTTTACAATACAAATGGTTTCACTGTTTAACACTTTGAAACCATTTAACCAGCATAATAGTTTCAAGAATAATATTGCATAAATAGTATTTATATATATATATATGCTTCTCTCACCTTAGTATTTATATAAAACCATTTAACAATAGTAATGGTTTCAGTGTATAATATCTTGAAACCATTTAACATACCAAATAGGATGAGATTCCGAAAATACCAAATAGGATTAATATTAGTTTGTCTAGCTTTATCTTTCGATTATTTGAGGGATGAGCGGATGTAAACCCGTCGGTCCCCTTTTTAATCCAATTTTATTTATTAATTTTATTTGCGGAAGACAAACAATCGGTAGACAAAGCGCATGACCAGCATTCGGTCATTCGAGGGATGAGCGGATGTAAACCCGCCGGTCCTCTTTTAATCCACATTTTATTTATTACAATTTATTTTTTAAGTTTTTATTATTTTATACTGTTTGGTTTAAATTAAACAAATTATATGAATAAATAAATTAAAATAAATAAATAACATCGCAGGGGTGCAAAAAGTAATCAGGAGGGGTGCAGCTAGCAGTGAAAGAATACAGACCGACCCACATCGCAGGGATGAAGAAAGTAAGCAAGCGGGGTGCAGCTAGCAGGAGGGGCGCAACAACAAACAAAAATCAGGGGATGATATGGGCCGTCTGATTGATCAGACAGTCTTGATGAGATCAGGATGCTGCAGAAACTTGGCTGTCTGATGGAAATTAACGGCCTGTAACAAGAGTTCCGCGGTATGCGCGCGCACTGGATTCGCGTCTGATTTATTAATTTTTTTTTTTGGCTTATGCACCATGCATAAGGAAATGCCTTATGCACCATAACTTTTGCCTCTATATATTATAGTAATTTGTGACTGATTAATTATGCATTAACTAGTAAAATTTTACAACTAAAGTCCGTAAAGTTTAGTTCAATTGACAGCGTCGCCTATATTGTTAGGCTGAACATTTTTATGCGGGTTCAAATCCGAAATTTCACAATTATATATATAAATTTCAAGTTGTATTTATCATTTTGTCTACTGAGCAAAAAATAATTCACAATTAAATAATTGACAATTAATATATAGTTAAATGATAGCTAGCCTCACAGGCAAACCATGAGAATGATGGTGGTTTATGTCACCATTCAAAAGTTGTGTACAAAAAGTTAGAATTCAATTTTTTTGCTTGTATGTGTCTCATGGTGTCTGCATCAAGTAACTGAAGGATTTGAAGAAAGTTAGGCCTCTTAAGTTATTTGTTAGTATCAATTAGTGGCGTAGGATTTGAAGTAGCTGAAAGTTTGCTTTAAAATTAAGTCGATGTTCCTCTTGTCTCTCTCTTTTTTATGGAAGATAAGGATTTCAACGAACTATCATATCACTTGAGATGATTCAGTCTCATGTTATTTGAAAAAGAGCACGAGGAAACAAAGTTGTAGTGCTAATAGTTGTGAAGCACCAACACAGATACGACATCTAACATGTAATCATAAGTGTCAGTGTCCAACATCAGGACAGTCCTAATATGAGGAGTATTCGTGCTTCATAGGCTGCGAGAGCTAAACACATTGCAGTATACTACTACATGAACAAATTGTTTACACGGCCTATTATATCATGCATAAATATAATTTATTTTGTTAGGACCTTCAAATAAACATATAAAAGAACATATGTCAAAAATTACAAAGCTGGGATTGGCAAAGGATCTCCCATGCCCTGCCATTAAACATGATGATATTTGTACAAGTTTAATCCTTAAACATTTTTTTGTAACTTCCAAAACAAACTTGTCTAATTCATTTGAAGTTACAATGAAACCAAGTAGTAGTTCTCAATGACTTGCAGCAGAGTTTCCGAGCTGTTTATATGAAAATAAAGCTTGCAAGTACCATAACTACGAAATCACACAGTACTATATGTTTAGATTGACAATGCCTTAAATGAAATTACAGTGATACCATGATTTTTTTTTTGTTGACAGAGATACCATGATATTTTTTTTTTTTTATCAAAATTACGACGATCCACTGTTATTCTGTCAAACTCACTGTCAATCAAACATCCATGTAGTACTTTCTTTCATCGGAGATGTCCATTGTTTACTTTTTCGTCTGGATTTTGGGTCTGCGAAACATAGCCCAGCAAAGACCTCCACCCTTCTCACGCCTGCATTTCATCCAAAAATTAATTAGTACCGTAATCCAATCTTAAATATAAACAAAAAGACACATCAATTTTGTTCAGATTTCTCAAACAACACAAATTATTTTCTTAAAATTCTCCAAATCCAACATGGGATTTGATTTGAAGTCCTTTAAAGAAACATTAAAATGTAACAAAGTAACAACCATAAACATGAAAATTTTATGATACAACTTAAAAATTTAAAAACGCATGTAGTATTTCCTAAGAAACAAATAGAATTGAAGCATAAACAATTGAATATTCTCATGTGATCTGACTAATAATTGGAACCCAACAACCAAAAGAAAATTCCACTAGCAAGAAACCAATCAACAACAAAACATGCTAATAAAATTTTCATAAAAACTAATCAAACCAGATGGTTGCTCTTCGCCCCTCCTGAATTGCTCACATCAGAAAATACACTACCGGAATATATCTTCCAGTAAGATTTGATTTAAATTACCGGGACATATTTCCCGATAAATTTGCACTACCAGGAGATATCTGCCTATAGCCGGGAACATGGTGGGATTCCGATCAATTTAGGTGCGAAGAGCAATCATCAAACCAAACATCACTAAAAACAAATCCAAAAGAAAAAAAAAAACTATATGATTTGAAATCGAAACATACCTTAGTATTATGCTATTACTTCTCAATCTTCTGCTTCTGCTTCTGATACTGCCATTGCTGCTACTACTAGTAGAGCTTTTGATGCTTCCATTACTAATCATACTTGATGCAGCACTATCATCACTCTCTTTATAATCTGAAGAACCCTTCTTACACCATTCTTTCTCCTTTACCTGTCCATCAGAAATTGATGGTCTAGGTGAAACTTTTGACTCTTTTTTCTTCTTCTTTTTATCCTTAGATCTCAAACTGAAAAAGGGTAACCCCATTTTCAGGTAGAAACCTTGATCATGATCAATTTTCCCATTTTTCTTTATCTCTACCGTCTTATTATCAATCTTCTTCCCACTCAAATTCTTCTTCATCATCTTCTTCTCTTCCTCTTCTGTATTTTCTTCTCTGGTATTAACAACCCTATGATGATGTTCCACAAGATCTTTCAATGAAAGTTCATAGTTTGTTTCCGGCATGTTCCGAACCATTTCCATTAATTCTTTCTGTCCTCTGACTATAGCCTCTTTTCTTGAAACAGGGGAGAGGCTTCTGTAATGTGGAGAATTCATACTCCATCGAGGTTCATCATCATCTAAACCCAATTGGGGTTTTTTTAAAGGCCAAATATTGTTATAATTTGTAGCTTCCGATGTTTCATGTCTTGTTTCATCGTACAAATCGAATGAATTGTTGGGTTGGTGATGTTTCTTTGTTGGATCAAACATAGTAGTTGTTGTTGTTCTGTGTTTGCTCTGTTTCTTTTGCTCTGTTTTGTTTGCTCTGTTTTTTGTGTGAAAGATGAGAAATGAAAAATGTGTGAAAGTTTGTGTGTTTTTGAAAACAGGGTTATGACTTATGGTGATGTGTTCACCGACGTCAAAAGAGTGTTAATTAGTAAATTGTTGGAAATAGAGATTTTTAAAATGGGCAATTAATTGATTGGGTTGGGAATTAAATAAGGCAATTTAATTTTTGAACTTTAAAGTCAATGTATTCTAGATGGGGGAGGTGGATATGAAATGACACCCTTTCACAATTCTTTGATTTTCTTTTCTTTTCTAATGTGTAATTGTACGTGGCTTTTTTTTAATGGTTAAATTTAGAGGAATTTATTAACTACTTAATTAAAAGATAATAATTTAAAAAACAAAAAAAATTATTGGGTTAAGGACTTTATGTTAATTATTATTATATATAGGGATTTAGCTCCTTCTGCTATGACTTTCTTGTGTCTACTTTATTCGACTATAAATCATTGATGATGAAATTAGAAGAATTAGAGATGTCAATTTGATTTGTAAATGCGAATTTTCGTAGGGATTATCCTGTTTGTTGAATCAAATACGAAAAAAAATTTCGCAGAGATGAGGATGGAGGAAATTTTATTTCCAGGACAATGAAGACTTTGTCCCCAACACTTTATTAAAATAATTTTTATGTGTATATTTAAATACTTTATATGTTATATTTATTTATATTTTCACACAATACGTGTGCATACATTTATTTTTATGTGAAGTTTATTATTGTTACAACTAACAAGACTTACAATAATATCTTAATTTTCTATTTGTTTTACGATTAAACTTTTATCCGAGCTAGTTTGATAAAAATTTGATAAATTTTTTTAATTTGATGGATCCCCACGAGAACTATAGGGATTCGTGGATATTGGGATGGAAGAAGAACACTCCCCAAAATGAAGAATGGAGACAAGGATGATGATGTTTTAAATGGTGGAAAATTACGTGGTAAAGTACTTCCCGCTCATTCTTCGCTCTTATGACATACATAGCTAACATATGTTCTTAAGTAGAGGCATTCTCATAAAGTTTGTGAAAATTTTAAAAAGTGAATTAAATGCATGAATTATGATAAAATATTTCTTTTTTTTTAATAATTATTAATTAACGCGTGTCCTTAGGACACACTTTAGCTTTTCCAATAGTTTTGAATAGTGTTCATTATTCCTCTCGAGTTGGAGTATATCTTAAATAATCGGACCCGCCAAATATCACATTATTACATTTATATTTTCAAAATATTAGTAATGACAAAAATGATGGTAGATACTTGGGTCCCTTAACCATTTCGTCCTGGGTTCGATCCCTGGCCGGTGCGTATGGAGAAGTATTTGTTGGGAGAGGTCAACCCCTTAAATGAATCTCAGTTACCTCGAGAGAATTAGTCTCTGCAGTTGCGCGCGGAGGATAACTTTGGTTTACAAAAAAGAAAAAAAAAAAGTAATGACAAAAATGAAGAGGATAAAAAATGAAGTATTTTGACTCAAGAAACGCGGACCAACTAATTAACTTCAAATGTTGCATTTCTTAACTCCTTTATAATGAAAATTTAACTTGAAATGTTTGATATTTTTTGTTATCATGATATTGGTATGAAGTTTCCACTACCATTAGCAATAACTAATCTCCGCCAAAAAACGTGTGACACATACAAGGTGAGTTCTCTCCTCCCAACGTAATTTTATCCACACCCTTATTATTTTTATTGTTATTTTTTAAAGACCTTTATATTTTTCTTCAAATTATTTTTTCCATGTTAGACTAAATGAACTTACTGGTATAAATTATGAGAGATTTTTTTCTTGGGTCATGCTAACCGGTGCCTCTGGTCTCCGGAGCACCGGTTAAGGAAACCAAAAAAATAATATTTTAAATTGAAAATACTCCATCCGTCCCAAAATAAATGACCTAGTTGACCACTGTCGCTTTTGTCAATGTACAACTTTAATCGTTAATATCTTAAATTATATTTTATTAAAAATTATAAAAATTATATATTTTGAAAATACTCATCTAGACAAATCAAACATCTCATATGCTAATATTTACATTTATATATTAGTAGAAAAATAGGGTCAAAGTAAATCATATGAATAGTACACAAAGTCAAAAATATGTCATTTATTTTGGGACGGAGAGAGTAACACTTTTTAGACTTTCGACGAGTTGACTGCACAAACTTCAATGTCATATTACTATATTTGTTTTCTTAAACCGTGCTCCCGGACACTTTTTAATATTTTCCTTTTTTTCTTTAATAACATTTTCTTACATTTTTCGGAGGTCTAAAACTCTTACCTTACCCTTGGACTCATATATGTAATGTGCCACTGATAATGTTGATGATAGCATCAATGACCCACATCAGGTGCTGCAACAGATAGATGAATAAATAGATTGATTAAGTGAATACACTTAGGCATGGCAATAAAACTCATATCCGTGGGTATCCGCCCAAACCCTACCCGTTTTGACGGGGAAAACCCGAGTTGACTGGGTTTGGGTTCGGGTTTGGGTTTTCCCCGATTTCAAAAGATGGGTTTGGGGCGGATAATGGGTATATTGATACCCGTCCCCGAACCCGCCCCGCTTATACTAAAATTATATTTTACCTATTTTACATTAGAAACCCTTCAACAATCTCTTAAATTACATTCATATGTTTATATTTATTTTTAATTTGAGTATTAAACAAATCATTTTCTCTATTTTTTCTTTATTTAAAAAAATATTCTTGAAACAAAATAATTTTGGACATTTAACCCTTTTTTTTTGATAAAAAAAAATACTAAAATACAATTCAAATTAATGTGGAAAAATGCGTAACGCGGATACCCGAATTCCGACGGGGATACCCGATCCCCGTTGGGTATGGGGTTATAAATTTTATCCCCGCTCGAAATTGGGATGGGTTTGGAGAAACCCAAACTTTTATGGATTTAAGTTTGGAAAGGGCAATATCCATCTCCGCCCCGCCTCATTGCCATGCCTAAATACACTCTCATGATTCATGAACCGAATATATTGTCATTCTTTTCATTGCACTATCTCAAACAATCATTGCCAATGATGATAACAAATATAATATTGAATGTACTCCAAGCAAGGAACGGTGGAGTGTAGGTAGCACTAGCACATGTCTCATAATAAAGAGATGAGATGAGAGTAGTTTGGTTGGTATATGTAAAAATCATTTTTCAATGAGTGTCAATTAAGTTCTCCAACCCATGGCATTGTATTGTACTTTGTCAAAAGAATGTTTTCACAACAAACACTACTAGTAAGTAGTTGTCCATCCTTTTTACCAAGTCAAGTTTAATTTATAGTTTTTTTCTTCTTCTATCTTTTATTAACCTTTCAAGATTTAGAATTTTGGTTTTTTGAAACGATTCCTTTGTAACTGAAAACCATTAATCATTAGAATGATTGATAAGTTTAGTTGAAAAACATATGTGACATATGTTTTTCACTTATTAAACTTTCATTCTACTATATATTTTCATTTACTTTTACTCAAATTGTTCATAAAGATACCACTAGACGCGCCCCTCAGTTTTCATTTTGCTTCACAAACTAACCAAACTATTTCCTTATGAGTATGAGTCAATTAAGCTTGTCTTGTCTCTAAAGTTTGTTAAACTTTTTCATCTATCTAAAAAAAGTTTGTTAAATTACATTCTATATGTGACATTCCATTTGATTCTATGATTTTGACACAAAAAAATATCACAACATTGACTCTTGAATGAGTTCTATAAGCACATCCAAGACCACTATAGAGCAAAAAAAGAAAAAGACTTATTGTTGACCTTTGATTAATTCGATCTTATAGTCATTGAAATTATTTATGAACAAGTTAATTTAAGGGTATTCGCAATTCAGTTAGGTTGATTTTGAAACAAAAATCATCGAATGCATTTTGAATTTGACCGTTTCTATAATTGTGGCGTGGCTTTGCGGTGACAATAAATCGTCAAACATATACATGATTACAGTCACCGAAAGAAGCTTGTCCTTCGACGGAGGTCAGACGCCATGGCCCATGAGATGTGAGGGCTAGTTTTAGAGACGAAGCAAATTGACCGGGGGCCGAAGAATAGCTCCGGATTATTTGAGTTTGAGGACTAAACATAGATCTATATAGTCTGAATTCTTGTACTACCATAGAACACACACACGTGAGAGGTGAGGTGAGACATAAATCTACCCTAAAAATAGACCTTTTCTAGGAAAAATGGGACATTAATTGATTGATATATACCTTGACAATGACATGTTCGATGAGATAATCAATCGTTGTACCAGCCTCGTGTAGTTGTTTTGTTCCAATTTTCCTGCTTTCTAGAAGTAACAACTGGCTTGTCACCACCTAGTATTAACCTTTACATTATTAATCCTGCAATTTTTAAGAGAAGGGGTTTTCATAATTTGTTTAGCCACGAGATAAATATAGTCTGACTAGCAATTATTTTTTTTATCAAGAATTAAATTCAAATTATCTTAAACGATTTGTTCTAGAATAATTTTATTAACCAGTTGAGACTAATATCTTAATTTATTCTATGATATTTTAAAAAGAAATAAATTACAATAAAAATAATCTGAATAAAAATAATTATATTACGTATGCCACAAGATATCATATATAGATGTATGCCCCAAGATATACATGATAGTGATGGAGATGAAAAATTGGCAAAAGATTATGGCTTATTCACCAAATTAATTATTTTTTATTAGTTGAGGGGAAGTACTTCCAAATGCTAAAAAACAAAACAAAACAAAACAAAACGATTATGAAGAAATGTAGCACCCACAATTACTAAAAAAAGCTAGAAAGAAAATGTTGCAATTAATCTAGAAGGCAATTTGTGTAATGTCAAAACGTCTTAATTAGTATCTACACCAGTGGCACATATAGCTTCTGGATAATAATTCAACAAGTACTACGTCACAGTGTGGATATGTACGAATATGTATCATGTATATTGTATACAAACCATGCAATTTCTGAGGAATTACTATTAAATGTTGTGGTACGTGTTTCTACACACGACTCTGCATATTTCGTTCTAGACGGGTGTTATGACTCTTGTTTCTTGTTCAAGGTTCATTTTCTAATGCACGCGTATTAAAATAGAACATATGTTTCCTTGTACCAAAAAAAAAAAAAAAAGAACATCTTTCCCATACCAAAAAATGAGAAAAGGGGACATGAAAATAATCAGAGTTCAAAATGAAAAACATACTCCCTCCGGTCCTTATTATAAGAAATAATTTGGAAAAAACACACATACCAAGAAACCTTATCTTTCTTAATAAAAATTCTAAAATTTTACAATCTATTCCAAAACTAACCTTGCTGTATTAATTTATCCTTAGGGAATATATCACTCTAATTAATGCATAACTTTGGAATGGATACAATTTAATAAGGGTAAAAATGGAATTATAAGAATAAATTTAATGATTGTTTCTTATAAAAAAGACCAAATTTTTTTTCCAAATTGTTCCTTATAAAAAGGACCGGAGGGAGTATTAACATATATTTGCATTGCCCCCTATTTGATAGCTACTTTTAAAAAAAAAAAAAAAATATGAGAAAATGAGAATCAAATATGAGAAAATGAGTATTAACATATATTTGCATTGCCCCCTATTTTACATTGGTGTCTAATAAGAATCAAATATTTGGTCATTATTTTTAAAAATCAATTATAATATAAGCTTACACGAAAGATGTGATAGATTTATTGAAGATTATATAAAATTATTTTATATTGTCTGCACATCTCTATTGAACTTTTATGTTCTAAATTTACATAAAAATACAATACAATAAATTCTTATTAAATGACGGTGTAATATTATTACGTAATACTGTATTTGACACCAGTGATGTATCTTTATTAAACTCTTAAAAAACACCGGTCATATAAAACAATTGTATCTATGGTGATTCTTATTATTACTTTGAAAAGAACGAATATATATATTGAACTCGGGATCCAAAAAATTAAGATATACTACTCCGGCCTTATTTATAAGCCAAATTCTCACATTTCACACTTATTAAGAAAATTGTTGTATTTACTAAACTAGCATTTGCAATATATTAAATTTACATTGGAAATATGCAATCATCTTAAAAAGTAGACAATTAATGAGAGATATTTTAGGAACAATAGCATTTAATATAGTCGAATTAAGTAACTTTTGCTTATAATTAAGGTCAAAAGATTTATTGATTTTTACTTATAAATAAAGCCGGAGGGAATAATATTGGAAGAAAGTCATTCTTTGATTGAGGTCTTCAAATGAAAATATGTCAAATTGACTAAGGGCCCGTTTGGTGCACAGGATAAGAGACAGGATAGGATAACTGTATCATATCCTGTTTCAGTCCAGTGTTTGGTGACACAACAAGATATGATAAGTTAATCCTGTAGTTTATCCTATCCTGTCTCTCTAGTTAAAATTCTTATCCTGAATTTGAGCTGGGTTACCAGCAGGATAGGATAATTTTTTTTTTTTACTGATTTATTCTATAAAATATATTTTAAAATAAAAAAAATGAAAATTAATAAAATATAAATAATAAAATAATTTGATAGTAAATTAATAATAAAATAATTAATTTTTAAATATACATGTGATTTTCTCACAAGGGTAATTTTGTAATTTACATAATATAAAAAAATAAAAATTATACTAAAATTACAATATTTTAAAGTAAACTAATTATTAAAAAATCGTAAAATATGGATATTAATTTAAATTTTATAAGAAATTAAATATAATTATTTTGCAATGGTATTTTTATTATTTACGTATGAGATATATCATATATTTATTTAGCTTATCTAACATGTATATATCATTGGGTTATTTATTTGATCATGATTCATAAAAAAAATTAAAATTTTTTATTTTCTCATATTTTTTTATTTAAAACTATATAAATTTATTTGATTACTTATTTATATTTTTTATTTAAAAAATTCAAAGTATTACAAAATAATTTTTAAAAAATAACAATTGATTTACAAGGGTAATTTTGTCATTTAAATATTTTATATATGAGCAAGTATGTATTAAAAACATGATATAATAGTTATCATGTTTGTTATCCTGTGTGCGCCAAACACAAGATAGGATAACTGAGGATAACTGTTATCCTGCTGATATCATATCCTATCCTTATCCTATTTTATATCCTATCATATCACTATCCTATCCTGCACACCAAACGGGCCCTAAAAGATTGACGGTTGAGTTGTCATTTTCAAGTTTCAACCCACATCATAAAGGCCAAAAAAAGAAAAATTTGGGATATTTCTTTTCGCATCCCACCTTTCTCATGTGCCCTTGGTTTGTCATAAATATCCTGCTCGCAACATAACATGTGAATTGTGAACGATGGAAAATCCAAAATTTGGAAAAACATGGCGTGCAACGTAACATGTGAACATTTTCAGCATAGTATGGAACGAACATATATGTTACATGAACTAGTGCATAAAACATGATCTTTTCAATAAAAATAAAATAGTACATTGTTTTTTTGAACAGCAAATTAGTACATTGTAATGAAGACTAATAACATAAAAATAAATTTAAAATACAAACCAGACCATGAGAGAGTTAAATTAATTACTTCATCTCTATTAGGTTCAACCATGAGAGGGAAGAGATCAATTAAGCTAATCTCACTAGGTAAACCTACTAATATTTTAGTCTATTTAAATATGTTAATATGTCTCTTGTAAAAAAAAAAAAAAAATCAAAACAAAAGGTTGAAATAGCACCGCATATGTTTGGTTCTATAGGCTCGTTCTCAAACTTGAGAACGTTCGTAAAGCATGATGCTTTGCAAAATGGTGACTATATTATTTGATTTAGTGGGACTCATTTTAAAATTTTTAGGTCTAAATGCGGTTTTATCTTCTATTTTAAATAAATCAGAATTTTGCCCTCTTATTTTACTAAAACAGTAATTAATCTCTCTATGTAACTTCAAATTTAGTGGAGTTTGATTCTGTGAAAAACTAACTTGATTACAATATTTTGGTACCAGTTTGGTGAATTATTGATCAAAATTGAGTTCGGTGCAAAACTTTGAAGCTAAGGCTCGGAAGCAAACTGATACCTCAATTTTGGTAACTCAATTTTGGCAAATATCTACGGATAAAATCCGCCACGGATACGGGGCGGATAACTTAATGGATATACACAGATGAAATAAATGAATATTTTAATTACCCAATACTTAATGAATATGGATACGGATTTAGTGGTATCCACGCCCGCGAATATTAATACCCGCTAATAAATAAGAAAATTACTTAAATATCCTTAGTTATTAAATAAAAAAGAGGTTTTTATATTTCGCATAACTTTATGATAGAATTTTGTTTAAGTTAGAAATGTATGTATATATTTTTTTTTAAAGAGAAATATATGAATATTATATTAAGTTTTGGTAAAAAGAAGAAAAATGAATGCGGTGACATTGTTGTAAATTGAAAGTGAAACCTATGAATATTATTATGTGTTAATATTTTTTTTACTTCTTTTAAGAAATTTCAGGTATAATTAGAAAAAATATTTCTTTAAAAAAATTATCATCCATGGATATCTGTTAATATCTGTGGATACCTCAAAAACCGCGAATTACCCGTTTAGTGGATACCCGCACGGATATGGATATCATATTTATCTAATGGAGTGGACATGGATATCATACTATATGCGGCCATGTATATCCATCGACATCCCTATCAATAATTCATCAAACTGGTACCAAAATGACGGTAATCGAGTTAACTTTCCACATAATGAAACTCCACTAAATTTGGAGTTACAAAGAGAGATTAATTACCGTTTTAGTGAAATAGTGGGATAAAATTCCGATTTATTCAAAATAGGGGGTAAAACTGCATTTAAGCCAAATATGATAGATACTTGGGTCCTTTACCATTTGGTCCGGAGTTCGATCCTCGGCCGGTGTGTATGGAGAAACATTTGTTGAGAGAGGTCAACCCCTTAAATGAATCTCAGTTACCTCGAGAGGTTTAGTCTATGCATTTTCGTGTGGAGGATACTTTTAGTTTACCAAAAAAATATATATAAAAAAAGTGAAATAATAATATTAAAAATTAAGTGAAATCTATTTAAAAGTGGAATATTTTTTTTTGGGAAATGATACTTATAGCGAGAAAGTATATCACGAATGGATCACGAAGTTATTTTGTTTGTACCCTGCCCCACCTCTTTATATTTGACCACCCATGTATGGTAATAAAGCTGAAGGATCCAATGGCTGAAAACAATTCGTGAAGAATTCGGGACGTTTTTCCTCGCGAGAAATAGCACCTCTCTTTTTTTTTTTACGGAATCCATCGTAATGATGTGTATTCTCTTGGTGGACATCAAAATAAAAAAACAGTAACAAGCTCCGATTCTTCTTCCTCTCATTGCCGCCGTCACCCTCTTCATCAGTCACAGCGCCGATTTCCGACATAAGTCTCTCCTCTTTGTGTACAAGTTTCCTTTTTCTTAACTAACATCACATTGCTTTGATCAGTCCAATGACAGAGAAAGAGAGAATGAAGAACGAATAATGACTATGGACTTGTATGGCGTGTGCCGCACGCTTAGTGAAGTGAGGCAACTCCACCGGTCACTCCTCAAAACTGGTACGCTGCATTCATTCGTCACCACCACCAACCGCCTCCTTCAACTTTACACCCGCAGTGGCTCTCTTCATGATGCATCCAAACTGTTCGACGAAATGCCGCAACCAAATCCTTTTTCCTGGAACACCCTCATTGAAGCACACATCAACTCAGGCAACAGAAATAAGTCACTACAATTGTTCCACGCCATGCCTCACAAAACCCATGATTCTTGGAACCTCCTTGTTTCTTCGTTTTCCAAATCCGGTGACCTTCAACAAGCTCACAATCTCTTTAATGTCATGCCTATGAAGAATCCCCGTGTCTGGAATTCCATCATTCGTGGTTATTCTCGACACGGGCATCCCAGAAAAGCGCTTTTACTCTTTAAGGAGATGAATTTAGACCCTTCGGAAACTGTGCACCGTGACGCCTTTGTGTTGTCAACTGTTTTCGGTGTATGTGCTGACTTGTTTGCTCTTGATTGTGGGAAACAAGTTCATGCCCGTCTTTTCATTGAAGGTTTTGAACTTGACCTTGACAAGGTTTTGTGCAGTTCGATAGTTAATTTTTATGGGAAATGTGGTGATTTGGATAGTGCTGCTCGCGTGGTAGGTTTTGTGAAGGAAGTTGATGACTTTTCTTTATCTGCTTTGGTATCAGGTTATGCAAATGCTGGTAGAATGGATGTTGCAAGAAGGGTTTTTGATAAAAAGGTCGATCCTTGTGCTGTGCTGTGGAATTCGATTATTTCGGGTTATGTGTTCAATGGTGAGGAAATGGAAGCATTGGCTCTCTTCAACACAATGCGTAGACATGGGGTTTGGGGAGACTTCTCGGCTGTTACAAACATTTTGAGGGCTGCTAGAAGCTTGCTCAATGTTGAACTCGTTAAGCAAATGCATGATCATGCTTTTAAAATTGGGGCGACTCGTGATATTGTGGTTTCTAGTGCTCTGCTTGATGCATACTCGAAATGTGAACACCCTCATGAAGCTTGCAAGTTGTTTGATGAGCTGAAATCATATGATGCAATATTGCTTAATACTATGATTACTGTGTATTGTAATTGTGGTAGAATGGAAGATGCAAAATGGATTTTTAACATGATGCCTAATAAAACCCTGATTTCATGGAATTCAATCCTGGCTGGCCTCGCTCAGAATGCATCTCCAGGTGAGGTGTTGGATACTTTTTTTAGGATGAATAAGCTGGATGTCAAAATGGACAAGTTTAGCTTTGCCAGTGTTATCAGTGCTTGTGCTAGTAAATCATTCCTTCAACTTGGGGAGCAGGTATTTGGTAAAACTATCGCTTTGGGGCTTGAATGCGACCAAATCATTTCTACCTCACTTGTTGACTTTTATTGTAAATGCGGTCTTGTTGAGATGGGACGGAATGTTTTTGATGGATTGATAGAAACTGATGAAGTTTCATGGAATGCAATGCTGATGGGATATGCGACAAATGGGTATGGAAAAGAAGCACTAACCCTTTTTAATGAAATGAGGTATAGTGGTGTGAGACCTTCTGCTATTACTTTTACTGGGGTTCTTTCAGCTTGTGATCACTGTGGTCTGGTAGAAGAAGGAAGAAATATATTCCACACTATGAAACATGAGTATGATATAAATCCAGGGGTTGAACATTACTCTTGCATGGTTGACCTTTTTGCCAGAGCTGGTTGTTTTGGGGAAGCAATGTATCTTATTGACGAGATGCCTTTTCAGGCTGATGCAAACATGTGGTCATCAGTATTAAGAGGCTGCATATCGCATGGAAATAAGGCTGTTGGAAAGAAGGTGGCAGAGCAAATTATTCAGCTTGATCCTAAAAATTCAGGTGCTTATATACAATTATCTAACATACATGCAACTTCTGAAGACTGGGAAGGATCAGCAAAAGTAAGAGAGTTGATGAGATATAAGAATGTTCATAAGATTGATGGTTGCAGTTGGGCAGATTGTTGAATGAGAAACTGCTGAGCATTTCAGGCTTTCAGCTCCAAGGGAAGATTAATGAAACTGAGGAGGACCACTCATCAGTGAAATATGCTTGGAACTACCATTAAGCTTCCAAGTTTTCTGGACTATTTTTTGTGCTGACTAACCAATTTAAAGAGAATGAAGGCCTTAAGTGGCTTGAGACCGTTTCTTGCCAACAGTAATGTAATGCCAATGCTCTAGCAGGAGCTTGAACAAGTTGAAGTTGAACTAAAACCCCGAGATTTTACTCAAAACACATGCAGCGCCTTGAGTGTAGGACAATAGGCAACATAAGTTGGAAAAAGAAATTGGTGCATATGCATTACTTGAAAGAAATATAGGCAACATAAAAAAGAATGTTATGCTGTCTACGCTAAACCTGAAGTTTAGTGCATGTATAGAGATCAATTCCAAGTTTCATACTCCCTCCGTTTTAAATTAGTTGACTTTTTAGAAAATTTTATTTTTTTCAAATTACTTATCTTTTTGATAATTTATGTTATATTTTGTCTATTATACCCTCCTTATTTTAAATCTTCTTATTGTATTTTTTTTTACTAAACTTCTTTGTAGAATTTGTTTAAAAAAAAATTGATACATAACATATTAAATTTATTGGAAAGAAAGTGTGTGCAAAAAAAAAATATTGGTGAATTAAAATAAGGGTATAATAGGAAAATAAGGTGCAAAAATACACTTTCTTAATTTCTTGTTTTTTTTCTTTCTAAAAAGTAAGTAATTTGAAACGGAGGGAGTATTATGTAGTGCAGTTATTGACAGGAAGGTATTTTTAGGTTCAGAAATCTAGCCGATTGGAATTTGGCTCAAAGCCTGAAAGCCTTCAACTCGGATTCACATGGCACATATCTGTCAATTGGATCCTTGCAGGTTGTGTCGCTTAGTAGTTAGTACTACTGCTATCTATTCTGAGGCAAAAGTTTGTGGACATTAAGCCTCCCTAGGATTGCACCAGGAATTGGGAGAAAATTTTGAAATTGCATGACTGCTTTGATTTTTCTGTCCAATAATTGGTTTCATATTTCAACGCTTTTGAGCATGGATAGTTGGACCCAAGGGGTATCTGATAAAGAAGGGCAAAGACTCCACTAAGGGCATCTTCTCCCTTATAATGCCTACAGATTGTAAAAAATAGTAGAAAAATATGATATTAATTGGTCAGGTATTTATTCAGATACATCTCTTATTTTCTACTCAAATAAATAAGAGGAGGGACTGTTTTTACTTTTCTTTCATTCTTTTCTCATTATTTTTAACTTATTTTGTTCTTTTGTTTATTCATTCACTTGATGATAAAGTTATACAAAAAGTGTCCCCATGAGCTTAGCTCAATTGGTTGGGACATCAGCATTTTATATGCAGGAGCCAGGGTTCGAACCCTGGACACTCCACTTATCCATCTTTAAAGGTGGAATTTCAAGCCACTAGGCTACCTGACCAAAAAAAAAAAAAGTTATACAAAAAGTATTGCTCCCATATCTTTATTAGGAACTACTAATAATATGGTATTTTATAATTTGATCATAAGATAAGTAAAATCTTAGTCAAAGATTATTTCGGTTAGAATTTGAACTTGAGTCATGATGAAAGTTTATTAACCAACTGATAGTTATGACAGATTCTATAAAAGGAAACGTGGGCAAAAGGATAAGGATACAGCAAATCATTCCCTTGTAGTAGGAATGTTTCCTTATTCAGCGAAGGAGGAGAAAATAGATCTGGATCCAATTGATTAAATAGCAGAATGTTCTCTGTCATTGTTTTTATGCATAGTTTTCTGTAGTCACTACTACTAGGAGAGATTTGGCCTCTCGAAGTGCAATTCCCTTATTTCAGTACTATTTCTTTCAAAATTTCCCTTTGTACTATCAGCTAGATCCCGTTTGAACTCTAGTTGACAATATTATAATAATATTTCCTCAATTTCCCTCTGTTATTACTGTTGATTGCTTTTAATTGTTTTTGATACTGAATTGAACCTATCAATTTGGTATCAAGAGCCTTGGTTCACATATACATAGTGGCTGGCTTGACGACGAGAAGTATCATGGAGAATCGGGTTGACATTCTGGAACAGAGGATGAATAACATGGAGACGACGGTTGAACAGATCCGTCAGGCGGTTTCTGAAAGAGGGAGGAAGACATAGCTAAAACGGTCTTTCGGACTCATGAAGGTCACTATGAGTATTTGGTCATGCCTTTTGGCTTAACCAATGCTCCTTCAACCTTTCAGGCCTTAATGAATGAAGTATTGAGACCATATTTGAGGAAATTTTGTTTAGTGTTTTTTGACGACATACACTACAAGAAAATTGTCACTTTGCGACACTTGCATTGCGACGATTTGACCAAAACCGTTGCAATGTGCTAAATGTTAGAATTTTGAAACAGTTTATGCGACGGTTATATGAACCGTTGCAATGTTTGGACTTAATTTTGAAATTTTGCGACAGTTATATGAACTGTCCCAATGTTTTGGCTTTGCCGCCCCTTAAAATTTTGCCTCTTCCTCTAGTAAATCAAAAATTCAGTCAAATTGTTTTTTATTTGATTTTTCTATAGAAACAACATATAACCTTTTTATTGTTTATCTTTCCCCCAAATTTCCCAGAATCGCAAATCCTCCACCGAATCGCAAATATGGAACCACAAACCCCTCCGCCGAATCCCTAATCGAAGACTTAAACCCCTTCGCCCTTCTCCTTCGTTCAATTCGTCAATTTCTCCGCCGTTTTCCTTTACTCCTCCGCCTTTCTCCACCGTTCTCCGCGGTTCTGAGGTATCGAGTAACTCCATCTCTCTGTTGTTTTATTGTATTGATTGATTGATTGCTTGTTGTTTATCTTTAGCTTGTTGTTTTGTTGTTAGGTATCGATTCAATTGTTCTCTCTGTGAATCAAAGAAGCCCCTTTGTGAGTTGTTCTTATGGTCTCAAGTTATGCTTTGTGTTTTTGTTTCTTTTAATACGTTTTTTTATTTCCCCTTAGAAGCCCCTTTGTTTTTGTTTCACTCTCAATTTATGCTTTGTTTCTTTTGCTATACTGTACTATTTTTTATTTCCCTGGATATGAAGTTTTAATCTTTGTGCTGATTTTAATTTTTAATGATATATTGATGATGTATGGAACAAATGCATTTTGTAGTAGTAGTGACCGAGCCTTGAGGATTGTATATGGTTATTCCAATCATGAAAACATTGGTCACCTTAACCCAGTTAGACTTACAGGTATGTATCCATTCATTCCAGTTACATGTGCAGATTCGCCGACTTCCATTGCGTGTGTATGTAGCATTTCTGCTACTTATTGTTAGCTTTTTTTTTTGACACAGTTACTTATAATGTATCTAATACTTAGACGTTGAAGAAGATATTTCCAACTTCATGGTTTTTGTAATTATATTTTTAGTAAGTGGATTATTTGATTTACTGCTATGGTTGAATACTAAAGCAATTTGAGAGGATCACTTCTGCCAATGCTAGAGCCATTAGTATCAAGTGGACCATATCAAGTGGACCACTTCTCATGTTATACTCCAAAATTCCTTCAAGTGTATCCTTTTTCAATTCACCTTCATGCTTTTTTTCCCTAATTTTTCTATCATTTTGCATTTTCAATTGCCACATAGTATGCTTGTATTCTTGACACTTGAATTCTTAGAGTTATTGTTGCAATTAATTGGAAACGCTATCATATATTCTTGTACATACCCATTGCACATATGGATTAATTGTGGTCAGTAACTTCCTTTACTCCTCCTCCTATTTATTCATTTTTACTTTTTAAGATCGCTTAGGATTTTTATCTTCATTATTAATCCCTTGATGTTCTTCGGGTGGACTATACTGCCGTGTTTGTTTTCCGGCTCTTGATGTTTGTCGATAATGGGTTTGCTGCAAGAATGAGTTTGTAAGCCCTTCCATCCATTCACTTTTTATATATTTAGCTGGTTTTCTTCATTATTACTATGGTAGATGAGATGCGGAGTTACACTGTTCTGATGTGTTTCTTTTAATCTATCTAATTGAAGTTAAGCTATATCTAAATGTACAATAACCCACACTTTATAATCATCGGCAGTTAATCATCTGCAGCTGCCTGAAGAGGAGCAGAAATGGGGATTTCTTATCTGGTTACTTTTTAGCTACTATGGACTTCTTTGCATTGCTTGCATGTCAGTGGGGATGGTTTGTGCTGATGCTTTATTAACCATTAGATATTTCTTTGAGTTATTACCATGTCACAATCTCTTTTCACTCCATTTGATGTGCTATTCTTGTTCTTAACAACTTATAAACATAGAATATCTGCAAAAAAATATTATTCATCTTCATTATTTCATATCTAGATTGTTGCAGGAATCATTTTGGCTTAACCCCTTGCAGCGGTTGACTCGACGACAAGCACACCCAGTGTGTTCCCAACAGGGTATCCATGTGTCTGAATATGGGGTAAGTTTGACTTTATTGCAATATATTTAGAAGTTTTAGTAACATATGTCATGAAAATTGTAATCTTAGGACATGTTATTGAATCTTGCTTATCAGCTGATGCCATCATATTTGATAAGTGATAATACAATATTAGAGTATGAGTCTATGTTGCTCTGTTTTCATTTTAGTCTTGTTTTGATTTTGTCAACCTTGCCATGATAGTTTCCACTTAAATGCTCAAGACCAATTTGTTTTTTTCCTCGAAGTATTTTGATGAATACAAATGTGGTGCATACTCTAAGGATGAGTTAGATGAAGTGAAGGACGAATGGACGAAATATATGTTCACAAATGTTATCCCCATGGGAAGTTGGATAATGTAAGTATACTCTACTATGGTTTGGGTTTATTCCAATTTTTAGTCATTATGATTGTTATGTTGCTGCCATAGAGCCTATTATTTTAGATTGCAAATGGTTAATGTCTAAGTTTGAGTTTGTCTCAATTAAGTATGTTAGGAGAACTATATATGAAAGTTGTTGCTCTTGATAATTTATTTAGTTGGACCGTTGGCTCAAAGTTATGTATGGGATATCCCACATCAGCTGCAAATTGCTCAATGCAACAATGTTCAATTTCAATTTCACTAGTGTTAATTTTTTATCTACTTGCTAGTTCTTGTTCCCTTTATTTGTGTTGGGTGATGCTAGGAGGCGAAGCAAACTATATGGTGCTGTTTAACTTGGCATCTGTTAATGAGTTCATTTATTTGATCTTCTTGAAAAAGAGATGCATTATGCTATGTTTGAAAATACCATTATCTTGTGGAATTATGCCATGAACCAAGTCAATTTGTACATCTCAATTCGTTTTTTTAAGTATGCTAATATATACTTATATTTTTTCAGGTAACCGAATAAGAAGAGTCGAGCGATGGTAGGCGTTTCTGAGTCAAGTTAACACTAATTAAGGATTATGAAGCAACATCACATACTAGGGATATTTAGATATTTTATGAACTAATTTTGACGTAATGTTATGTTTAACCACTCTACTAATATTTATGTTTTAGTTTTTGAATGTTTGAACTACATTAGTTTCTTTCGTTTGGAACTTCAAGTACTTGAATTAAATTTTTGTTGTATGGATCTTGTCACTATTGAATGAATTATATAAATGAGAATAAGTTATTTATATTTATATATTTGTGCATTTTAATTTCTTTTACTCTGGCATGGATATCGTAATTGTTCTTTAATAAGCCATCAAAATGAATAAAATGTTTTTTTTTTTATAGTGAATAAAAAATGTTTTAAATCATTTTTTTTTTTAAAAAAAAACATGTTTGCGACGGTTTTGTAACCGTTGCAACAATATTTGCTATTAAATTTAGTATTATGTGGGGAAAAACATAGCGACGGTTTGAAACTGTTGTAACAACGGTTTTCAGAACTGTCGCAAAGTTCTCTTGCGACACACAAATCAGCAACGGTTTGCCAACCGTCGCAAATGTATAATTGCAACAGTTTCAACCGTTGCAAAGTGCAATTTTAACCGTCGCAAAGTACTTATTTTCTTGTAGTGATACTTATTTACAGTAAGAGTAAGGAAGATCATCAGACTCACTTGAGGGAAATTCTGTTGGTTTTAAGAAAACACCAGTTGTTTGCTAACAAAAAGAAATGTTCATTTGCCCAGGATGAAGTTGAATATCTGGGCCATCTCATATCAGGAAGAGGAGTGTCAGCTGATCCAAAGAAAATTGAGGACATGTTGAAATGGCCAGTTCCCAAGGATCTCAAAGGTTTGAGAGGTTTTTTGGGTTTGACTGGATATTATAGAAAGTTTGTTAAGGACTATGGAAAGAAAGCTTGGCCTTTAACTCAGTTGTTGAAGAAAGATGGGTTTAATTGGAATGATGAGGCTCAAAAGGCTTTTGAGTGTTTGAAGCAGGCTATGACAACACTCCCAGTGTTAGCTATGCCAGATTTTACTAAGGACTTTGTAGTGGAGACAGATGCTTCTGGTAAAGGTATAGGGGCAGTGCTTATGCAGGCAGGTAGACCTATATCTTTTATGAGTCAGACACTATCTGATAAGGCTCAACAGAAATCAGTTTATGAGAGAGAGTTGATGGCCATTGTAATAGCAATCCAAAAATGGAGACCCTATTTGATGGGAAGGCATTTTCAGGTACACACTGATCAAAAAAGTTTAAAGTTTATTACTGAGCAGAGGACTATGGGGGAGGATCAGCAGAAATGGGTTTCAAAATTACTTGGGTTTGATTTTGAAATTAAATATAAACCTGGGAAAGAAAATAATGTTGCAGATGCCTTGTCTAGGCAAATGCAATATAACGCCATCACCACTATTCAGTGTGAAGCTTGGGAGGGGCTAGAAGCTGAGGTACAAGCTGATGCTAAGTTAAAAGCTATGGTACAAGCTTTGATAAGTGATCCTTTGAGTTACCCAGGGTATCAATTGAAAGGAGGAAGATTATTTCATGAAGGTAGGGTGGTCATTCCAAAACAATCACCTAGGATTGCTTGGTTATTACATGAATTTCATGATACCTCCATTGGTGGGCATTCAGGGTCTCTCAGGACTTATAAAAAAATTTCAAAGTTGGTGTATTGGGAAGGTATGAGAAAACAGATACATGACTATGTGCAAGCCTGCGAAGTATGTCAAAGGAATAAGTATCAAACCTTAAGCCCAGGTGGACTATTACAGCCTTTACCAGTACCTACACAAACATGGAGTGATATTTCTATGGATTTTATAGGGGGTTTACCCCTGGTTCAAGGAATTGATACAATTATGGTAGTGGTTGATAGGTTGACCAAGTATGCCCATTTTTTACCGGTGAAACACCCTTATACTGCCCGAGATATTGCAGAATTGTTTATCAGAGAAGTGGTAAGGTTGCATGGGTTTCCAAGCTCCATAGTGTCGGATAGGGATAAGGTCTTCTTGAGTCATTTTTGGTCAGAATTATTCAAACAGGCAGGAACGCGGCTGAAGTACAGTAGTGCTTATCATCCTCAGACAGATGGCCAAACTGAGGTAGTGAATAGGTGCTTAGAGACTTATTTGAGATGTTTGACAGGGTTGAAACCAAAGCAGTGGCCTAAGTGATTGGCTTGGGCAGAGTACTGGTACAATACCAACTACCATGCGTCACTAAAAACTACTCCATTTGAAGCCTTGTATGGAAGGTCACCACCAATCTTAGTGAAGGGAGATGTAAGTCTGTCAGCAGTGGAAGAAGTGAATAGATTGACAGTTGAAAGGAATGTAATGCTGAAGGAGATGCAAGAGCAGTTATTGAAGGCCCAAGACGTTATGAGAGCTCAAGCAAATAAGCATAGAAGGGAGGTGGAATATACCGAAGGTGATATGATTTATTTGAAAATTCAACCATATAAATTGAAGAAATTAGCTAAGAGGTTTAATCAGAAGCTAAGTCCTAGATACTATGGACCCTATGAAGTGATACAGAAGATAGGACCTGTAGCCTATAAGTTGAAGTTGCCTGAAGACACTAAGGTGCATCCAGTTTTTCATGCATCATTATTGAAGAAAGCTTTAACTCCTAACATTGAGCCTCAACCCTTGCCTGCTTGCATGAACGAAGATTGGCACTTAGAACCTGGTCCAGAAGAGGCTTTAGATACTCGAAGGAATGACCAAGGAGAAGTGGAAGTTTTAATCAAATGGGAAGGATTGCCGGAATTTGAGAACTCTTGGGAGTTAGCTGACAAAATGAGAAAAGAGTTTCCTGGATTCCTCCTTGAGGTCAAGGAGAATTTTGAAGGGGGAGGTATTGATAGTTATGACAGATTCTATAAAAGGAAACGTGGGCAAAAGGATAAGGATACAACAAATCATTCCCTTGTAGTAGGAATGTTTCCTTATTCAGCGAAGGAGGAAAAAATAGATCTGGATCCAATTGATTAAATAGCAGCATGTTCTCTGTCATTGTTTTTATGCATAGTTTTCTGTAGTCACTACTACTAGGAGAGATTTCGCCTCTCGAAGTGCCATTCCCTTATTTCAGTACTGTTTCTTTCAAAATTTCCCTTTGTACTATCAGCTAGATCCCGTTTGAACTCTAGTTGACAATATTATAATAATATTTCCTCAATTTCCCTCTGTTATTACTGTTGATTGCTTTTAATTGTTTTTGATACTGAATTGAACCTATCACCAACATAATGTGACATGATAGATAATTGAATCCTTGAAGCATTTACATAGGTTTGAGGTTGAGTGCAATCAAGATTTGATGTATTCCTGCACTATAAGATCCACCAACCATTTGATCTGTTTCCACTCACTCGTGGCCTTTAAATTGTTTTGTCAAAGAATTATATTAAGAAAACCCCTGTGGATAGAAATAGAAAAACTAAAGAATAGAGTACTATTATGTGATTGAATTAAGGGAGGGTATGTTACCTAAAGAGACAGTGTAGTCTTATATATGATTCAAATTCTTAATTTGCACTGTTTTTGTGTGAAGGGTGAGAAATGAAAAATGTTTATATTTTGCTCTGTTTTTGCTTCAAGAAACAGATACATCCCACATGTCCATCCCCTTCTCCTCCACCTCTATACTCTGAAATCTGAACCACCGCAACGCTGCAAACCGACCTTCACTCAGATCGAAGTTGTTCAAGCTTGAAGTTGTAACAAGACACGCCGCACGCCGATTTGTAATGCCGCAAGCTCGAAGTTGTTGGTATTCATTCCTGATTTGTGAGTTTGAAGTAGTTTCATTCATTAATTTTTAGGTTTGTATATTCGAATTTATTAGTTTGATCTAATGTATGAGTTTTAGGTTTTAGATTCCTTTCATTCTTATTCAGTTGAAATCGATGATGAATTCTATTATGAAATTTTCCTATCGTAACTGAAATTGAAATTATCAATTTGTTGATTGGGAAAAATATTATGAAATTAGAATTTGAAATAGTATCAACAATTTGATCATGGAGAGCATGTTACGGTTGCAGAGTTTATTTCATCCTTTAGTATCAACATAATTTTTTGTAGTGATTCTGATAGAGACCAAGTATGAGTAATATAGGAAAAGGACTATTATTGTAATAAAGAGTATAATGAGGTTTTATGAGTAATTAATGAGGATTTATGAGTAATTAGTAAGTGAGATAGGGTGCTGAGTTGGCAAGTTTGTTATGCCTCTTAGTAGTAGTATATATAGGAGGTAAGGGGAGTGCGAGGGATTATGGAAGATTATTGTTAGGACCATTATGGTTAGGCAAGGAAAGAGTCTTCTCTTTCTTTAAAGGAGCTTTGCTCTGTGGGCATTAGGATATTCATCCTCTTGCATTTATCATTCATTTCCAGATAATAATACACTGTTTTCATTATTCCTGCTTTTTTAATCCTTTTCTTCAATATTTTATAAGTTGCGAAATTTTCGGTTCGTAACAATGGTCCGACCTGCCGGATTTACGATGGTTGAGCCAATGAAGACAATGGAAGCTAGGGTCGAAGCTCTCGAAGGAGAAATTTCTGAGGTCCGATCAACAATTGTTGATGTTCAGAAAGCGATGAAGGAGAGCCACGCGAGTTTAATCGCGATGATGGAAAAGTGTTTTGGTAAGTCTATGGTGGAGGAAGAAGGTGCCAGTATGGTCGCTAACACTACGGCGGTGCTTCAGATCTCGCCGGAGAAGACGAAAGGGTCGAGTTCTGGAGGATTATGAGGTGAGACGTTGACGGAGTTTCGCCATTCCGTTAAGGTGAAACTTCCATCGTTTACCGGGACATATCCGATTGCTTGGATGGTGAGAGCCGAAAAATCGGAAACAATTAACAGCAAATTGAGTGTGAAGATGTGTGAGATGCACAGAAGAGCAGAGCAAGTGTTTCCTCTTGAACCACCGGCGGAGCCGCCGGACCTGTCGGTCTCCGATCAACCATTGGTGGTCCTCCCACGGCGACGTCCGCAACCTAAGCCACCAGAGGCGAACAAGTATGTGGATGTGAATGGGTCGTTGGTCAAGATACCACCACCATCGGTGTCACCGGTCCTCGATTCATGTGTGAGCATCGTTGGGTCGGCGATGAAGATATCCTCAATGACTCGTACGAAATTGATGGAGAAGGAAGATAGATGGGTAGAACCGGTATTTGGAAATTTGAGTCCAATTGTAAGCCTAATGGGCCTGACCCAAACAAATTTTAACTTACCGGGACAAAAGAAAAGAGTCCATGTCAACCTTATTCATGGGCTAAACCCTATGGGTCCGATCCAAGTCGCGTTTTCCGTCAAACTCGAGTCGCAGACGAGATGCTTTCTGCGGCAATCTATTGCATGCACCCTCCGGTCAGGTTCGCCGGAATCGCTAGACGGAAAACAGTTTGCAACAGTTCCGCCAAAACCGCCTGACCCGAATTTGTTCATCACAGTAAGCTATATCCAAAAGATACTTAATCTAGTTGCGACTACACAACTGCGAGAAATCATTCAACGTGTGGTGGCATCACCAATTCCGGGGTCGTCGACCTTCGTTTTACCTGTAAAGACTGTGGCATGGCTGTCAAAGGAGAAGGGAGAGAATCGTAACTATTGCCCTTTTGATATTGAAGTTCTCATTACTAAGGCTTTGTTGGTGGGTGAAAGATTTTTTCCAAAGTCAATAAGGTGGAATTCTTTTCTCAGTGGGTGTCCACAACAAGAGAGGAGAGATGTTGGATTGGCAAGTTGGTTCCCCTCAATGACAAATCAGGCTAAGGAGAGTGATGCACACAATAAAACAAACCTTGCTAGTGGATATTCTTCAATATTGCATGCCGAACATAATGATGAGGGTAACTGGAGACAAAGCAGTGAGGGAAATGGTTTAAGAGCTTGGAGGATTTCTCCTAACCATCATAGGATACTATCCTGCAGTTTCACAAATGTGGAAGAAATTCTACAAACTGAAATATGTGTTTTGGTTTTTGGAATATGGCCCTTCACTCAATCGATCAGTGATAATACAACCCTTTGCAAGAGATCTATGCTAGTAGGTGATCTATATGTACCGATATTAATGATTGGCGGGAATCATTCAATTCTTCTAGTTGTGATTGGTGACCTATTAATCTCTCTGAATTCAGAAGAAGGGTGCTGCAGTTGTAAAATGGTGCATGTGACTTGGTTGTTTGAAGGGGGCTTGTCAAGCTTCCAACAAGGGGATTCGAGAGGCAATGATCTGATTCTCAACTACTACTGCACCCAGAAGGTTCTTATGCAAATTGTTGCAAAGGGAGTTTTACTTGTGATCAAATTTCTTGAGAGGAAAAAGGAATATACTACCTCTAATGCTCCTATGTTTGTAATTACAGTATTAAATTCATCAACAATGGCAATACCATGGGATCCAGGGAAGTTCAATACCTTTATGACCGGAGTTGCTTATCAATGTTTGAGAAATTTCCTTTCAATCTATGGTTTCCTTAATTTAGTATTTGACAGAAGAAAGATTTGGCTCAAAAGCATTTTGGTACTGCTTATGTTGGTATATGATAGAGGGAAGTTTTGGTCCTCGAGCATTTGGGTGCAAGTGATGACCGACCTCATTGTCTTCCATGGCTTGATTCCTATGTGTTTCTCAAGTGAATTGAAGGGTCGCCTAGCAGCAAGAAGAGTAATAGGAATCATGTCCAACCTTGAGGACAAGGTTGTTTTGAAGGGGTGGGTATTGATAGAGACCAAGCATGAGTAATATAGGAAAAGGACTATTATTGTAATAAAGAGTATAATGAGGTTTTATGAGTAATTAATGAGGTTTTATGAGTAATTAGTAAGTGAGATAGGGTGCTGAGTTGGCAAGTTTGTTATGCCTCTTAGTAGTAGTATATATAGGAGGTAAGGGGAGTGCGAGGGATTATGGAAGATTATTGTTAGGACCATTATGGTTAGGCAAGGGAAGAGTCTTCTCTTTCTTTGAAGGAGCTTTGCTCTGTGGGCATTAGGATATTCATCCTCTTGCATTTATCATTCATTTTCAGATAATAATACACTGTTTTCATTATTCCTGCTTTTTTAATCCTTTTCTTCAATATTTTATAAGTTGCGAAATTTTCGGTTCGTAACAGATTCCTATTGTTGTAGTGATTCCTATTTTTAACAAGTGATTATTCGTCTACTATTCATATTTTTCATATTCATATTTAATAGCACTTGCTTTATTATAACTAATTTGATGATTTGCCCTCGGTTTATGTAGTAAGTACTGTGAGCAACCTTAGTTGAATACTCTTCAAGATAAATGGCACTTCATTGACGACTCTAATATAGAGGGAAGTCGTGTTGGTTCTCTCCTCTCTTGTAGTAGTACAAGTCAAAGCTCAAGTAAAGGCAAGTATAGTTTTGGCCTCATACTTAATTTTTTTACTGATTTGATATATATTTTATGTTTCTGATTTGATTTGGCCTCTTACCTCCGTTGAATGAGTTAAGTCATATGAAATCTAACGTGCAATACTATTAGACTTTTACACTTTTGCAATTTGTTTTTAAGACCTTTATATTTTTGGTGCTGACATATCAAAAGATATGTCATTACTATCAGGTACTCTTATGTTGTGTATGCATGATTTCGTTACATTTCTATTCACTTTCCAACAGTTCTGATTTCCTTTCAGTTGTAATGCAAAGTTCCGTCACTAGTGTCACACCAAACTTGGATTCTGAGGTGCTTTTCCATTATAATACACTAATTCCCTTTCCTATTAATATTACTAAAGTTAGCTTGAGTTGATTCAATACTTCAGGTAGTTTGTTCAAGCTAACTTAACTTTATCTACTTGATTTTGAGATTTCTACATTGTTAGCCTATGAATATACTTCATAGCAATGTAATTGTCATTCAATTTTGAGTATTGGAATGTTATTCAATTGTTAGCCTATGAATTTTAGATTTTCATGTATTAAGAGTATTGGGCTGTACAATCAAAATATGAATGATGTGTTACTTTGTGATCTCTTTCTTGTAATTCTATTCATTTCTTTCGATTTTTTTAGGCTCTCCTATCATACAATTTGAACACAAACTGTTTTTCTTAATTGGTAGCAATTCACATCTTGGAAACCGGTTGACAGGTCCATTCACAGAAGAACTCAGAAATATCACCAATCACCCATCCTAACAAAGTTTGTAAGTCATCCACTTAGAAATGTCCCCTTATCAATTTTAAGAAAGTTTCTCTAGTAACATATGAAATCAATACATCGAAATGCTTTGGCTTTGGTAATGGCAAGGTATTAGAATTTGAGAGGCCTATACTCAACCACAAAAGCTAGCTTGAGGGTTGAGGTTTGCACTACACTTATAAAGGCTATTTTTGTCATATCTCTAGCCAATGTGGGACTTCTAACACACCCCCTCACGTCTAGGACTGAACAAGCTGGAACGTGGAATCAACAACAACGGGTGGCCCAAATTTGGGAGGTCTCCACAACAAACAACAAATAGATCTACGATAGACTCTGATACCATATTAAATAATCGATTATCTCAAAAGCTTAAGCTGTTAGGATGGGGCACATCAATGGTTTTATATTATTTCTAAAACGCCCCTCACACAAGAGCCTACTTGGACTTGAAGCGTGGATAATGCATAGGCCCGCCCACCTACCATATGCTTAAATTCCACTTTTTAATTAGAAAGTGAGGATGGTTTTCAAAAAAAAATAATTAGAAAGTGAGGAGAGCAGAGATCGAACTCTAGACCACTTAGTCATAGAGGCTCTGATACCATATTAAAATTTGAGAGGCCAATACTCAAAGGTTTGCACTACACTTATAAAAAAGTTATCTTTGTCATATCTCTAGCCAATGTGGGACCTCTAACACACCCCTTCACGTCCAGGACTGAACAAACTGGAACGTGGAATCAACAACAACGGGTGACCCAAATTTGGGAGGTCTCCACAACAAACAACAAATGGATCTACGATAGGCTCTGATACCATGTGAAAACTGAATATTATTATATTTCAAGTTATGAATAATGTACAATCACTAATGTGTTTATACAGACTATTCTAACATAATGGGCTCATGGGCCGAATACAAATTACTAAGATTACTCCTAATAATAGAATATTTACTATTTATTAACAACACAAGGTCTACTCATTAGACCAGAATATGTATAGATAAGGCTAGCAAAACACTCCTCCTATGATATAATGCCTTTAATTATCTCAGATTTACACACTCCTCCCATGAGAAATATTGCATCATCATTTTCAAGTTCACAATCTGCATTTTTATGATTGACTAGGACAAAATTTAATAACAGCCAAACATGAATAAAAAGAAAGATTACTAAATTTAATAGTTAACAATAATGGAAGACTATAAACACAGTATAGCCAGAAAGAAGTAGAGAGATGTTGTCAAGATTCTCTACTGTGAAAGGCATAACTACCTCAAAGCGATAGCAAGTCGAATGATCACTTGTTGGCATTCATTTCTAGAAATAAATCAACACTCTAATATTGTGAAGCTGAAGCATGTTATTGAGGAAGTAACATTTTGTACTATGTTTGAATGCATGGTGGGAAGCTAAGCTAATATTTTCTTCTGTCAATAATTTTTTTTTGGCTTTCACCACCAGTTTAATCTGGTTCGGGAGTCAGTTCTGGCATCAAGTGGTTTCAGCCCCCTCCCGATCGCAGTTGCGGGGATCAAACCGTGGTCCTGGCGATGCAAGAATGCAACTTGTACCAAGTTAGTTGAGAGCTCTTCGACCTGAACTTACTTGAGAGTTTGCATTTCAAACCCCCTTTTTGTATGTATGTTGTATAGTGGTTTTGTACCTGTATGAGCACATAATTGTAGTATGCTGATTTAATTTGTAGTCTGGCTGATTTCATTTATTTTATCAAGTGAAAACAGGGGAATCCAGTTGAATGTTGTTGCAATCAAGGCTAGTTTTCACCTTGTTGTTGATCATGATCTGCTTGTTCAAAATTTTACTGCTGAGGTAGTAATTGGTTACTAAACATCCACATTACAATTGGTTATTTATTTGTGTAATTATATTTGAACACCCTAGCTCTCAACACACACTCTCTCTCTCCCTCCCTCTCTCTCTCTCTCTCTCTCTCTCTCTCTCTCTCACACTCTACTTATTCACCTTTAAGGTGAATTTTCTAGCCACTAAGCTACTTGACAAAAAAAAATGTAAAAATAATATAATGCATTAATTTATTTATTTATAACATATCTAGTTTGTAAAGTATAATATATTTTGAATACAAAAAAAAAAGTATAATATATTTTATTTTTATTAAAATTGTTTTACCAGCTTTTTAGACTAAATTTAAATTTTATCAATAACAATGACCGATTAAAATGGAAATATGAACCAATCATTAGTTGATTTAGTAGTGATTGATGCTGAACTTGGTAGGGAGGATCATGGTTCGATTTCCCACAACTGCGATCAGGAGGGGGCTTGAACCACTTGATGCCAGAATTGACCCCCGAACCAGATTAAACTGATGGTGAAAAAAAAAGGAAATATGAAGTTTTAAATCTGGAGACACCAAACATGTGAAAATTGAATAAAAAAAAAGAAATGGGTGATGAATTTCTTATAGAAAATTTGGTCAAACATAGAATTAGAAGTTTTTAGTTTTTTATGACTTACTGCGAGACTTTTTCGTCATCATAAATTTCTTTTGGGAGTTTAAACTATTGTGCTTATCACTCGTGTGAGATTTTTTTTCTCTTGTTAAGTTTTTTTCCGAGGGCCTAAGGTCCTTACTCGAGTCGCTTGACCTCTAGACCGGCTCTGACTTTGTAAGTTTAGAATCTAGATTGTCGAGAATTATAATAATCTAACACGGTGATACGGATCTATGTAGTATAATGTGAGGGCTTGTGCCTAACTAAGGGTCTACTTGATTGGAATGAAAGAAAGTGGGAACACGTACGAAAACACGGAAACCGATGAATAAATTTAAACTAAATCTTAGTCTAAGTTTATTCTTCAGTTTTTGTATTTTTATTTTTTCCCACTTTCTTTCCCTCCAACCAAACGGATCATATGTCATTTTGACCAACATTGCCCATATGGCCACACTCGCCGCACAAACTTCCACTTACAAGTTGCTTATCCAACATTAGAAAAAAATACAAGTCTATTCAAAAGAAAGAAAGAAAAAGCAAATAATAGTTTAGTTGCTCATATAAAGAGAAATATATTTTTTTTTTTAATTTCTCAAGTTTATCTTCCATCGACGACAGTTCTATTTGAAGTGTGTCAAACTCTAAATGTGAATACCTCCTTAAGTTGAGATTCAAACTTTTTTACGTCAAGTTGTGAGAATTTAGCCTCTTCCTCTAAACTCAACCTCTGTTAATATAATATCATATTTTTTAATAATTTTAAAAATGAAAAAAAATCATTTTTTTATAGAGAATGAAAAAAATCATTTATTTATATATGTTTATATATATGATATTCCACTATTCAAAATTTATAAATTCCTATTTGCTAAAAATTTAAGGGAAATAAATTGGATGTTTAGGGTTAGAACTGTGATTTACTCCGAAAATATTAGTTGAAGATTTAGGGCGGGAGCTAATGTAAAGACCCTAGAGCCAGATAATGCACATTGCCTTGTGGAGCAATATTTGATATTCTGAGACTGAATATGTGAAATTGAGAACAATAGAAGCAGAGATGAAGATTCATGGAATCGCAAAAAACTCTTTTTTTGATTTTTGAATACTCCAATTACTTACTTACTCTGCCTCTGTGCCCTGTGTGTATGTAATCAGCATTTGCATGTACCCATTTTTTAAGCAAACAAAGTGTCTTCACTCTTCACTTTCTCATTCGTCTATTCTCCTAGACCACTGTTTATCTCATAATAAATCCGCAAACTTTCTCAAAATTGTTCATGCCCACTTCCTCAAATTAGGTCTTAATACCTATACCTATTTGGGTAATCGCTGTATCAATCTTTATACTGAATTCGGTTACATTAATGATGCCTTGAAGGTGTTTGATGATATTTCTTACAAGAATTCAACGTCCTGGAACATTTGCTTAAAAGGGTTGTTCAAAAGTGCTCAATTTGGTAAGGCACGCTACATGTTTGATAGAATGCCTGTTAGAGATGTTGTTAGTTGGAACACCATGATTTCGGGTTATGCTTCATGTGGGTTTTCTAGTCATGCATTGGAGCTTTTTGTTGAAATGCAAGGTACTGGTGTGAGACCGAGTGGGTTTACTTTTTCGATTTTAACATCGCTTGTGTCGAGTGCTTGTCATGCTAAGCAGGTTCATGGTAGGATGATTAGAAGTGGGATGGATTTGTTTAATGTGGTGCTTGGAAATTCGTTGATAACTATGTATGGGAAGTTTGGTCTTGTTGATTATTGTTTTGCCGTGATTTTGACTATGAAGCAGCTTGATGTTATATCTTGGAACTCTCTGATATGGGCCTGTCATAAAGCTGGGCGTCAAGAGCTTGCTCTAGAGCAGTTCTGTTCAACGAGAGCTGCGGAGTTGTTAGCTGATGAGTTTTCGTGTTCAACATTGATGAGTGTTTGTACATACTTGCGAGATTTGGAAAAGGGTAAGGAGGTTTTTGCCTTTTGTTTCAAGGTGGGATTTGTTTATAATAGCATTGTGTCAAGTGCTGCTATTGATCTCTTTTCCAAATGCAACAGATTGGAGGACGCTGTGCGGCTATTTAAAGAACAAGAACAATGGGATTCAGCTCTATGCAATTCCATGATTTCATGTTATGCTAGACACGATTTGGGGGAAGATGCTATGCGGCTCTTTGTGCTGACCTTGAGAAAGAATATCAGACCAACGGAATACACGGTTAGCTGTCTTCTGAATTCTGTTTCCATTTTCTTGCCAGTAGAAGTGGGTAATCAAATCCATGCTTTGATTCCTAAATTGGGTTTCGAGTCAGATGCAGTTGTTGCCAATTCACTTGTTGATATGTATGGTAAATTTGGATTTATTGATGAAGCCTTGAATATATTCAACAAAATAAAAACAAAAGATTTGGTGTCATGGAACACTATAATGATGGGACTGTCTTACAATGGCAAAGTGTCTGCGACCATGGAACTCTTCAAGGAATTGATAAGAGTTGGAATGCCACCTGATCGAATAACATTTGCTGCTGTTCTACTAGCATGCAACAATGGGAGCTTGGTTGATGAAGGAATTGAAATATTTTCCCTAATGGAGATGGAATTTGGAGTAAAAGCAGAGGAAGAACATTATTCATATATCGTGGAGATGTTATGTAGAGCTGGTAAGCTTGAAGAAGCCATCATAATTGTGGAAAATATGCCGTATAGACCTACCCCTGACATTTGGAGGTCAATTCTTTCTGCTTGTGCAATGTATGCAGACTTGCAAGCTATTGAAATAGTTGCGACGAAAATAATGGAGAGGTCGCCACAGACAACCTTACCTTACTTGGTGTTGGCTCATATATATCAGATGAGTGACAGATGGGAGAGCACGGTTCGAGTGAGGAAGGCTATGGAAAATAGAGGTACTAAAGAGTTGATCGGATGCAGTTGGGTAGGAATAAGAAACCATGTATATACTTTTGAATCAGATCAATTACAGCATTACGGTGGCAAAGATATTTATCTGCTACTGAATTTACTGGTCTGGGAGATCGAGACTGAATATAATGATGTCTAAAAATTGTATAGCAGTTGGTAGGAATATGAATATTGAATTGAAGTGGGTTACAACTTACAAACTCTGATTGTATATTTAAACATGTTAGACACTACATATCAATATTTTTACCGGTCAGTAAAAAAAAATCAATATTTTTATCAGTTGAAATTTAAACTTTGATTCATCACGTTGTAGTGCGTGTTAAATTCCAACCCCTGGTAAATCGTGAATAAATCTTATATTGTGCACATGTTAAGCAATGAAATGAAAATTTTGACATCCTTAAAAATTGGGTTTTTTGTTGTTAATTTAACTTTGCTCGAACCTCAAATCTCATTTGATCGTTTCTTATCATACAATCTATTCATTTATAACGTGAACACGTTTATTAGCCTCAAAATATCTTTTGCAGGTACATCTCCTCACTTGAAAAAGGAGCGTAAGATCAAAGACTTGGAATAGATTCAGGCATTAGGCGCGAAGATTACACCACCGATTCCGATGATCAGTCTCGTATGCTCATACAAGAACAACAGGTAACCAATAAATACCGAAAAAATATTCATTTATTATTATTAACAAATTTTCATAGTAATTTCAATACATGTGCGAGCGAGATCACAATCAACAATGAATTAGTTAAAATGATAAGAGTTTTGATTGTGTTAAGTAGGTAAGTAGTTAGAAGTTTGATTTCTAACTTTTATATATGTATAGAAATAAGGGTCATGCTAACTAGTGCCCCCGGGCACTAGTTAAGGATACAAAAAAAAACAATTTTTGCATTGGAAATGACATTTTTTATATTTTACAAACATTGACTACACAAGTTTCAATGTAATTTTACTATAATTAGTATCCTTAACTAATGCCCCGGGGGCACTAGTTAGCATTTTCCTAGAAATAATTCGCTAATGACGGTGAAAATTTCGTAAAACGTATCATGGTAGGCCACATGTTTGATAAGATAGTGAATTGTGGTTAGGTGTGTTTCGATAATATAGGTTGAAAGGTTAAGATAACAACAATACATGGATCTGACGTGGTCCTACTCCCATGAGATGATAATAACGGACACCTATCTTAGAAAGAAAAGGTTTTCTATAGACTCACGACACATCTCCACGTCCTTGCTGTCACTGAGACAACCTACTAAGATAAGCAGACATAATGGGGAGTACTATAGAGCTTGTCTTTTTCACCCATCTATCCCATTCTCAATCTCATCATCATTAATATCTTCATTTCTTCTATCTAGTTTCTTCATTTCTCTGTGATTATTTGTTCATTGTTCAATCATATATATGTTGATGGCAGCTGCTTTGTTATTTAAAAGGTCTAGGAGCTTAGTTCAGAATAAGGTATCCTTGTTGTTAGGAATAGGAGGATCAAGATCAACAACAACTCCGCCACCATTGATTAACCATCATCGGTTTCGATATTCTTCTTCTCAGCCATTTGTTGCATCATCAACGCGTTATGAATCCAGCAAAGCACAGGCACAGTTGGAAGATTTTCAGCAACATGATGATCAGGTACGTATGTCTATTATATTTTCACCGGTTGAGTTGAGACATTGAATGAATAAAGTAGAGAAGGAGATGCATGAATCAAACTCTCCAAATATAAATGTTTATCTATGTCAAAACAAAATATGTTTATAAAAAAACAAAAACAAAAATCTGTCCAAAAAATATAACCTTACTAAAACTTCGATAATTTAAAGTTTGGACGCGAGATAAGTAAAATTTAGTCAATCAAACTCGGATTTCCTTAAACGATTAATTCTAGAGAGAACTCGTTAATTACTTGAGCCAATGTCTTGAGCCAATGTCTTGGTTAATAATTAGTTTTTTTAAGCAAAATAAAATAATTAATAGTAAAATTAATATCATTTATTAAATAGAGTGAAATTCATTATAAAAAAAAATGTGAAATTCAATAAATAAGAATTTTTTGGTAAATACACAAAATGATAATAGTCATTGGAGTAGTCTGTAGTCCTACAACTTACTATCTCTATTCTATATAATGAGTGACTTATTTGATTATTTCACATGGATTAACAAAAAAATTATTAACGAAAGTGAGATTTTTTTTTAATCCTTACCAAATTTTGGTGAATTCACAATTATCATAAATATAAAGTGAAAAATCTATGTTATAAAAAAAATGAAAAAATTAATTAATATTACATTAAAAATTAGAAAGAGTTTTTCTTTGTGAAAATTAATTTTACGGATGGATCACATTAAGGATTTGATATTTTCAAAATATTAACCGTAGAAGTTCTAAAATATTATTACTATATTTAATTTACTAGTATTCCGATACACCAATTAACATTTTCTTTAAAATAATCACTGAAAAGATTTTACAGTTTTTTAGTCAAACTTTGTACACCAAAATAATAAAGGTTAGAGTACTCGAAAAATTAAATGAGTCGTCGAATATGAATTTTACATATTTTACATATCTATCCTTTACAGAAAATATGGTATGAATTTTATTTTTGCATCTATCCTTTTTTTTTTTTTTTGACGCAATCCTTTCTTTTCTTTTTTTAATAATATTGCAAATGATGGATGGATGGCGGCTAAGGGATGCCAACTTAGTTGGCATTTCTTGGTTTGTGATACTTTTGCTCTCTTTTTATTTTTAAAAAATAAAATAATTTGCATCTATATCCTTGAGATAAAATTAGTTAATGTTTATAGTAATATATTTATTACATATTCATAAAAATAGCTAAAATCATTACAAACATGTTTGTAAGAAAATAACTAATATTATCTTTTAATATAGGACAAAAAGAAACTCAAAAAAATACTATATACTCTCTCCGGTCCTTTATATAAAAAAATTTTATTTTTTAGATTCATTGTAAAATTGATGAATCTAGATAATAATATAGTCTACATTCATCAATTTTACAATGAATTAAAAAAACAAATTTTTTCTTATATATAGAATTGGATGGATATATTTAAAATTGGAGGTAGTGATAATAATACATATGACATGTGTTATGCTTTGGTCCGCATATAGCATGCATGTCCAATGCCCATGTTTTTTATGCAGTATTTGTTTTTTTTAGTTTTTTTATGCATGGGCCACATGTCTTTTACTTCTTTTTCTAATGATACGGAATATCACGTGGGGGTGTTTAATATTAGACCATCTTAAACATGAAATCAATTTAATAAAAGGTAACGGTGACTCCGGGGCACTCTTTAAGTCCTTAAATAGTAAGTTTTTTTATAGAATT